>NC_041382.1:307192917-307285077 GCF_002162155.2 Triticum dicoccoides | reverse complement strand
GACCTTCTCCACCACCTCCGCCATGGGCCCGAAAGCCGACAAGGGAAAGGGTGTGAAGTCGGCCGAGGCGCAGCGGCTCGCGGCGCTGCTGGAGAGCATTGCAGTTACCCAGAACTCGTTCAGGGACACAGTGGAGCACTGGACCGAGGGTCTGGTGAACACTGCCGCAGTCATCAACGAGGAGCTGGCGCAGCTGGGGATGGAGGACTTCGGGTATCCTTCCAACGAGAGTCTTCAACCCAGCGCCAAGCTCAGCCTGTTCTTCAAGGGCGTGGCGATGGCACTCCAGCGGCTCCGGGAGAGGATCCCGAAGCAGCTGGCCGACGAGTCGCGCAAAATCTGCGCCGGGGTTCTCCAGAAGGTGTTGATGAAGGTAGCCTTCCGTAATCCAGGCCTCAACTTCACCAACGTCCTCCGATCCTTGCCGCCTGACGCCGATCTGGATGCACTCAAGGTCCTTGTCGCACCCATTGTGGACAAGGTGAGCGAGATCAAGCGAGTCGAGGGCGGACGCGTAGATTAGGCCGCCCATTTCTTCTTTTCCCTTGTCGCTGCTAGTCATGTTATGAGAACAGTCTGTTAGAGCTGCGACAAGTTATCTTTGTAATATAACTTTATTTCTGTTATCAATTGCAATGTTATTTCCTCTATTAGATTCCTTCCTTTGCATGTTTTTACCCTACGCTTCTAGGGAACTTGTCGGCGCAGGCGCCCGAGCCGCGAGCGCTGAGTGCGGAACTTCAGCAGCCTGCTGGCGGCGCTGCTTCCGACAAGAAACCTTGTCGCGACTAGTTGCGGCACGCTTAAGCTGTTGAGCGGACTCGAAACAAAGTAAGGGCGCAACTAGCCACGAGTAGGTTCCTCCGCGCACAGGTTTTCCATACAAAGCAGGGTCGTTCGAGGAAGATAACTCTAAAAATTTAAAAAAGTGATTGCTCAAACTTTGGCAACTTAGCTTTTCTGTTGTTTGCTTCCCGGCAAGGCAAAACTTTGCTTGAACGACGTCTAGTCCACACCACAATCTTCTCCTCCCCCCCGGCAAACTTGTGTGCGAGGGAACCTTCTTTTCCTTTAAAAGAAAAAGAAAGAAGAGAAAATAATAATATGGAGCTCTTCGGCTCGTTACGGCTTACCGGTTGTAGGTGCTGCACAAAGTGTCAGATAATTGCATGCAAGAAATAAACTAATGCATGAAATGGACAAGGTGTGCGGAGCACATGGGATTTTACTTATGCACGGGATCAGCGCCCGGCTTTGTACAAAGGATTACATGCAACAGCGGCAAGACTTGTACAAAAGGTGGTTGCCGGAACGGGTTCTGGCAACCGCGCCCTACGGGAAAAACTTACGAAGATGTTCTATGTTCCAGGAGTTGCTCACCGGAATGCCATCTTCGGTCTCAAGGCGGACAGCGCCGGGCCTTGTGACTCGTTTCACCCTATAGGGGCCTTCCCACTTCGGCGTCAACTTGTTGGAATTCTTGGCGGATTGAACGCGCCGAAGAACAAGGTCGCCTTCCTCGAAGCTTCTGGCTTTAACTTTGTGGCTATGATAGCGGCGCAAAGCTTGCTGGTATCGAGCAGCTCGTACAGCAGCCTGAAGACGATCTTCCTCAAGGAGCAGCGCGTCGTCTTGCCGCAGCTGTTCTTGCTCAAGCTCATCATAAGCGAGCACTCGAGGTGATCCGTATACGAGTTCCGTGGGGAGAACTGCCTCTGCTCCATAGACTAGAGCGAAAGGTGTCTGGCCAGTGGCTCGATTTGGCGTCATTCTGATCGACCAAAGAACCACCGGCAGCTCCTCGATCCAGTTTCTTCCGCACTTGTGCAGCCTGTCAAAAGTTCTGGTCTTGAGCCCGCGCAGCACTTCAGCATTTGCCCTCTCTGCTTGACCGTTGCTTCTCGGATGAGCAACAGAAGCGAAGCAGACCTTGGCGCCAAGGTCTTGGACGTACTACATGAAGGTGCGGCTCGTAAATTGTGTGCCGTTGTCGGTGATGATCCTGTTAGGGATCCCAAATCGGCAAACAATCGACCTGAAGAACTTGACTGCTGACTGTGCTGTCACCTTCCTCACTGGCTGCACTTCCGGCCACTTTGTGAACTTGTTGATTGTGACGTACAAGTACTCAAAGCCCCCGACAGCTCGGGGGAAGGGGCCGAGGATATCGAGCCCCCAGACCGAAAATGGCCAGGATAAAGGGATCGTCTGGAGAGCTTGAGCTGGCTGGTGTATCTGTTTGGAGTGGAACTGGCACGCTTCACACTTGGTTACTTGTGCAGTTGCATCCTGGAGGGCTGTCGGCCAAAAGAAACCTTGCCGGAAAGCTTTGCCGGCAAGTGCTCTTGCGCCAATGTGGTGACCACATATGCCTCCATGTATCTCCGCCAACAGCTTTTGTCCATCTTCCCAGCAAATACACTTCAATTTCACACCGTTGAGTCTTCTTCTGTACAGTATGCTATCGACAAACTGGTACATACTTGACTGCCGGGCTACTCTTTCCGCTTCTTCTTATTCTTCGGGAAGTTCTCCTGTCTGAAGGAAGTGGACAATCTGCTGTGCCCATGCTGGAGCTTGCGGCTCGACAACAAGGACTAAAGGAACATGTGCTGCTGCGGGAACATCCGCTTCCACGGCAAGGGGTTGCGGCCCTGCCGGAGCTTGATGTTCCCCGGCAAGCTTGCCGGAGCAAAACTTGTCGGGAGCGTCTGCTTCAAGGGAACAAACCATGAGGCTTGCCGGAGCAGACTGCCCCTCAGCATTCTTGGCGTTGATTTTGGGGACTTTCTTGGCGGCGGCTTCGGGGAGCTCTGCCGGAAAGTAGTTACTAGAAACCAATTTCCTCTTCTTGCTTTGTCCAGTTGATGGTGTTACGGATGGTTGAGTCAACTTAAGCACAAAGATCCCTGGTTCCACAGGTAACTTTAGTGCGGCGCACTTTGACAAGCCATCAGCAATGTCATTCTGAGCTCTTGGGATATGCTCCATCTGTAGGCCGTCAAAGTGCTCTTCTAGTTTCCTCACTTCATCGACATACGCTTCCATCAACGGACTCTAGTAGTTCTTGTTCACTTGTCGGACGACAAGCTGTGAGTCACCCCTGACAATAAGCTTTTTGATCCCAAGGTCTGCCGCAATTCTGAGACCGGCAAGCAATCCTTCATACCCTGCAGTATTGTTGGTTGCTTGCTCTTTGGGAAAGTGCATCTGGACTACGTACTTGAGGTGCTCTCCGGTGGGTGCGATAAGCAGCACGCCTGCACCGGTGCCTTGCAGCGAGAAGGCACCATCAAAGTACATCCGCCACTCTTTACTTGCTTCTTTGACGGGGATGCTTGTCTCTGGAATTTCTTCATCTGGGGTTGGCGTCCATTCTGCTATGAACTCTGCCAATGCTCTGCTTTGGATAGTTGAAGTGCTCTCAAACTTGAGGCCAAAGCTTGACAGTTCCAGCGCCCACTCGACAATCTTGCCTGTTGCTTCTGGATTTTGCAGTATCCTCTTCAGCGGAAAGTGAGTGACGACTGTGATCTCATGTGCTTGGAAGTAATGGCGCAGCTTTCTCGAGGCCATGAGGAGGCCGAAAAGCAACTTCTGCACACCAGAGTACCTTGATCTAGCCCCCTGCAGAAGGGAACTGACAAAGTAAACTGGGCGCTGCACCATTCTTTTCTGCATCTTGTCATGCTCCTGCGCAGATCCATCTTTGTCGGGACCAGAGCTTGTCGGCGAAGCCCCCTGCTTGTCGCTGGATGCATCTTCCATGGTTGCCGGCTCATCATCTGCCTCCCTCTCCGCCACTAACGCAGCACTAACCACTTGATTGGTTGCCGCTATATACAGCAGCAACTTCTCTTGCGGCTTAGGTGCGACAAGCGTTGGAGTGGAGGACAGGTATCTCTTCAAGTCCTGCAGCGCAGCCTCCGCTTCCGGAGTCCATTTCATTGGACCTGCCTTCTTCAAAATTTTGAAAAATGGCAGGGCGTGTTCAACAGATCTAGAGATAAACTGAGAGCAGCCACGCAACCGGCAAGTCTTCGTACATCCTTGACGCACTTTGGTGCTTCGATTTGCTCAATGGCCTTGATCTTGTCGGGATTGGCTTCAATTCCCCGCTGAGACACGAAGAACCCGAGAATCTTGCCGGAGGGAACTCCAAACACACACTTCTTGGGGTTGAGCTTGAGGTTGATCTTGCGCAGATTTGCAAATGTCTCGTATAAATCTTGAATTAGGGTCGCCCTGTTCTTGCTCTTGACCACTATGTCATCCATGTAGGCTTCCACATTTATGTGCATCTGCGGTTCAAAAGCGTGGTGGACTACCCTTGCGAATGTTGAACCAGCATTCTTCAAACCGAAAGGCATCTGTACGAAGCAGTACGTGCCACACGGGGTGATAAATGCAGTTTTCTCTTCATCTTCTTCTGCCATGAAGATCTGATGATATCCTGAGTATGCATCAAGAAATGAAAGCAAATCACATCCGGCCGTGGAGTCAACAATCTGGTCAATACGCGGCAAGGGAAATGGGTCTTTGGGACAAGCTTTATTAACACCAGTGAAGTCAATACAAAGTCTCCATTTCCCGTTAGCCTTGCGCACAACAACAGGATTGGCCAACCACGTGGGATGGAGTACTCCTCTGACAAGGCCTGCTGCTTCCAACTTCTTGATTTCTTCTGCTATGAATTCTTGGCGCTCCACTGCCTGCTTCCTGACTCTCTGCTTGACGGGCCACGCATGAGGATAGACGGCAAGGTGGTGCTCAATTACTTTCCTGGGAACACCCGGGATATCAGACGGTTGCCATGCAAACACGTCAACATTCGCCCGCAGGAAAGCAACGAGCGTGCTTTCCTATTTGGGGTCAAGAGTGGCATTGATGGTGAAGGTACCACCAGCGCCATCCTCCTTGGCGGACACCTTCTTGGTCTCAGGTGGAGCTGCCATTGCCTTCTTACACTTGCCGGTGGAGCTCGATGGTGCGTCCTCGACGGTAGCGCAGCACTCCGAAGAGGTGCGCTTGCCGGAGTGGGCATCAGAGCTCTTGCCGGACTTGGTCTTCTTCTTCCCCCCGGGAGCTTCAGCGGCAAGGGTCTGGTGTTCTGCTGCGGCTGCTGCTTCCCGGTAGATCTTGTCGGCACAGATAAGAGCATCTTTCTTGTCGCCAGGGACAGATATGACGCTTATTGGGCCTGGCATTTTCAGTACGTTGTACGCATAGTGAGAGGCTGCCATGAACTTGGCGAGTGCTGGACGGCCAAGGATTCCATTGTAAGGTAATGGGAAGTCGGCAACGTCAAACGTGACCCTCTCAGTCCTGAAGTTCAGCTCACTGCCAAATGTTACCGGCAACGTGATTTTTCCCTTCGGCTTGCTCCTTCTCGGGTTGATTCCTTGAAATGTACCGGTCTCTTCGAGCTCACTGTCAGGGATCTGGAGTTTCTGGAGCACCGCGGAGGAGATCAGATTCAAGCCGGCCCCGCCGTCAACTAGCATCTTTGTGACCTTGAGGTTGCGGATTGTTGGTGAAACCAACATCGGCAAACACCCGACCGCGGTTATGCGATCAGGGTGGTCCTCAATATCAAAGATGATAGGCGTGCTGGACCATTTCAGAGGCTTGCGTGACTCGATGGGTGGTTCTGCTGCATTAACTTCCCGCACCCACTGCTTGAGCTGGCGGTGCGAGGCATGCAGAGAAGCACCACCGTCAACGCACAGGACCTCTGTGGCTTTCTGGAACTCCTGCTCATCAGTCTCCTCATCATCCATATCTTCATCGTCGCTGTCATCTTCATCCTTGTCGCGGCCACGAGGAGGTCTGTCTCCTTGCCGCTGCTTGGCCTTGCCGCGGCGTCCTCCTCGGTCGGGACGTTTCTTGCCGGATCCACCAGTTCCTTCCTGGGCCTTCTCCTTGTCGCACCGCTCGTATTTAGCTTTTTGTTGCTCAACAAGCTGCTCGACCCTCTTGCAGTTCTGGAGATCATGGCCCTTGGTGCGGTGAATCTTGCAATACTGCTTGTTGGTGCCGTCCTGCTTGTCGGCGACCGCCATCTCCGCGGCAACCTCCTTACCGGAGTTACTAGCTTTGGCTTCCTTGGCGCCGCCACCATTGCCGGACTGCTCAACAACTAGCACTTCTTTGCCTTTCCTCCTTCTGTTGTTCCGCCGCCGGTTTTTCCTTGTCGGGGCAGCATCTTCACTGTCAGATCCCCCCGCTCCTATATTTTCTCCGGGGAGTCTCCTCCCTTCCTCAGCACGCGCACACTTGTCGGCCAGTGCATATAACTCACTAACGTCCCTGATCTTGCACATCGCCATTTCCTCCCGCATCCTGCGGTTTCACACATTCTGATGGAACGCGCTGATCACCGCGACAGGGTGGACGTCTGGGATGTTGTGCTGCACACTGCTGAATCTCTGAATGTACTTGCGCAGGGGCTCTCCTTCCTTCTGGGCGAGCAAATGAAGATCACTCTCCTGGCCATGAGGCTTGTGTCCGCCGGTGAAGGCGCCGACAAACTGATGGCACAGATCAGCCCAAGAGGATATGGATTTTTCCGGCAAGTGCATGAACCAGGATCTGACGTTGGGCTTGAGCACCAGCGGGAAGTAGTTGGCAAGGATCTTGTCATCTCGTCCCCCGGCAGCTTGCACCGCAATGGTGTAGATGCTGAGGAACTCTGACGGATGCATCTTGCCGTCGTACTTCTCCGGTACGTCTGGCTTGAAGTTCTTTGTACTGGGCCACTGGACTTGCCGCAGCTCACGAGTGAACGCAGGGCAACCTACCGCGTACGGCAGATCACCTGTTTCCCCTGGCGCATGCATGTCAACAGAGGGCCCAGCGCGCTTGTCGGATTGACGTCGCGCTTCTCTTTGGCGCTCGATGCGGGTTCGAGCATCTTCTTGTTGTCGATCATGAAGAACTTGGCGCTGATCGCGACGAGCTCGTGGATCCGACGATGCAGTGGAGTCGCTGTCGAGGTGGATCCGGCGAGTCGGTGATCTTGGCCTTCGGGGCGGTGATTGCATGGTAGTTGCACCTCCACCCGTTTCGTCGCCACCGGCTCGCGCCGGGCAACCCTGCCGCGGCGGCGACGCGCTCGGCCGCCGTGGAGTGTCGCCGTTGGCGTAGCCGATGAGACTCTGAATAGTAGCCCTTCATTCGTCGATCTTGTCCGACGTCGGAGGGTAATCTAGAAGAAGTTGAGCTCGCGCCAAAGCTTCTGCTGGAGTGGTGGGTGGCAGTGGCGGACGACGCGAGGAGCGGGACGTGCTCGAACTTCTAACTATGTTAGAAGGAGCAGTATCCCGTCCAGGCGACCGTGCCCCGCTCGTGCCAGCACGCTGGCGTGCATGCTGGTCTTGAGCGCCCCGAGATCCGCCAGCTTGGCCTTGGTCTATCATGCGCATGGTGCTGCGAGCGCCATGGTGCTGTTGATCTTGCGCCTCCTGAGAGTGGCGCGGAACATGTACAGTCGCCGAGGTTTGCCCAGCCTTGTCCTTGGACTTGGCAGCACTGTGAGCACCCTCATTGACGGCTGTTCTTCCGCCGGCGTCCACTCCACCACCCGTTTGCTCCAACGGTGGCGGAAACGACGTGGACGGAGTGGCTGCCGCCGAAGTCTTCTTCTTCGGTGGCATGTTGATGAAGGGAACGAAGATCTAGCTCGTGTGAACACCGGATCAGGTTCAAACAATCTCGACGCCCCCTACCTGGCGCGCCAAAGATGTCGGGGGAAACTGACCCTCGAACACCTATGGGGCCGGCTGACCGGGCCCCTTTCGGTTCGGCGGGGGGCGGAGATCGCACAAAGAGCAGATCGAGGCGAGGCACACGAGCGGTTTACCCAGCTTCGGAGCTCTCCGGAGAGATAATACTCCTACTGCTGCTTGTCTGGCTATGTTATCTTGTGTTCTTGCTCTCGAGAGAGCGTGGTCTCTTTCTGGTTTACAAACGAGTCGAAGTGATCGAACCTCGGGGCTGAACCCCCTCTACGTTGCGCATGGGCCTCCTTTTATACGCTAAAGGGGTCACCGACAGGTGGCAACGCAGAGGAGGGTAAAAACGTAAAAAGCGAGGTAGTTGGTACAGTTGCTTGTACAGTGCACCCTACCTAACTCTGACGGCAGGGGACAAGGGCATTAAATGCCCGTCTGAGTCGCCCGAACAGTGCAGAAAAGGACCGTTAGGGGCGCCACCGTTCGCCACGATGGCGATCTTGTCAGCTTCGCATGCCACTGCGCACCGCTGGCTGCACAGCCTCCCGCTACGCGCGCCCGGAGAGGCCCCCAGAGCGACACATTGGTGGATGCGCTGGAGCATGGGCGCAGAGTGGCCGCCTGCCGCGGCAAGCGCCTTGCCGCTGCAGCTATCTTGTCGGGCCCGGAGGCTTGTCGCTCACCGGGCTTCGAGGTACCTTGGTTAGTCTTCCCGGCAAGCTCCTCTTGCCGGGGCCTTGTCGCCTTGCCGGAGCGCGTGGCGCGTCGCGGCAAGTTCCTTGGTGTGCCTTGGCCGGCCTTCCCGGCAAGCTCCTCTTGCCGGGGTCTTGTCTCCTTAGCTTATATACTTTGCTCTTGGATGGCTCCAAGGGAACCTTGGAGGGTCTTGGCGTTCGCCCGGCAAGCCTTGCCGCGGGGTGCTGCAACTGCCCGTGCACAAGTTCAGGGTACTAGGGTACCCCTGTTCTAGTACACCGACAAGAACCGCTCTACTTCACCCCGGAACATAAAAGTAGACAGTGACAGTGAACCCAACTTCACCACTGAGCTAGAACAAGAAGAGCCTGAACTAGAATAGGTTACTGCTGCGGATGACCTGTCAATGCTTGTCCGATTACATAAAGGTGGCCTTCCACATGATGATGCGTTTATTAATGATGATGATGAGCACGTCATTACTGATAGTGATGATGATGATGCATTTATTGATCCCGGAGCATTTATTGAACCCGACGATCCAGATTATTATTAGGTATTCAATTTTTTATGTTGTACTTGATTTATATAGTTATGTGTATAATGTTCTTACTTTGTATGATTGTTTCTTGTACATAGTGCCATGGTCTTGATTTTCGTCCCCGTCGGCCCTCGCCCGCTTTATGATTCGAATGTGGTAAATTCTCTTTTATAACTATTTGTTGCATTTTGCATTTATGACAATTATGGCCATCAAGTTGACAGAGATATTCTAATATAGGAGGTATGTGAACTGGAAGTTGAAACTGACCCTCTTGTCGAGAAGTTAAATTTAGTTGAAAAATAAAATGAGTATTTGAAAGAAAATATTAAAAGAATTCAAGAAGAGAAGATGACATTGGAGTTGTATGTTGCCGATGTCGTCGATGATCAGAAGATGAAGATGAATGCAATGCGCTTGAAGATGTATGCAATGCGCCTGAAGCTTAAGAAGATTAGAAAATATGCCATTGATAATGATGCTTGGTATCATTATGCCGTTGGATCAATTGTTACCATTTTTTCAATCTTCATCGCATTTGTTGTGATGAGGGTAAGTTTTCTCTAGTGTTTTGCTTAACAATTGCATACTTAGCTTATTTTCCTCCTAATGGCATAATTACCTAAGTTAGATAAAAATGGCATTTTTACCTACGTTAGTTAGAAGAAGAAGAAGAAGAAGAAGAAGAAGAAGAAGAAGAAGAAGATAAAAGAAGGGGAGAGGAGAAAAAGAATGAGAAGAAAATTTCTTCTTCTTCTTCTTCTTGTTCTAGCTAGTCTTCTTCTTCTAGTCTTCTTCTTCTAACTTTCTTCTTTCCCAATTTGCAGATTTGGTTTCAATGAGGAAGCTTGCGTTGATGGAGTCTACTCTTCTCCTTGTGCTCTCTTTTTGTTTTGATTTTGTAGGATGAATAATGTGAAACTTGCTATCTTTATATGTATGTATGGCTGAAACCATTGTATGCTTGTTGTTGGATATGTTGGCTAGCTATATATGTTGCATAAGGACTTTTCATTGGTATGTATATGTGTTGGCTGATCATAGCCATATGGCAGTGATATGATTTGGTATGTATATGTGTTGTTATGCTTGTTGAAAGTATCTTCAAATGTGTGTATATATATATATCTCTCTGGAATTCTGTCAAATTGAATGAATTTAAGAAAAAGCAGAAAAACAAGGGTTGTATAGGCTCTTTGCCGTCAGCTGCAGACGGCAAAGAGGTTTGCCATCAGCCAGGGAACGGCAAAAGTGCCACGTGGCAGATACCTGTGCGGCCTGGTGGCACTTGGCTGACCTATATGGTTGCTTTGCCGTCTACCAGCGGACGACATAGCATGCCATGTGTCAGAAACCTGGGCTGGCCTACATGGGCAGTTTACCATCAACTTGCAGACGACAAAGATGCCAAGTTCTTTGCCGTCCGCCAGCAGACGACAAAGCACGCCGTTAACCCCCTAACGGACCTAACCCGCCACATGTGCTGTCCAGGCTCTTTGTCGTCAGCTGGCGGACGGCAAAGACCATTTCATCTTTGTCGTCCGCCAACACATGGCAAAGAACCCTTTGTCGTAGCTTATTCAGTCGGACGTGTTGACGTCTGCTGGTGCACGGCAAAGACCTTTGCCGTCCTCCACGCATACCTTTACCATCAGCCATGGCTGACGGCAAAGTGCCTGACTCCTGTAGTGAGTGGCACAGACCTAACATAAGGTCGAATGTATATTTCACATGGCAGCACAACGATGGATGCGACAATGGGCTTAGTAAATGCGATCACCCTGGAGCCTGGGAACGTTGATGTCCTTCTCAGTTAAAGGGGCGACGATCTTGTCGGCAACTGTTATGATGTGTTCGTCGGCACCATCTTGAAGACCTTGAAAATATTGAGTCCTAGATTGCGATGAACAGGGTTGAGTAGTGCTACTTCTTGAGCTTGCGTTGGTTTTTCCCTTGAAGAGGAAAGGGTGATGCAACAAAGTCGAGATAAGTATTTCCCTCGGTTAAGAACCAAGATATCAATCCAGTAGGAGGAACACACAAGTCTCCAATTATAGCACCTGCAGAAACAAACAAATACTTGCACCCAACGAGATAAAGGGTTGTCAATCCCTTCACGGTTACTTGCATGGATGAGATCTGATAGAGATAGGTATAAAAGATAAATGAAAACGCAAAATGAAGTGAAGGTAAATAAATTGCTGAAAATTATTTTTTGTTTTTGGTTTTATACATCTGAAAATAATATGATTAGA
This sequence comes from Triticum dicoccoides, assembly GCF_002162155.2. NCBI lineage: Eukaryota > Viridiplantae > Streptophyta > Magnoliopsida > Poales > Poaceae > Triticum > Triticum dicoccoides. The sequence continues at coordinate 307,273,852 of NC_041382.1, read as the reverse complement.
ATAGACCCGAGGGCCATAAATTTCACTAGAGGATTCTCTCTTGAAAGAATAGATATGGTGGGTAAACAAATTACTGTTCAGCATTTGATAGAAAAGTGCAAAGTTATGACGATATCTAAGGCAATGATCATGAATATAGGCATCACATCCATGACAACTAGACCGACTCCTTCCTACACCTACTACTATTACTGCACACATCGACCGCTATACAGCATGCATCTAGTGTATTAAGTTAACAAGAACAGAGTAACACCTTAAGCAACATGACATGATGTAGAGGGGTAGATAGAATCAATATGAAATAAACCCCATCTTTTTATCCTTAATGGCAACAATACAAATATGTGCCCCGCTACACCTTCTATCATAGGGTGAGGAGACTGCAAGATTGAACCCATCAAAAAGCACCTCTCCATTGCAAGAAAAATCAATCTAGTTGGCCAAACCAAATCAAAAGATCAGAGAGAAATACAAAGCTATCTTAACCATGCATAAAAGAGTTTAGAGAAGACTCAAATAATATTCATAGATAATATGAACATAAATCCACAATTAATCGGAAATCAACAAACGCACCGCAAAAGAAGATTACATCGAATAGATCTCCAAGAACATCAAGGATAACATTGTATCGAAGATCAAAGGAAGAGAAGAAGGCATATAGCTACTAGCTATGGACCCTTATGTCCGTGGTAAACCACTCATGCTTCATCAGAATGGCACTAAGTGTCGGTGAGAAACAACACCTATGGGGTCACTAGGATACCTCTACGGTTGGCGGGCACGGGGTAATGCAAAGAGCGGGTCTGGCGGTCAGCACACAAATTTTTTACCCAGGTTCGGGCCGCGGAGACACGTAAAACCCTAGTCCTGCTTTGATGTGTGTGTAGGTGTTCTTGTGTTCTTAAACAAGTGGCAGTGGCTCTCTAGTCCAAAAGATCCAAATCCCTCTCCAGTACGCCTCAGGCCTCCTTTTATAGAAAAAAGGGGTTGCCACAGTGGCACACAGGAGGTGGAAAGGTGTACAGGGGCTAAGACTATCCCCTGGCACCGCCGAACAAAGGAATTTAATGCGCTGCCGACGCGCCCCTCATGCTTTATTGGGGACAGCAAAGAAGCTCGTCCCAGCTGTCGTCGCCTCGCCTGGCTCCGACGCGCGTCCAAGTTGACGATGCGTTGTAGCACCACGTTGGCTGGCAGCTGGACTGGCGCGGTGGTGGAGCCTTCACGAAGATCTGCATGTCACCACGCAGCTGCTTGTTGAGTTGGTGTAGAGGCCGCGCGCTGCCACACAGATGCCTAGTGAGCTGTTCGAGCTGGCAGCCGTACGGGAGCGGCGGTGGAGTCTTGGCGGACGCAGGCCTGCCTGCGGCTTCGCAGGCGTCCTCGGCAAGGGTCTTGCCGAGGGCCGGCAAGGGTCTCACTGCGGCACTGCGGTCGTCCCCAGCAAGGGTCTTGCCGGCGGTCTCGTCGAGTTCCTTTGCAAGGATCTCGCCAAGGGTCGTCGTCTTGTGGTTTCCACCTCATCTTGTGCGTCTATGATCTCTACAAAGATCTACATACTACACAGAGGCGCCTCTCGAGCCTTAGTTCCAATATGTTGTGGGAACCCCTTGGGCTCAAGGGCGGCGGGCTCTGCTGGCGTTAGGCAAGTTGCCCCGGCAAGTTTCTTGGCGAGGCTGCGGAAGCCACCCCGGAAAGGGTCTTGCCGTGGGAGTCCACCTCGCCCTCTTGTCTCTCTTTGCGTCTCTAGTCTTGGTGTGGCTCTGGTCGTCTTGTGCTCCGGCATCCCACCTCTGCCCTGCTTAGTGTGACTGTGGGCGCGGCTCTTAGTGCCCGTGCACATGTAAAGGGGTGCAGAAGGAGAGCCCCTACTTTTGTGCACCGAGAGGAGCCCCCGAGCCTGGGCCACACATAAGTGTGACGTGCTGTTGGGCTAGGCCCATAACGGTTCGCGGGGAGGTGGGGCGGATTTTTACCGTAGTAATTTCTTCGTCCGCTACACTTCCCCATGACCCGCGTTGAACGCTCGACGTGGAGGGTCATGCGTGACATGGGGGTCGTGCGTGGGGTGGTTTTCGCACGCATGCGTCACATCATGGTAAAGAGGCGGCTCGCGCCTTCCCCGTAAAAGGGAACAATCGCGGGCGTGCCTCTTATTAACCCTCTGTGTCTTCTCCAATCTCGGAACCGCCGTCACCTTCTTCTTCCTCAAGCCTTTGTTCTCGCTCGCCACCGCCGTGTTTTCGTTGCCCTTTCTCCTCCACCTCTCGCAGCTGCCATGGCACCCAAGACCAGTAAGAGCAAAGGAGTGGCCAGGGACGCCGGGGGGACGGGGCCGCCGAAGAGCGAGTCGGCGGCACGGCGGACGCAGGTCGCCTACTTCCCCTTAACGCTCGACGTGGTCCAGCTCCGGGACAACTTCAGGTCCCTGTGGGGGTGCAAAACGGGGGGAGATACGAAGGGGCATCCGGCCACGTGCGTCATCCCCGCCGGTTGCGCCAAGGCCGCCCCGAATCAGTACCCATTCTTCACCGACTGTTTTTCCTGTGGCCTCCGCCCCCCTTTCTCTGATTTCTTCAACGACATCATGCACACGTACGGCTTCCTTCTTCTGGATTTCACTCCAAATGCCATGGCATCCATGGCTCTTTTTGCTCATCTCTGCGAGGGCTTCGCCGTAGTGCTTCCCAGCACGACACTCTTCCGCCACTACTTTTATCCTCGAATCCATAAGGGAGGCGCCATCTCTGGTTGTGTCACTTGGATCCCAAGGCCCTTGGAGAAGGGGATGTATCCAGAGGGCGCACAGAAGGAGAGGTGGGAGGAGTGGCAGAGCCGGTGGTGCTGGATTGAGGAGGAGGACCCTCAGGAATTTTGCCAAGTTTGCTAGACGCTGCCAGTCCGTAGAGATGACTGGGGAGACGTCGACGCCTAGGACGGGAGGGTGACGGTCGCCACCACCAAGATCCACCTCCTTGCGGCTGCCGGGCTCACCCTGGAAATGATCGGGGCGGATTTCATCCGGCGCCTCATCACTTCTCTGCACAACAAGGGGAGGCCGACTTGGCTTTTCAGCAATGCGGCCGACATCATGCGGCTCCGCCCTGGCCTGAACCACAACTTCACGGTGATGGTCCACGCCGAATTCTGCCAGCGTCTCTTCCAGCTCGACGTGAGTCGTGATGGCCGGCCCGAAAGGGCCGGCAAGGCCGCGAATGCCGGCAAGGTCGCCAAGGGGCCCTTGTTCGGGTTGCCGGCAGGGGTGGTCCCGCTGAGCAACAACTCTTGCCGAACCGACATCATCGCCATGATGCTGGACTTCAACGCGCACGGCCTTGACCCGAATTGGGCCGAGCCGGAGGAGGATTAGGTGCAGGAGTTCTTCGACACCTTGGTGGAGAGGTATGTCTGCGAGGAGTCGCGGCTCATCCAGGATACCACCCAGGTGGAGCTGGACTACATCACCCCCAGGGCGGTGGAGGCAGAGCTCGTGAAGGAGGCCAGCAACGCTGGCAGCATGGAGGATGAGGCCGTGATGGCCGCGGAGGAGAAGGAGTTCGCCAAGTGGGCGGAATCCACTGAGGAGGCCAGCAGCACCGGCACCGGGGCCCCTCTCATCGAAGATGATGCAGACAAGTCATCTGAGAAGGAGGTCGAGGCTATCAAGCCCCTGGCCATGAGGAGAGGGCGTGTCATGCGGCGGGCCATCTCTAGTGAGCCAGTCCGTCCCGGCAGGACCGCAACAACCTCCGAAGGCGCCCATGCGCTAGACGAGGGCTGCGGTGGCGGGGAAGGCTGTGAAGATTGTTGTGGCGAAGAAGAAAGCAACTGCCCCTTCTTCGTCCAAGAGTTCCCCAACTCCACCTGCTTCCCCTCCTCCCGCAGGTGACGACTCGGAGGTCTTCTTCGACCTCGGGTCTCTTAGCCCGAGGAGGAAGAGTAAGGCCGCGGAAGGAGAGGCGGAGGATGAGTAAATGTCTTGTCTTTTGTCATCTCCGTCCCCTCGGACCATGCCACTTTTCTTGACTTGTCTTCATCCTCGCAGTGATAGGGAGACATTGGCCCAGAGGGTGGCGAAGAGGGCCAAGGCCTTGGCGGGTGGCCAGCCCCCGGCGGGCACCTCGAGTACGCTGCTGGTGGTGGTGGAGAGCAGCCCTCAGCGCAGCCCCCAGCATGCATTCATCACTCGCTCCGCTTTGATGTGTGCTGGGGAACGATTTCCTGGTGCTGACCTTGCCGTGGTCACTGGAGGAGAACAGCGGCAGGAGGAGCCACTGAGGGCCACCCCCAATGCGCCACCCCCATCGATGATGCCACCCCGAGGGGGGTCCCCAGCAAGGGCGCCAAGCACAGAGCCCATGCGCACGGAAGAGGAGGACGAGTAACCCGGGCGTCGGCGGCTCCGTCCCGGCAACGAATGCCGGTGAGGAGGGGGCCACTGTCACATCCCTAGCTTATGGTGCTGCCTAGTGTTTGCATCATGTTTAAATTTCATGGAAATTTGAAATGGGGATGTTCAAACCCAAGCATCAAAAGGAATTCAAATAGGTTCAACCAAAATATTTTTCAATGATTTCAAAATGCCCTTTAAAAATGTTCATCATTTCTGGATCAAGGTGGAAGCATCTACTAAAAATGGTTCACATTTTTGCAGGATATATTTGGACTCTCAATTAATTCAAACATATTTGAATTGGAGCTATTTAAATGCTATATATATTTTAGATGCTCCAAAAATGTTGGAAATTGTTAAGGTCACTGGAATAATTCAGAAAGCACCCATAATTGTTTCCAGGATTTTATGAAATGGTTTAGTATTATTAGTAAATCAAAACAAATAGCAAAAAAAATAGAAAACAAAAACTAAATAAAAGAGAGAGAGAGAGAAGGACTAACCTGGCGCCCACCAACCGGCCCAGCTCGTGTGCTGGTCTAGCACTGTGCGGCCCAGCCCACTGGCCTCCCCCCTTGTCGTCTTCCTCGTGACAGAAGGACGTCGGGCGTGTGTCCCGTGCGCGCGGCCATGCGCCCCGGCCACCTCCTGCTTGCCGCTCCCCCTCGACGCTCTGGACGCTCTGGATGTCGACACACACCCCCGACCCCTCTCACTCTTCCCCGAGGCCCTTCCCACTTCTCTGGCTCTCTCCCTCGCACCACCCGAACGCGCCCGCCGCCGCCGACGTGCACCACCGCGGCCACCGCCTCCCCCTCGCTTCCCTGACTGGCTCAAGAGCTCCGCCATCATCCCCCTCGTCATCACGACTGAACCACGCGAGCCCGGACGCCCTGCATCGCCGGCAACATCACCATCTTCCTCCTCCGCTGCCCTAGATCACCGACGTCGATTAGTCGCCGGCCGGCCTCCCTCGAGCACGCTGACGTCTCCAAACTACGCGGGGTGAGCCCCTCTTTGTTTCGCCCCTATCCCCGTCGCCCCGCACGTCCTCTAGCGCTAGTGCCGCCGTGCCCGAAGCTCGCCGCCGCCCTGCCATGTCGTTGTCCTGGCCACAGCCGCCTCCTCCCGCTTCTGAGCTTGCAGCCGTGCTAGTTGAGCTCACAGGAGTCTGTAGCACTGCCCAGTGGTGAAAATGGTGCACCGTAGACTCGTCCCGCATAACGCCGTGGCTCTGTCGCTGTTGAACCTCGTCGTCGGCGAGATTCCAGCCACCCCGTGATCTCCCGTCTGGTCCATCAGATATGCGAGAGCAAGAGCTCATGCCCGGTGCCTCCCGAGTGACAAACCGCAGCCCCTAGCATGTTTCCGGCGAGCTTTCGCCGAAGTTGAGGTCGCCGCCGGCCGATCTCCGGCGGGCTGACGTGGTCTCTTAGTTAGGCACTAATCACCACTAATCCCTCCCTAACAGACACTGACAGTTGGGCCCCACTCTCTAATTAACCTGGTTTAGTTTCTGTTTAGGTTTAACTAACCACAAGGGCCCCACAAGTCAGTTTGACCTGGCCACGTCACCTGTTGACCGGACCCACTTGTCTATGACACTAACCTATCCTGAGTCACTGACCAGTGGGCCCCACTGGTCAGGTTTGACCTGGACCGGCCTGTTGACCCTGCTGATGTCACCCAGACACAATGCTGATGCAGTAATTGATTTTTTGGATTTAAAATAAATCAGGAAATTCCAAAAATTGCCCAAAACTTCTAAAATTCATAGAAAATCAACCGTAACTCCAAATGCAAAGAATTATATATGAAAAATGATCAAAAATCCAATCTATCCATCTATACCATTTTCACTCATGTTTGAGCAAGTTAACCTCACTCTTTATGATGAAACATGATTAGGGCAAATTTCATAATAGGTTTGGAGTTGGAATTTGATGTAGTTTTGAATTCCACTTCAATTAAAATGACTTTTTGTTGCATTAGCCCAAATCACAGCATATTGCCATGTCATGATCATGCATCATCTTGTGCATTGCATTGATTATGTTCTTCCTTGTTTGCCGGTGTTTGTCCCCTGTCGATAGACGTGGTTCCAACGATGTGATCGGTGACACCAATGAAGAGTTGTACTATCTTCAGAAGTGCCAGGCAAGCAAAACCCCCTTGTTCATTCCGATACAATCCCACTCTCTCGCTCCTGCTCTCTTTTACCGCAATTGGACAACAACGATTCAACTATTACACATTGCGGTAGTTGAACCCCTTTCCTCTGCATGACTAGTCATTGCCACAGTAAATAGATGAAACCCACTAGCATGAGTAGGAATTGTTTGAGCCCTGATGTGCCTACTCATTCATGCTTGTTGTCATGCCTGCTATTGCTTAGAGTTGAGTGAGGTATGATTCATCGGGAATGAATTGGAACGTGGTGAACATGTCCTACCGTTGAGAGCTAAGTGTGTCAACACGATTTGGTAAACGTAGCGGTGCGAGGCCATGTAGGAGTACATGGTGGGTTGTCTGATTGCAGCCGTTCTCAGGAACTGAGTTCTGTGTTTGTGATCCATGAACAATTACTACCACACATTGGGTTTCGGTAACTCGGCCCCTCTCGGCTTATTAATCAACTCGATCTCTGTCCAGGAGTTGCAACTAGTTTCTGGTGTTTGTAGGTAGTGTTAGTAGTCTACCAAGTGCCACCCGGTACAGGTGGGCTTGGGACAGAATAGGCAAAGTGGCACGGTGTACCAAGTGGCACCCGGATGGTGGGCTTGGGAACGCTGAACATATTGTTTGGGGCCGTGAGCGACACCCCGGCCAGATCTGCATGCGGATGTAACCCGAATAGGCGATAAACCTGGACGAGAGACTTGTGTGGTTAGTCAGGTCGTGGCCGACACCCTCACCCGGCTTCCGCTTGAAGGTTGCCGAGGTACATGACGTGTACAGGGCGATAAGTGGCGAGAGCGTGTGTGAAGAAGTACACCCCTGCAGGGTTATCATTATCTATTCGAATAGGCGGATTCCTCGGATATGGAAACTTGGACCCCTTGCATAGTTCATAGACAAGTGAAAGTGGATACTCTAAAATTCACAAGATAAGCGTGAGTGCTATGGATGGCATTCTTGTAGGGAGACGAGAGAGGATCCATAGTGGAGTATTGATATGGTGAATATGTGGACTCGTGTGTGCCACCTCAAAAGTGTTACTTGCAGTCGTAGTTCAGGATTGCCACCGAGTCAAAGCTGGCTTGCTGCAGAAAAACTCCACCATCCCCTTTGATGATACAAATGCATATGTAGTTAGTTTCTGATGTAAGTCTTGCTGGGTACATTTGTACTCATGTTTGCTTAATTTATGTTTGGAGAGAGACTTCAGTCTTATTAGTAGTTCCACATGGACATCGACGTTTAGCACGTTACCTCAGCTACGATCTTGTACCCTTGGGAGGGTCTTGTAGATAGTTAGGCTTCTCGGCCTTCTTCATTTGTAGTTGTCTGTACTCAGACAAGTTAAGCTTCCGCTTGTGCTTGTTGCTTGTATGCTCTGTATGTTGGGTCATCAGACCCATGTTTGTAATATCTCACTCTTCGGAGCCTAATGAATAAATACTTGAGTCATAGAGTTATGTTGTGATGCCATGTTGTATTTACACATATCGAGCATATTGTGTGTATGATTGAAATGCTTGATATGTGTGGGATCCGACAACCTAGTTGTTCATCCTTGGTAGCCTCTCTTATGGGGAAATGTAGTCTTGTGCTTCCATGAGCCATAGTAGTCCGCTATAGCCCGGTTCACTGGAGTCCTGCTAGCCTAGCACTACTACTCCGGAACACTTAGACTGGCCGGCATGTGATTCACTTCGTTCCTGTGTCTGTCCCTTCTTGGAAATGTCACGTGGTGACATCCGGAGTGCTGCTAGCCTGCTACAGCACGGGTTCCTGGAGTCCTGTTAGCCCAGTTGCTACAGCCCGGATTCACACGTTGCTCACCGACATGCTCGATGTTGATTCATGTATGCATGTCCCCGTAAGTTAGTGCCACTTTGGGTTCACGACTAGTCCTGTCGGCCCGGGTTCTTTGTCATATGGATGCTAGCGACACTATCATATACGTGAGCCAGAAGGCGCAAATGGTCCCAGGCCATGGTAAAGCGACACCCGTGGGAATACCGCGCGTGAGGCTGCAAAGTGATATGAAGTGTTACCGGCTAGATCAATGTGACTTGGAATCGGGGTCCTGGCAGCTTTGGTATCAGAGCCTGACTGCCTGTAGGATTACCAAGCCAAACTGGTCGAAGTTGAGTCTAGAAATGCTTTAGTTATATAAGGGAATTGATTGTGGAAGGGAACGTAAGGCTCTTTTTACTCCTTTACCTTATGCCTTCTGATCTGAGTCAACCTCTTCTTTTCTATGGGGTTTAAGAACTAGGCCTTCTCATCTATCTCTCGGGATGACGTGTTACTAAGTTGCCTAGGATTGTTGAGTTCAAGCCTTAGTTCAGTTCCTGCTACTTCCATATGTTCATAGCTGGCCTCAGAACCTTGATATTGTGATGTTGAGTGGTTATGCCACCATTTTTGCAGGATGTCTCAAATCATTTTGAGCATTTACAGCCGTTATGTTGTCCGAGTCATCCTAGGTTTCTAAATAGTCTGATGCACATGCAAATCTTTCCTCCATGTTCCGTTGTATTTTTGGGCCAGATTAAGCACACTAATTGGTGTGTTGAGGTACTCTGTTTCCTTGACATATATGTTGGAGCTATTATTATGACCCTAGGTGTTTTAGGGAGTCACCTAGTAATCTAGCCATGTTTTGTGTTCCCAGTGTGATGATTCTGGCCATCATTCTTGAAAGCATCCCGTGATGCCATTTAGTAGTAGGTATTCTATTCCTGGGTTCTTGAACCTGAGATTCACCCTACTTACCTCATGTTGATAGTGTTGCTAGTTCCTTTAGCATATTAGTAACCTTTGCATTTGTCCTCGAGGTCCGTGGTATTTCCTTCTTCCAAATACTATGAACCACTTATGGCAGAAGTTTGTTGGATCAAAAGATCACAACAGGAGGGCTCTCGATGAGTTACCCATTCTATATTGTAACTCTCCCAATCCTACCTCTCTGCATGGGTTATCCGGAAGAAACCTATTGAACTTGATTCGACATTCTAATCTATGCATCCACAACTCAGAAAGTTATATGTTCCTTTGAGTTGTCCCTCTTTAGTTTTTTTCTGACCCTCGTCTATCAATTGATAGTTGGGAGTAGTTGTGCATTCGTGTTATTGATGCTTATTATTCTCATGGTCCGTCGAGCCTTTCTATTTCAGAATGACTAGGAGAAACAAACTCCAGTACCTCATCCATTTCTACGGTTGGGTCAAAGCAGTTGTATTCCATAGATCAAAATGCCAAACCAACTTTTGTTCTATTCTACCTTGGAGTATTACACTATTTATGTCAAGAATATCATAGGAACTGCACCATCTCTTATGAATTCTTGATGTAGTCATACTTCTCACCATCATCATTCATTCCTAGGTCCCCGTGTTGTTCTAACCGGAATGCCGACAAGTGAATTGTGATGTGTGAAATCAATACTCCAAGCAACTCGTTGCTTGGTAGTAAATGGACAATATTCTCATTCTTAGCGTGTTGGTTATTAAATCATCATCCTAAGATTGATCGTGCTACCTTGTACTTATTTCCGGTGCACTTTTTGATCAATGAGTTAGGATGTTTCAATCCTTGCTTATTTGATCATATTGTCTTGCTCTAAAAAGCAAGATTGTTCTCGACCCTAGTAACATATCGGTGGTTCATGATTTTTCGAATATCTTCTAGGAAGTGTTACCAGGTTGTCACCTGACCGCTATGTTGAGTTCGTGATCATGTTGGTTTTCCTCTGAACCAACCATTCTCCAAGATTCTGTGTTGGATACCCTGAACTAGTCAGTTGAGCTAAGCAACAACTTGGAGAGTTGGAAGATAAAAGCTTGCCTAACCTAGTTCATTCCAAAGGGATATCCTTGTGTTTGTGTGGTTCTTGAAGGAAGATGATATCTCCATCGATTGATCCTTGTGATCAGTTGTTGGATCTGTTGTCTTGTTAAAACATGACCTGAGTATGGGCTATCGTCAAGTCAAAGCAGAACCAACGATATTCGTAATGCTGTCTTACTCATGGTTGATCCCTCGAGCATACACCATTATATCTTTTGGGTCTGACCAATTCTATCACGTTGTTCACATAATGGTGGAAGTCCAATGATATGGAAATTCGGATGAGTTGCTGTTGAGCCCATTGACAACATTTCATCTTGTCCATGATTCGTGTTGAACATCCAGCTAGTATTGGAAACTTCTATAAGCATTATCTTCGTGCCCCGTTCATGAAGCATATGCTTGGATGAAAGAAGTGACTTTCTCTAATTCTTGTGCAATTGATGCAAGTTGCCGCCATGAATTTGAGAAGACTTGTTTACCTCCTCTGGAATCATTCCGAGTCAGCCATGCACGTGCAAAGTATTCCATGGTCTGTTAAACTGATCATATTCATTCCATATGAATTTCGTAGCACACTAAGCTACTGATTGACTTGTTCAAGGAAAAGGAGTTGTTGTGCTATCCTAGGTCATGCACAAGATTCCGTTGTCCTCGATATTGGTTCCTCACTTGAACTTTGGTAGTGTTTTATTGTAAGACTACTCTATGGCCATGCTGGTCTTGGACAACATGTTCACATGTGTGTAGCAGAACCAGCTCATGTTTTGGAGCTTACTACCATAGTCCAATTCCCGAGAATCTCGCAACTCCATCTCGTCGATTTGTGTTGCAAACTTTCTTTCCAGACACATTGTCTGAATTATCCTGTTACCAGCCAGATTTGAATCTCAGGCAGATATGATGGTTGGAACTTCTTCCGAGAACTATGATATAGGTTCCAGTGGAGTGGACACACCTAGCTGGAAGCACTGTTGTTGTAGTATCTTGATTAAGCCATCTGGTCACCTCCCATGAGGATTTCACATGACTTATTCTTGAAGTTGTTCCTTAGGGATCCTTGTGCTCTCAGTTTCTTCGATGATTCTATGACCATTGGAACATTGGAAACACTCTCGACTGTTGAGTTCTTCCCCAGTTACCAGAATCATTCCCAACATTTGCATTTTGTTCCCAGCTTCCACCTTAGTAGTTGGTGTTCAGGATCATCTTCAAAAGTGGACTTACCATGGGTCCCATCCATCTCCGATGATAAGCAAATCATCCATTGCGTTGTCTTCAACAAGGTAGTCCACATCATCGATTCTGGTCTGAGTATGTCATTCTTTCGAACTCCTTGAAATGATCATTTTGGAATTGCCTTAGGCTGGTATAGAGAGTTTCAATGATCCTTGTATCAAAAGTAATTCTTTTTGCCACTTAAGGGAATAATTCTACGAGTCACCTTCCCTAAGGTGCTCCGTTATGGAATCATGGCAATTATCCCCTCACTACTTTAAAACCATGCACTATCCTACTCCAGCATGGAATTATCGCCTACCAATTTGAACCTTTGTCATATGTTTCTCATCCATCATCTCTGATGTGTGTTTTGCGTCTTAGCTCAAGGGATGTTTCTATGTCTCACTCCATGAGTTCATCGTGAGTTGCTCGATCTTTGAGGAGATCGATTCCTGTAGAGTTTCTTTATGTCGTCGTCGAGTTGAATGATGATTTCGAAAGCAAAGGCGTCAAGGTCAAATTTGAAGCAATGAATCAACATCCTCGAGAAGAGTAGTTGGATCATGAAGATTGTGATAGTTCGAGTCCCCTCTTCTTTTTACCCACGCTTGAATCTCGGGATGAGATTCTTGTTTAGTGGGGGCAAGTTGTCACATCCCTAGCTTATGGTGCTGCCTAGTGTTTGCATCATGTTTAACTTTCATGGAAATTTGAAATGGGGATGTTCAAACCCTAGCATCAAAAGGAATTCAAATAGGTTCAACCAAAATATTTTTCAATGATTTCAAAATGCCTTCAAAATGCCCTTAAAAATGTTCATCATTTCTGGATCTAGGTGGAAGCATCTACCAAAAATGGTTCACATTTTTGCAGCACATATTTGGACTCTCAATTAATTCAAACATATTTGAATTGGAGCTATTTAAATGCTATATATATTTTAGATGCTCCAAAAATGTTGGAAATTGTTAAGGGTCACCGGAATAATTCAGAAAGCACCCATAATTGTTTCCAGGATTTTATGAAATGGTTTAGTATTATTACTAAATCAAAACAAATAGCAAAAAAATAGAAAACGGAAACTAAATAAAAGAGAGAGAGAGAGAAGGACTAACCTGGCGCCCACCAACCGGCCCAGCTCCTGTGCTGGTCCAGCACTGTGCGGCCCAGCCCACTGGCCTCCCCCCTGTCGTCTTCCTCGCTACAGAAGGACGCCGGGCGTGTGTCCCGTGCGCGCGGCCACGCGCCCCGGCCACCTCCTGCTTGCCGCTCCGCCTCGACGCTCTGGACGCCCTTGACGTCGACACGCACCCCTGACCCCTCTCACTGTTCCCCGAGGCCCTCCCCCTTCTCTGGCTCTCTCCCTTGCACCACCCGAACGCGCCTGCCGCCGCCGACGTGCACCACCACAGCCACCGCCCCCCCTCGCTTCCTTGACTGGCTCAAGAGCTCTGCCATCGTCCCCCTCATCTTCACGACCGAACCACATGAGCCCGGACGCCCTGCATCGCCGGCAACATCACCATCTTCCTCCTCCGCCGCCCTGGATCACCGACGTTGATTAGTCGCCGGCCGGCCTCCCCCGGGCTCGCCGACGTCTCCAAACTACGCGGGGTGAGCCCCTCTTCGTTTTGCCCCTATCCCCGTCGCCCCGCATGTCCTCTAGCGCTAGCGCCGCCGTGCCCGAAGCTCGCCGCAGTAATTGATTTTCTTGATTTAAAATAAATCAGAAAATTCCAGAAATTTCCCAAAACTTCTAAAATTCATAGAAAATCAACCGTAACTCCAAATGCAAAGATTTATATATGAAAAATGATCAAAAAAATCCAATCTGTCCAACCTATCAACATGTTGCGGTAGTTGAACCCCTTTCCTCTGCATGACTTGTCATTGCCACAGTAAATAGATGAAACCCACTAGCATGAGTAGGAATTGTTTGAGCCCTGATGAGTAGGAATTGGAACGTGGTGAACATGTCCTACCGTTGAGAGCTAAGTGTGTGAACATGCTTTGGTAAAGGTAGCAATGAGAGGCCATGTTGGAGTACATGGTGGGTTGTCTCATTGCAGCCGTTCTCATGAACTGAGTTCTGTGTTTGTGATCCATGAACATTACTACCACACATTGGGTTCCGGTAACTCGGCCCCTCTCGGCTTATTAATCAACTCAATCTCTTTCGAGGAGTTCCAACTAGTTTCTGGTGTTTGTAGGCAGTGTTAGTAGTCTACCAAGTGGCACCCTGTATAGGTGGGCTTGGGACAGATTAGGCAAAGTGGCACGTAGTACCAAGTGGCACCCGGATGGTGGGCTTGGGAACCCTGCACACATCATTTGGGGCCATGAGGGACACCCCGGCCGGATCTCCTTGCGGATGGAACCCGAATAGGCGATAAACCTGGACGAGAGACTTGTGTGGTTAGTCAGGTCGTGGCCGACACCCTCGCCCGGCTTCCGCTTGAAGGTTGCTGAGGTACATGACATGTACAGGGCGATAAGTGGCGAGAGCGTGTGTGAAGAAGTACACCCCTGCAGGGTTATCATTATCTATTCGAATAGGCGGATTCCTCGGATATGGGAACTTGGACCCCTTGCATAGTTCATAGACAAGTGAAAGTGGATACTCTAAAATGCGCAATATAAGCGTGAGTGCTATGGATGGCGTTCTCGTAGGGAGACGGGAGCGGATAAATAGTGGAGTATTGATATGGTGAATATGTGGACTCGTGTGCGCCACCTCAAAATTGTTACTTGCAGTCGTAGTTCAGGATAGCCACCGAGTCAAAGCTGGCTTGCTGCAGTCAAACTCCACCACCCCCTTTGATGATACCAATGCATATGTAGTTAGTTGTGATGTAAGTCTTGCTGGGTACATTTGTACTCACATTTGCTTAATTTATGTTTTGCAGAGAGACTTCAGTCTTGTTAGTAGTTCCACGTGGACTTCGACGTTTAGCTCGTTACCTCTGCTACGATCTTGTACCCATGGGAGGGTCTTGTAGATAGTCAGGCTTCTCAGCCTTCTTCATTTGTAGTTGTCTGTACTCAGACAAGTTAAGCTTCCGCATGTGCTTGTTGCTTGTATGCTCTGTATGTTGGGTCATCAGACCCATGTTTGTAATATCTGGCGGAGCCTAATGAATAAATACTTGAGTCGTAGAGTTATGTTGTGATGCCATGTTGTATTTACATATATCGAGCATATTGTGTGTATGATTGAAATGCTTGATATGTGTGGGATCCGACAACCTAGTTGTTCATCCTTGGTAGCCTCTCTTATGGGGAAATCTAGTCTTGTGCTTCCATGAGCCATAGTATTCCGCTACAGCCCGGTTCATCGGAGTCCTGCTAGCCCAACACTACTTCTCCGGAACACTTAGACTGGCCGGCATGTGATTCACTTCGTTCCTGTGTCTGTCCCTTCGGGGAAATGTCAAGCGGTGACATCCGGAGTCCTGCTAGCCTACTATAGCCCGGGTTCCCAGAGTCCTGTTAGCCCAGTTGCTACAGCCCGGATTCACACGTTGCTGACCGACATGCTTGATGTTGATTCATGTATGCATGTCCCCGTAAGTTAGTGCCACTTTGGGTTTACGACTAGTCATGTCGGCCCGGGTTCTCTGTCATATGGATGCTAGCGACAGTATCATATACATGAGCCAGAAGGCGCAAACGGTCCCGGGCCATGGTAAGGCGACACCCGTGGGAATACCGTGCATGAGACCGCAAAGTGATATGAGGTGTTACCAGCTAGATCGATGTGACTTGGAATCGGGGTCCTGACAGCTTTGGTGTCAGGGTCCTCGAGGGGATTCAATTCTTCTTTTTGCGGAGTTCGTTCATGATATCAATTTCTCGGTTCCAAGTTGTTCATCTTTTCTTTCCGGAGTTCCAAGCTCTCTCGATTATCTCGTCCCAAAGTTCCATCTAAATCATTGCAAGCGTACAATTCTTGTTCTTGCAATATTTGCTTCTTCTCCATCATCCATTTTATCCGGAGTTCTTTCAAAGTTTCTTCATGGTGGTTCGTTAAGGATTTAATTAATCCTTGAAGTGGTCTGTCAAGATTCCTCATATATTCTTCTTCTTGCATTTCAAGTACAATTCTTTCTGCCTTATCATTTGAGGTGGTGTTATGTCACTCTTGACATTTTCCCTTCGTGTTTCATGATGCATAAGTTGTCAGGAATGAGATATTTTAAAACCATCATTTTCTCTTCGTTCATGAGATCTTTTCAACCCAATAATTTCTTTGTTGGAGTTATCTTGGGTTATATTTCACCTAAATCCTTCCATAAGGACTGTTTCCATATGTGGTTCTTATAAATGATCCAAGTATTCTCGTATCCTCTCGGTGAAAAGGTGTCTATCTCCTTGTTGATCTCATAAAAACAATTGTTTTCCATTAGTGGCCGGTTGTCCCCTCATAATTTTGAGATGTTTTCCGTAAGCCCATGAGAAGCATATCTTTTCATTGTTGATTTCCCAACAACTCCGTTCAATCCTTCTTTTAAGGAGGCTCTTTCAAATTCAATTGTGGTAGAAGTTGGCATTTCCTTCTTCGTTCTCTTATTCCAACGATCTAGCTTCTACTCGTTCATTTCGAAGGCATTGTGATGTTGCTCTCTTCGACCAATCATCTCATTTTCTCAAGGTCATGTTCTTGTCCTTGCTTTTCCATTCAACATGAGTGTTATGTCCTCTATCCAAGTTCCTTTCATCTTATCTAGTCTTGCCCCTCTTTTCAGTTGGATTGCTACCAAATTCTTCTTTCCTTGCTTCTCTTTAACCAAAGTGGGTTCAAAATCTATCTTGTCCCTTGAGCTCTTGGTTCTCATGATATTACTTTCTCCTCTTCCTAACGTGATGTTATTGTTCATCTCCGTTGTGTCATTCATTCAAATTTCAACCTCTCAAGGTCCATGGTTTCACTCATTTATTGAAAAAGCAACTTTGTTTCACCTTTTCCTCTTCCGTTTCTCTACGGTGCCATCCTAAGATCTCGGGTCAAGATCTCTTGTAAGTGGAGGAGAGTTGTGACGCCCCAAGACCGGTCCTCCAGATACCTTCCAGAGATTCCGAGATTTGTCGTGTGATTTGTTTTGTTCGTTGCATTCATCTTTGCATCATGTGCATTGCATCATTATCGAATTGCGGGTTCCGGCTAACCCTTGAGCTTCGAACTCTGGGGTGCGCACGAAGAACACTCTTGCCCAAGTTCGCTCGCTCAACGATCTCATGGCCTAGCTCGGCGAACCCAAGGAACAAGAGACACAAGGTTTATACTGGTTCGGGCCACCTTGCGGTGTAATACCCTACTCTGGTGTGGTGTTTGTGGATTGCCTCACGGGATAAGGATGAACTAGTACAATGGACGGACAGCCTCAGGAGGAGAGGTGTTCTTGAGCTCGGCGAGCTGATGGGTACGAGATGGAATGGATCCAATCCAAGATGAGTCTCTCCTGCCTATGTTGATGGCTAGTCCTATTTATAGTGGCCTTGGTCCTCTTCCCAAATGTAAGGCGGGAAGGGATCCCACAACAGCCAAATTTGAAGGGGGACAACTAGTACAAGCTATCCTGACAAAAGGTGGTCTTCGCCTGCCAAAGGCTCTGGTGGAGACGCTGATGTGGGCTCCGTAGTGACCTCCGTCCTGCCGTCCTGCTGGTCCTAGTCTTGTTGCATCGATATGGAAACCTTTGCCTAATGCCTCGGGACTCCTCGCCTACACCTGCCCCTTTAGCACGAAAGAGGAAACTGGCACACTACGTCGCTGGCGCCCGCCTGGCCTTGCTCGTCACGGCTCATGTCACGTGAACCTCACGAGTTGCCCCTTGCATAGAGATCTCCGCTCCTCGGGAGCGAGCCTAGTGAGGCTTCCCCCAGGGAGGTCTTGGTGTCGTCCGCCTTGCGAGGGTCTTGAGTGGTTGCTGCTAAAGATGGGCCGTACCAGGTCATTGGTGGAGCCATGCACAAGCCCGTAGGCAGGCAAGTCTAGGCATCCCCAGTCCCAGAACACCGACAATCATGTCAACTTGCACCCGTTTTTACAACTTAGCTAAATAAATTGCATGGATCTTTGATCAACTTAAATCGAGGGAATTGACATCGTGATTTCTCTTTATAACATATCTTCTCAATGTTTAGGGAGCTATAATATAATATTTTGTTAATTGGGAATTGACCATAACACACTTGCAAAGTAAATCCCAATGTCTTTGTTATCTCAATTCTTGATCTAAAACTTTGCCCATAGAATTCTTTCGGCAGTTTTCCAAGCTCCACCAAAAGTTTGAATTAAATTATTGATCTCAAACCATTTGAATTAAATTCAAAGAGTTTGAATTTAAACTTCAATCACGCCCACTTCTATTTTTTCCTGGATCAAGCACAATTTTATGAGTCCGGGAAAATTAACCACACGCACAAATTCTATCCCTAACACTTCCTTTCTTCTCCTTTTCTTATTTAATATTTTTCTGTTTTGGGGAATAAAAGAAGAAGACTGAGGGAGACAGAGCTTAGCCCAGCAGGCCACTTAGGCCCAGTAGCAGCCAGCCACCAGAAGCCTAACTGGCTCCCCTGTTTTAACTCTAGCTCTCTCCCTTAATCCCCCACTCTCCCTCGTCTCCCTCTCGCCGCGCCGCCGTCCCCCCTCGACCTCCCCCTCGATCCCCATCTCTCGCCCTCTCCTTGATCGCGCATAGGATAGGAGCTCCCCGTGCCACTTCCCTTCGCCTATGCCATGCTTCGGCCCAGGGCACCGCACCCCCTGCGCACCTCGGCCTTCTTCGCTTGGTCGCCTCTCCCGCTCGAGGGCCTCTACGCCATCTTCGTCGGACCAGCGGGACAAACCAGCGACCCTCCGACTTATGCAGCTGCTTCGCCTCCGCACCTGAGCTCCTCCACGCCCAAGTGACCTCCTCCTCATGTGCCGTCTCCACCTTCAGGTCCATCCACGTTGCCCAACCGGACGATCTCCGCCTTCGCCTCCTGCTACCGGCGCCGCCGTACCTCTGCCGCCAGGTGCCCCTCTGCATCCACCTCCAGCAGCTCTCCCTACGACCTCCTCTTCATCACCGCCTCGTGCCATCCCTACCTACTTCGACCAGGGAGCCCCGTCGCTCGCCCGACCATGGCATCCACCTCGTGTTCGTGCTGCATCATCTCGTACGTGGGCACTTCTTTGCCATGAGTGCTCCTGACTGAGACCCTCAGGTCATCTACCCGGAGCGCCAAGTCCGAAGACTACCTGTAACGCCCCGAGACCGATGTGCCAGGTGTCCTCCGCTTATTTGCTGTTGATGGCTTGTCATTTGCTTGCGTGTTGCATCTTATCATGTCATCATGTGCATTGCATCATCATGTTTTCCAAACTTGCATCCGTCCCGGCCTCCTCGTTCTCTCCGTTGTCCGTTCTAAGCACAGACACACTTGCACGCGCCCGCGGCATGTCCGAAATAGTATTTTATAAGTGGTCGGAAAATGTTCTCGGAATGGGATGATAGTTGACGTGTGGTCTTATTATAGTGTAGATAGACCGCCTATCAAGTTTCATCGCATCCGGAGATCGTTTGATGCCCCAACGGATAACTATAGTGGCATTATAGCCGGTCTAACATCGGACGTTTTCGGTCTCCGAAAACTGTTGTCGGACTTACCCTCTCTTTTCCTCCCTAGACTGTCTTCACATTTCACTACACACCCTCATGCCCTACCTAACCCCTCTCGTCAGCCCGCGGCCCTCCTCGCACGCGCGTCCGAAAAGCTGTCCCGGACCCGACTCGGACTGTTGCCACCGTTGGACTCAGATCATCCCCAAACATCTACAAAACATCTCCTTTTTCCTATTTGGACTCCCTACCTATTTGTTTCTCGACCGTCCGATTACAGTCGGAGGGACGAGGTAGCCCCTACCAAAGATCCATATACCATATATAAACAGATTCAACCCTAATTCGTAGGGGAGATGTCCCATCCATCCCCACGCCGCCGCCACACTCCCCATCGGGATCCAAAACTAGCCTCCACCTTCTCCTCGTTTTCCCCTCCTGTCCAACCACCATCGCCGCCCAAGTCCTGCATCCTCTGCCCATCGCTCCTCTCCTGTAGCCGCCCGAGCACCGGCCAGCTTGCTGGAGCAGACCACCGACGCCCGAGTCAAATCCCCTCGCGCTACCTCCTTCTTTCCCTTCTTCTTACCCTGTCTCATCCCTCTCTCTCTCCCTCCCATTTCCTCTCGCAGGAGCTCGCCGTGGAGTTGGAACAGCGCCGCCGTCGAACTTAGTCCGCGGTCGCCTTTGACCGGATCCAGTGATGGCCGAGCTGATCCACCCGTTTCGCCGCCCGCCGGACCTCCCCCCGGTCTGCTCCCGTCCAAGTCCGCCTTTGCTTGCCTGGCCGACGCCAAGTCCCTGTGCCGTGCCTACCACCTCCTCTTAATCCTCATGCCCCTCCCCTTTCTTTTCCCAGTATCTCTCACCTCGCCTCCCTGCAGGAACCGTGCAGCGCCGCCGCCCTTGGAACTCCTCTGCCATGGACGCCAGGTCCCAAGGTCTCCGTTGCCTCCGCTTCGATCCGGCAGGAAACGAGTCCTGAAGGCTTCTCGCGCTTCGATCCGGACGCCACCGAGCTCTTGCGCTGACCCCTCCTCATCCTGCCGCTCGCCGGAGTCCTCAGCGCCGGCGTGCCTGTTGTTTGCTTCACCGAACCGGCCGCCAAGTCCCACGCCGCTGCTGCTCTTTTTCCTGTCGAGAAGAGGTGGACGCCACATCTGCCCCGAGTCGTTCGAGCGACCGCGTTGACCTTTCCCCGACGGAACCAAGCAGGTTGGCCCAGCACGCCCCTGCCAGCCTCTCCCTCTCCATAGATCTGGGCCTGGCCCATGGGTGAGGCACACCCCAGTGCCACTGTTACTATCCACCTATTGGGCCAGATCTTAGATGCGGCCCGAATCTTGTTTTTTTCCCGTGGAACGAATTTAGCTATTATTCCTGAGACGGTTGTTTTGCAGAAAAGTCCCTAGAGTTCATGCATTTAATATCTAATTAACCGTGCATCGGATTAAAATAAGTTATATATGAAACATGACTAAAATTTCATCTAGTTTCATATTATGCCATTTTCATCCATGTTTAAAATGTTGTTTGATTAATTTTTGTTCTATGTCATGTTAAAATGCTTTAATTCATCATTAAATAACCGTAGCTCCAAACCTAATAAACTTTATATGTAAATGGGGTAGAAAAATGCCTAGTTTAACATGATGGCCTTACTTTGCATGTTTAACAACTCTAAAATATGGTTTAGGGCAGAACAGTACCAAACCTTAAAATATGCACATGAGGAGTTTCCGGACTTGTTGTTTGTTGTTCCGGCCTCATTTAAACTTGCCTAGATAGGTAGTTTTCATTTGCTTCACACTCTTGCCATGTTTAACAACATTTAATATTGTTGGGTACATAAACAAGATCAAACTAATAAGTCACGTGGTGTTTCGTCAATATGCAACGGAGTTGCATATTGTGCTCCACTTAATTTGTAGGATTGTTTGTGAACTTTTTCATGCCATGCTTCATTAAACCGGACATGCATCATACTTGTTTGTGCATCGTGCCATGCTTATGTGATGGTTGTTTACTATGTTGTTTGCTTCTTTCTGGTGTTGCTTCTTCGGGTTGGTTCCGTTAATGTCGTGATTGTGAGGACCCGTTCGACTACGTCCATTTGTCTTCTTCATGGACTCGTTCTTCTTCCTTGCGGGATTTCAGGCAAGATGACCATACCCTCAAAGTCACTTCTATCTTTGCTTGCTAGTTGCTCGCTCTTTTGCTATGCCTATGTTGTGATACCTACCACTTGCTTATCATGCCTCCCATATTGTTGAACCAAGCCTCTAACCCACCTTGTCCTAGCAAACCGTTGTTTGGCTATGTTACCGCTTTGCTCAGCCCCTCTTATAGCGTTGTTAGTTGCAGGTGAATATTGAAGCTTGTTCCATGTTTGGAACATGGATATTCTTGTTGGGATATTACAATATCTCTAATCTAATTAATGCATCTATATACTTGGTAAAGGGTGGAAGCTCGGCCTTATGCCTGGTGTTTTGTTCCACTCTTGCCGCCCTAGTTTCCGTCATATCGGTGTTATGTTCCTAGATTTTGTGTTCCTTACGCGGTTGGGTTATAATGGGAACCCCTTGACAGTTCGCCTTGAATAAAACTCCTCCAGCAATGCCCAACATTGGTTTTACCATTCGTCACCTAGCTTTTCTTTGCCTTGGGTTCTGCAGACTCAAGGGTCATCTTTATTTTAAACCCCTGGGCCAGTGCTCCTCTGAGTGTTGGTCCAAACTGAGCGATGTCCGGAGCTACCAGGGGCAACTCTGGGCTGGCCCAACCGACGTCTGGCTCATCCGGTGTGCCCTGAGAACGAGATATGTGCATCTCCTATCGGGATTTGTCGGCACATCTGGGTGGCTTTGCTGGTCTTGTTTTACCATTGTCGAAATGTCTTGTAATCGGGATTCCGAGTCTGATCGGGTATTCCCGCTAGAAGGAATATCCTTCGTTGACCGTGAGAGCTTGTGATGGGCTAAGTTGGGACACCCTTGCAGGGATTTGAACTTCCGAAAGCCGTGCCCGCGGTTATGGGCAGATGGGAATTTGTTAATGTACGGTTGTAGAAAACCTGAAGTTGACCTTAATTAAAATACATCAACCGCGTGTGTAACCGTGATGGTCTCTTCTCGGCGGAGTACGGGAAGTGAACACGGTGTTGGAGTTATGATTGGCGTAGGTTGTTCTAGGATCACTTCTTGATCATAGTTGTTCGACCGTGCTTTGCCTTCTCTTCTCGCTCTCATTTGCGTATGTTAGCCACCATATATGCTAGTCGCTTGCTGCAGCTCCACCTCATACCTTTACCTTACCCATAAACTTAAATAGTCTTGATCGCGAGGGTGTGAGATTGCTGAGTCCCCGTGACTCACAAATACTTCCAAAACCAGCTTGCAGGTGCCGATGAGTCCGCGCAAATGACGCAACCAAGCTCAGGTGGAGCTCGATGAAGATCTTGTCCTTTGTGTGGTTTCGTTCTAGTTGATCAGTAGTGGAGCCCAGTTGGGGTCGATCGGGGACCGTGTCGCTTTTGGGGTACTCTTCTCTTATTTTGGTTCCGTAGTCGTACCTTGATTGTATTTGGATGTTGTAATCCTTTATTCATGTAATTGTGTGAAGTGGCTATTGTAAGCCAACTATGTTTCTTTTTCCCTTTATGTATTACATGGGTTGTGTGAAGATTACCTTACTTGTGACATTGCTTTCAATGCGGCTATGCCTCTAAGTCGTGCTTCGACATGTGGGAGATATAGCCGCATCGAGGGCGTTACACTACCGTGGACATGTGCTTGGTGCCACTTGGATTCGTCAAGACCGCCAAGACCCATACCTGGAACATCAAGTATCGTCTCCAAGATTCACCAAGTACCATGATGCCGGTGTCCCTCCAAGTTTGATGTTGGAACGTGCACAGCTACCGTCGCCGAAGACCCGGGTAGCAGAAACACCAACTTCCTCTCCGTCGTGAACCACTACTTCTACAATGCGACGTGAACCACTACCGTCGCAAGAATGAGAGCGGAAAGTCCAAAGACCCCCAGTACCACGACAATCCTGAAGGGATTCGAATTCATCAAGTTCCTCTTTGAAACGTGAACCACTACTTCCCTCAACGAACTTGATCTGTTCCGAAAATGCACGCTTCGAAGGTATAACCCCGAGATGACGCCCGTGAAAGGATGCATGTGTGTTGTAGGAGATGCTCGTGTTTGCACCGTGTCCGAGTTGTCATTGCACGGTCCTCGTCATTTGCCATGCGTTAAATAGTGGGAACCCGGTAACCGGGATCACCCCATCATTGCTAGCATGTTTCGCACATCCGCACACTTGCTCTTATGCACCAGTATCTCAATGAGTTGTCGGATCATCAGAATGTTGCCGTGGCACCATTTCCGTTTTCGTTGCCGTGGCACCCCTATCGTTTCGGCACAGTGACAAATGCTTCATAACATGCTCATGTCAACATTTTCATAAAATTGCATCAACTTGTGTTTGTCATCCTCATGCATGCTAAAAACCTTTAAATTGTTGTTTCCATTAATTTGCATAAATGACGTGCTAAAATGATTTATTTCATAACTATATAACCATACCTTCGTATTAAATAAAATTTATATGTAAGTGGGGTGGAAATGCATAGATTAACATGGTGCACTTACTTTTGCTGTTTAACAACTCTAAAATATGGTTTAGAGCAGAACAGTACCAAATTGAAAATATGCATATGGGGATTTTCCGGAATTGTTGTTTGTTGTTCCGGCCTCATTTAAACTTGCCTAGATAGGTACTTTTATTATGGTTCACCCCTTGCCTTGTTTAATAACATTTAATATTGTTGGGTACATAAACGAGAACGAACTAAATAATTTGAATGTGGTGTTTCATCAATATGCAACTCGTTGTATATTGATCCCCACTTAACTTGTAGTATTGTTTGTTGCACTTTGCCATGCGGTGCCTCATCAAAACGGACATGCATCATACTTGGTTGTGCATCATGCCATGTGTATGTGATGGTTTACCATGTTGTTTGCTTGTTTCCGGTTGCGCTTCTCCTTGATAGTTCCGGTTATGTTGCGATTGTGAGGATTCGTTCGTCTATGCCCATTCGTCTTCTTCATGGACTTGTTCTTCTTCCTAGCGGGATTTCAGGAAAGATGACCGTCACCTTGGATCTCACTACTATCTTTTCTTTGCTAGTTGTCTCGATGCTATCAATATGTCGCGCTACCTACCACTTGTTTATCAACCCTCCCAAATTTCCATGATAGCCTCTATCCTTTTCCACCATCCTAGGAAACCGTTGTTTGGATATGTTACCCCTTTGCTCATCCCCTCTTATAGAGTTGCTAGTTGCAGGTTGGTCCATGTTGGGACATGGATATCATGGGATATCACAATATCTCTTATTTCATTAATGCACATATATACTTGGTAAAGGTTGGAAGGCTCAGCCTTTTGCCTGGTGTTTTGTTCCACTCTTGCCACCTTAGTTTCCGTCATACCGGTGTTACGTTGCTAGATTTTTCTTCCCTAACACGGTGGGGGTTTATGGGCCCCTCTTGACAGTTCGCTTTGAATAAAACTCTTCTAGCAAGGCCCAACATTGGTTTTACCATTTGCCTAATAACAACTAAAACTTGCATAGGTACTTTCTGGACCCCGAGGATTCTTAATCAACCCCCGGGCCAATGCTCCTCATGAGTGTTGGTCCAAACTAGAGCACTGTGCGGGGCCGCCCCGGGGCAACCTGGGTTATTTTGGCACCTGTACGGTTGCTCATCCATTGTGGCCTGAGACGAGAGATACGCACGGCTACTATCAGGGTGTCGGCATGTCTGGAGGTCTTGCTGGTTTTTTTACCATTGTCAAAATGTCTTGTGCACCGAGATTCCGAGTCTGGTCGGAGGGTTCCGAGATGGAGGATTGTCTCCGCGGATCGTGAGCTTCTCATGGGCTAAGTTGGGACACTCCTGCAAGGTTTAAACTTTTGAGAGTCATGCCCGCGGTTATGTGGCAGATGGGAATTTTTAAGATAACTTGACACCAGATTCGAAATAAAATACACCAACCGCGTGTGTAACTGTGACAGTCTCTTTTTGAGTGAGTTCGAGAAGAGAATACGGTGGGGTTATGTTTAAACGTAAGTAATTCAAGATCACTTCTTGATCATTACTAGTTTGCGACCGTTTGCGTAGTTTCTCATCTTATTCTTGTACTCGTAAGTTAGCCACCATACAATGCTTAGTGCTTGCCGCAACCTCACCACTTATCCATTCCATACTCATTAAGCTTTGCTAGTCTTGATACCCATGGTAATGGTATTGCCGAGTCCTCATGGCTCATAGATTAGTACAACAACAGTTGCAGGTACAGGTAAAGTGAAGCCTTGACGCAAGAGCGATGCTTGCTTGTTTTGGAGTTCTTCTGTTTCTTCTTCTTCGATCAAGGGATAGGTTCCGGGTCGGGGAGTAGGTTGGATGTCCTTCTTATTTTTCGTTTCATTTCATCCTTAGTCAGATCATGTTCTTCTGTATGATGATTGCTATGTATTGATGAACTGATGTATTCATGTTGTAGCTTGTGGCGAGTGTAAGCCCTTATCTTGTATTCTCATCTATTCAGTACATGGTATGTTGTAATATTATCCACCTTGCTAGGCGCTCGAAATGCAGTTGTGCCCCAATCATGAGTTCATCACGTGATTGGGATAGAATTGCATCTTGGGCGCTACAGTTAGTCTGGCACCGACGACCTCATGCATGTTGGCGGTGAAGTTGCAACTCTTCATGTCCATCCGTATCAACTGAGAAGTGAGGCGCTTCGCCGTGTAAACCAGTTTTCTGTCTAGAGGGGTGGATCTTTTGTAGCTCCTCATGCTTGTTCTAGACATCCTTTGAGAGGATTTCATCAGTAGCAAGCTTCTCTGCCAAAATTCTTTCCCACTCCTTGGTGGATTCAAGATTCTTTTCCAGGTCAGCAAGTTTGGATTTCAAGTACTGGACCACATAATTGGAAGTGGTTAGTTCTTGGCCCGTGGACGAGAACTGCATTTGCAGCTCCTCTAAAGTGAGAGCTATTTTCTGTGTCTCGGCCTTGAAGGCCTCGACTTCCTTGCCGCTAACAGTGAGTGATACATCTCCAACGTATCTGTAATTTAAAAAGTATTCATGCCATGTTTGCAACAATTTTATATGGTTTTGGAGAACTAACCCGGACTGATGTTGATTTCAGCAGAACTACCGTGGTGTCGTTTTTCGTGCACAAATAAAAGTTCTCGGAATGGGCTGAAAATTTACGGTGATCTATTATGGACCAAAAGAGACCCCCGAAGGACCGAAGCTACACCAGAAGAGTCCCGAGGAGCCCAGAAGCTAGGGGCGTGCCCTACCCCCAGGGCGGGCCTTGAGGGCTTGTGGGCCCCTAGGGCACCTTCTTGACTTGTTTTCAACGCAAAAAATCTTATAAATATAGAAAACTCTGAAAAGAAGCCTAGATGAGAAGTTCCGCTAAGCATCTGTAGCCACGAAAAACCTATCGGAGCCCGTTCCAGCACCCTGTCGGAGGAGGAAACCATCACTGGAGGCCATCTTCATCATCCTGGCGGTTCCATGACGAGGAGGGAGTAGTTCACCCTCGGGGCTGAGGGTATGTACCAGTAGCTATGTGTTTGATCTGTCTCTATTGTGTTCTTGATTTGGCATGATCATGATGTACCACGAGCTTTGTTACTATAGTTGGATCATATGGTGTTTCTCCCCCTCTACCTTCTCATGACGAATTGAGTCTTGCTCTTTGAGGTTTTGTTAAGATGGATTGAGTATTGGATTTGAGAAATGTATGTCTTGCGATGGGATATCTGTGGTGACAATGGGGTGTTCTATTAATTCACTAGATTATGTTTTGGCACTCAACTCACGGATTTCCAAGGCGACATTGGGGT
Organism: Triticum dicoccoides; assembly: GCF_002162155.2. NCBI lineage: Eukaryota > Viridiplantae > Streptophyta > Magnoliopsida > Poales > Poaceae > Triticum > Triticum dicoccoides. Next base: position 307,246,656 of record NC_041382.1, on the reverse strand, counting down.
AATCTATGCATAGGATTGATGCATGTTTTTGTCCTATGTTCTCCAATAGAAACTTTGGAGTGATTATTTGTTGCATGTTGAGGGATTGCCATATGATTTAATTATGTTATCATTGTTGATAGACTTTGCACTAGTGAAAGTATGAACCCCAGGCCTTCTCTTCAAGCATTGCAATGCCGTTTTCGCTCACCTTCGTTACTAGTTACCTTGCTAGCTTTATATTTTTAGATTATAAAAACCTATATCTACTATCCGTATTACAGTTGTATCACCATCTCTTAACCGAACTAGTGCACATATACAATTTACCATTGTATTGGGTGTGTTGGGGACACAAGAGACTCTTTGTTATTTGAGATTGTTTGAGAGAGACCATTTTCATCCTACGCCTCCCACAGATTGATAAACCTTAGGTCATCCACTTGATGGAAATTTGCTACGATCCTACAAAACTCTGTGCTTGGAGGCCCAACACTAGTCTACAAGAAGAAGGTTGTGTAGTAGACATAAAGCTCTTTTCTGGAGCCGTTGCCGGGGACATGAGTGTTTGAAGGTATATCTTTAGATCTTGCAATTCAATATTTTAGTTTCTTGTTTATCACTAGTTTGGTTTATAAAAGAAAACTACAAAAACATGGAATTGAGGTTGCCTCATATGCTTCATCTTTTTAATGTCTTTCATGAAAAGATGGAAAGGAAAATTGTGCTCAAGTGTTAGAAGAAGAAGTTAACAAATGTTTGGTATTAAATATTTGAATGATGAGAATGATTGCAATGTTGTCGGTATGAATTCTTTGAATATCCATGATGCTAATGATATGCAAAGCCACAAGCATGGGGATCCTATGTTTGATGAAGATGATATTTTTTGTCCCCCAAGTTTTGATGAGCAAATTTATATGATTATAGCATGCCTCCTATTTATGATGATTATGTTCATAAAAGTGGGTTTGGAAGAGTGTCACCTCTAGGTACTAATGATCCCACTATTTTGGAGGGTGCTGATTCTTTTCACAATATTGATAAAAGTGGATTTGGAGAGGTCATGACATTATTTAGTGATGAATCCACTATTTTGGAAGAGGTTCCAATTTATTATGAGAACTAAGTTGCTATCTATGATGGTTATTATGATAACCATGAAACTTATCATCATGATTTTAATTTTCAATTGGATTATGACTCACATGATAGTTACTCTGTTGTGTTTTCTCCCATCATCATTGATGAGAATAAATTTGCTTATGTGGAGAGTTATAAATTTTCTATGCTCGTGGATCATGGAGATAATGCTTTATGTGATAGTTATATTGTTGAATTCATTCATGATGCTATTGAAAATCATTATTAGAGAGGAACATATGATTTTACATATTGCAATAATATCAAGTTTGCTCTCTATGTGTTTAAAATTTTGAAGTTTTCCTTGTTTTTCCTACCTATGCTACTTGATTCTTGCTCCCATACGTTGTTTGCTCAAAAAATCCCTATTCATAGGAAGTGGGTTAGACTTAAATGTGCTAGTCATATCCGTCATGGTGCTCCCACTATGTTTCAATTCCTATCCTTTATGTGAGCATCATGGAAATCATCATGCCTAGCTAAAAAGGCATTAAAGAAAAGAGCTTGTTGGGAGACAACCCAATATTTATGCCTACTGTCTTTGTGTGTTCACATGATTATGCTACTGTAGTAATCATGTTTTATAGCTTTTGTTTCAATAAAGTGTCAAGTAAGTCATTTTGGATGGTCTTTGGTGATAGTTGAGTTGATCTTGCTGAAAAACAGAAACTTTTACGGTCACCGCCGGAATTTTAAAAATTCACAGAAGCGTGCTTTTGATCTGAAATATTTACACAAGATTGATATACAAATTCCCTAGGTTGTCCTAATTGTTCAGAATTTTTGCAGTTACAGAAGTATACAAAGTTTGCAGATTATTACAGACTGCTCTATTTTTGACAGATTCTATTTTCATTGTGTTGTTTGCTTATTTTGATGAATTTATGGGTAGTATTTGTACTTATTGAGCTTGTGTTGGTTTTTCCCTTGAGGAGGAAAGGGTGATGCAGCAAAGTAGAGATAAGTATTTCCCTCAGGTAAGAACCAAGGTATCAATCTAGTAGGAGAAACACGCAAGTCCCCAATATATGCACCTACACAAACAATTAAACAATTGCACCCAACGCGATAAAGGGGTTGTCAATCCCTTCACGGTCACTTGCAAAGGTGAGATATGATGAAGATAGATATAAAAGATTACTAAAACATAAATCAAAATAAAAGTAAATAAATTGCAGCAAGGTATTTTTGGTATATAGATCTAAAAATATATGAAGGAAAATAGACCCGAGGGCCATAGGTTTCACTAGAGGCTTCTTTCTTGAAGGCAAATAATACCGTGGGTGAACAAATTACTGTCGAGCAATTGATAGAAAAGTGATAAGTTATGACAATACCCAAGGGAATGATTATGAATATAGGCATCACGTTTGTGTCAAGTAGATCGACTGATGCGTGCATCTACTACTATTACTCCACACATTGAGAGCTATCAAGCATGCATCTACTAACGGAGTAACGCCTTAAGCAAGATGACATGATGTAGAGAGATAAACTCAAACACTATGATGAAAAACCCATGTTTTACCCTTCATGGAAATAATACAAATACGTGCCTCGCTACCCCTACTTTGTCACTTAGTGAGGACATCGCAACATTGAACCCAAAACTAAGAACCTCTCGCATTGCAAGAACCAATCTAGTTGGCCAAACCAAACCAATAATTCGAAGAGAAATGCAGATATATCAAATCATGCATATAAGAATTCAGAGAAGATTCAAATAACATTCATAGATAAGCTAATCATAAATCCACAATTCATCAATCTCGACAAACACACCGCAAAAGAAGATTACATTGGATAGATCACTAAGAACATCGAGGAGAACATGGTATTGAGAATCAAAGAGAGAGAAGAAGTCATCTAGCTACTAGCTATGGACCCGTAGGTCTGTGGTCGAATCCCCCTTCGGCAGGATGCCCGGAAAGGCCCCAAGATGGAATCTCACGGGAACAGAAGGTTATGGCGGCGGAAAATTATTTTGGTGGACACCTCTGGTTGTTTTGGAATATTTGGGAATTTATAGGCCAAGAATTAGGGTTAGAGCAGCTCCGAGGGGCCCACAAGCCTGGGCGCCCCCTAGGGCTGCCTTGGAGGCTTGTGGCCTCCTCGGGACTCTTCTAACTTCATCTCCAAGTCCTACGTGTGTCTTCTAGTCCAAGAAAAATCATCACGAAAGTTTTACTCCATTTGGACTCCATATCTGTAAAACTCAAAAACAAGGAAAAAACAAAAACTGGCACTGGGCTCTAGGTTAATAAGTTAGTCCCAAAAATAATATAAAATAGCATATTAATGCATATAAAACATTCGAAACAGATAACTCAATAGCATGGAACAATCCTAAATTATAGATATGTTGGAGATGTATCAGCATCCCCAAGCTTAATTCCTCCCCGTCCTCGAGTAGTAGGTAAATGGTAAAAGAAAGAATTTATGAAGTGTGGATGCTACCTAACATATTTATCAATGTAATCTTATTTATTGTGGCATGAATGTTCAGATCCATAAGATTCAAAACAAAAGTCTAATAGTGACATAAAAACAATAATACTTCAAGCATACTAATAAAGCAATCATGTCTTCTCAAAATAACATGGCAAAAGAAAGTTATCCCTACAAAATCATATAGTCTGGCTATGATCCATCTTCCTCACACAAAGTATTAAATCATGCACAACCCTGATGACAAGCCAAGAAATTGTTTCATTCTTTTGATGTTCTCAAACTTTTTCAACTTTCACGCAATACGTGAGCATGAGCCATGGATATAACACTATAGGTGGAATAGAATATGATTGTTGTGTATTTCGGTGTTCTGGGAACTAGGGTCCCCAGACTTGCTTGCCTGTGGCCCATGGCGTGGCTGCATCGATGGCCTGGTACGACCCATCTACAACACCGTCAAGACAAGATCCTCGTGAGGTGCCATGCCTCATGAGGCGGGCGACATCAAGACCTCCGAAGGGAGCGACCTCCCTGGGCTTCCTCCTAAGGAGCGGAAATTTCTACGCAGGTGCCCACCTCATGAGGTTGAGGTGACGCAAGCCATGACGACCATGTCCAGTTGGGCGCCAACGGACGCAGAGGAGCACGTTTCCTCTTTGGTGCTAAGGAGGCAATTGCAGGCGCGGGGTCCCGAGGAACCAGCCAAAGTTTTCCATTCCCATGTAAAAAGACCAAGACCGCCAGGACGACATGACAGATGTCATCACCGAGCCCACCGCAGCGTCACGACCAGAAGCTTTGCAGGCGAAGACCACCTTTCGTCAGGATAATATGTACTGCTCGCCCCCTTTTAAATTGGCCACTGTGAGTTCCCTTCCCGCCTACGTTTTGGGGGAAGAGGACCGAGGCCACTATAAATATAGGTTAGCCACCACCGTAGGGAGGGGGCTCTCTGGATCGAATCCACACCTCACTAGTTCACACCCACATGAGAGCAGTCCTTGTTAGGTTTTTCTTCCCTTATACTAATTCACACTGAGCTCCTTGTGAGGCTAATCCACCCCAAAGCTGGAGTAGGTGATACGTCTCCAACGTATCTATAATTTTTGATTGCTCCATGCTATATTATCTACTGTTTTGGACATTATTGGCCTTTATTATCCACTTTTATATAATTCTTGGGACTAACCTATTAACCGAAGGCCCAGCCTAGAATTGCTATTTTTTTTGCCTATTTTAGGGTTTTGAAGAAAAGGAATATCAAACGGAGTCCAAACGGAATGAAACCTTCAGGAACGTGATTTTCTCACCGAATATGATCCAGGAGACTTGGACCCTACGCCAAGAAATAAAGGAGGAGGCCACGAGGTAGGGGGGCGCGCCTACCGCCCCAGGCGCGCCCTCCTCCCTCGTGGCCCCCCTGTTGCTCCACCGACGTACTCCCTCCTCATATATATACCTACGTACCCCCAAACGGATCAGATATGGAGCCAAAACCCTAATTCCACCGCCGCAACTTTCTATATCCACGAGATCCCATCTTGGGGCCTGTTCCGGAGCTCCGCCGGAGGGGGCATCCATCACGGAGGGCTTCTACATCAACACCATAGCCTCTCTAATGAAGTGTGAGTAGTTTACCTCAGACCTTCGGGTCCATAGTTATTAGCTAGATGGCTTCTTCTCTCTTTTTGGATCTCAATACAATGATCTCCCCCTCTCTTGTGGAGATCTATTCGATGTAATCTTCTTTTTGCGGTGTGTTTGTTGAGACCGATGAATTGTGGATTTATGATCAAGATTATCTATGAATAATATTTGAATCTTCTCCGAATTCTTTTATGTATGATTGGTTATCTTTGCAAGTCTCTTTGAATTATTAGTTTGGTTTGGCATACTAGATTGATCTTTCTTGCAATGGGAGAAGTGCTTAGCTTTGGGTTCAATCTTGTGGTGTCCTTTCCCAGTGACAGTAGGGGCAGCAAGGCACGTATTGTATTGTTGCCAACGAGGATAACAACATGGGATTTTTATCATATTGCATGAATTTATCTCTCTACATCATGTCATCTTGCTTAAGGCATTACTCTGTTTTCATGAACTTAATACTCTAGATGCATGCTGGATAGCGGTCGATGAGTGGAGTAATAGTAGTAGATGCAGGCAGGAGTCGGTCTACTTGTCTCGGGCGTGATGCCTATATACATGATCATACCTAGATATTCTCATAACTATGCTCAATTCTGTCAATTGCTCAACAGTAATTCATTCACCCACCGTAAAATACTTATGCTCTTGAGGGAAGCCACTAGTGAAACCTATGGCCCCGGGTCTATCTTCATCATATTAATTTTCCAATACTAAGTTATTTCCTTTGCTTTTTTACTTTGCGTCTTTATCACAAAAATACCAAAAATATTATTCTATCATATCTATCAGATCTCACTCTCGTAAGTGACCATGAAGGGACTGACAACCCCTTATTGCGTTGCTTGCAAGGAGCTATTTGTTTTGTGTAGGTACGAGGGACTCGCGCGTAGCCTCCTACTGGATTGATACCTTGGTTCTCAAAAACTGAGGGAAATACTTACGCTACTTTGTTGCATCATCCTTTCTTCTTCAAGGAAATCCAACGCAGTGCTCAAGAGGTAGCAAGAAGAATTTCTGGCTCCGTTGCCGGGGAGGTTCGCGCAAGTCAAGATTTGACTCCCGACAACGAGCCATTTCTGGCGCCATTGCCGGGGAGTCTACGCAAAAGTCAATATACCAAGTACCCATCACAACCCTTATCTCCCGCATTACATTATTTTCCATTTGGCTCTCATTTTCCTCTCCCGCACTTCAGCCTTGCCTTTTTATTCGCCCTCTCTCTCTATCCTCCCTCTCTTTTCCGTTTGCTTATCGCTATGGCTAGTCCCTTATCTGCTCCTTTGTCTCCCGAGTTTGAGGTTCTTCACTTCAAACAAAGGCAAGGAGAAAATTTAAAAGATGCTTGGTTTAGAATGATGGAATCTTATTGTAATTGAACCCTAGAGGTGAATTTTAGAATTTTGCTTCGCAACTTTTATGTTGGACTAAATATGTCGCATAGACAACTTTTGGATTGCATTGCCAAAGGCAATTTTATTGAAATTGATCCCAGTATTGTGCATGAAATTATAGAAGGTATAGTAGGAACTCTACCTCAACAAAAGGGGCCTCATCATACCCAAGAGGAAACGCAAGTTTTTGAGAAAATTATAGAAGGTGAAGTAACCAAGATTTTACAAAAGTCTCTTGAACCTCTTAAAAGCGTTAGCGGGAATCTCCACTGCATGAATATGTTGATTACCCTTTCCAATAAGCGGTTGGACTCTTTAGATCTCAAGATTTCCGAATATGAAGGTAAACATAAAGAACCTCCCGGATTCGAGCATAACTCCGCTAAAAGAATTAAGAATCAAGATGATAATACCTAGATCTATCCTTGCTTTTTATGCCTAGCTAGGGGCGTTAAACGATAGCGCTTGTTGGGAGGCAAGCCAATTTTATTTCTATTCCTTGTTTTTTTCTCCTGTTTATTAATACATAATTTATCTAGCCTCTGTTTAGGTTCTGTTTTTTTGTGTTTAATAAGTGTTTGTGCCAAGTAGAACCGTTGGGGAGACTTGGGGGAAAGTCTTGATATCTTGCTGTAAAAATCAGAAACTTTAGCGCTCACGAGAACTGCTTCCATGTTTATTTGGAAAGTTCTATTTAGTTAATTATTTTTGAAGACGATTAATAGATAAATTCCTCACATCCAGAAATTTATTTTACAATTTTTGGCGTTCCAGATATTGCGCTAGCTACAGATTACTACAGACTGTTCTGTTTTTGATAGATTCTGTTTTTCGTGTATTGTTTGCTTATTTTGATGAATCTATGGCTCGTAAATAGTTTACAAACCATAGATAAGTTGTAATACAGTAGGTTTAAAACCAATATAAATAAAGAATGAGTTCATTACAGTACCTTGAAGTGGTCTTTTGTTTTCTTTCGCTAATGGAGCTCACGAGATTTCTACTTTAAGTTTTGTGTTGTGAAGTTTTCAAGTTTTGGGTAAAGATTTGATGGATTATGGAACAAGGAGCGGCAAGAGCCTAAGCATGGGGATTCCCATGGCACACCCAAGATAATCTAAGGACACCTAAAAGCCAAAGCTTTGGGATGCCCCAGAAGGCATCCCCTCTTTCGTTTACTTCTATCGGTAACTTTACTTGGAGCTATATTTTTATTCACCACATGATATGTGTTTTGCTTGGAGTGTCTTGTACGATTTGAGTCTTTGCTTTTTAGTTCACCACAATCATACTTTCTTTACACACCTTTTTAGAGAGCCATACATGATTTGGAATTTGTTAGAATACTCTATGTGCTTCACTTATATCTTTTTGAGTTATATAGTTTTGCTCTAGTACTTCACTTATATCTTTTAGAGCACAGTGGTGGATTTGTTTTATAGAAACTATTGATCTCTCATGCTTCACTTAGATTATTTTGAGAGTCTTAAATAGCATGGTAATTTGCTTAAATAATCCTAATACGCTAGGTATTCAAGATTAGTCAAAAAATTCTTATGAGTGTTTTGATTACTAAGAGAAGTTTGATGCTTGATGATTGTTTTGAGATATGGAGGTAATAATATCAAAGTTGTGCTAGTTGAGTAGTTGTGAATTTGAGAAATGCTTGTGTTGAAGTTTGCAAGTCACGTAGCATGCACATATGGTAAACGTTATGTAACAAATTTGAAACATGAGGTGTTCTTTGATTGTCCTCCTTATGAGTGGCGGTCGGGGACGAGCGATGGTCTTTTCCTACCAATCTATCCCCCTAGGAGCATGCGCGTAGTGCTTGGTTTTGATGACTTGTAGATTTTTGCAATAAGTATGTGAGTTCTTTATGACTAATGTTGAGTCCATGGATTATACGCACTCTCACCCTTCCATCATTGCTAGCCTCTTCGGTACCGTGCATTGCCCTTTCACACATTGAGAGTTGGTGCAAACTTCGCCGGTGCATCCAAACCCCGTGATATGATACACTCTTTCACACATAAACCTCCTTATATCTTCCTCAAAAGAGCCACCATACCTACCTATTATGGCATTTCCATAGCCATTCCGAGATATATTGCCATGCAACTTTCCACCATTCCGTTTATCATGACACATTCATCATTGTCATATTGCTTAGCATGATCATGTAGTTGGCATAGTATTTGTGGAAAAGCCACCGTTCATAATTCTTTCATACATGTCACTCTTCGTTCGTTGCATATCCTGGTACACCGCTGGAGGCATTCATATAGAGTCATATCTTGTTCTAAGTATCGAGTTGTAATTCTTGAGTTGTAAGTAAATAGATGTGTGATGACCATCATTCGTAGAGAATTGTCCCAAAAAAAAAGAAATAAGGCCAAATAATAAAAAAGAAAGGCCAAATAAAAAATAAAAGTAAATAAAAGGGACAATGCTACTATCCTTTGCCACACTTGTGCTTCAAAGTAGCACCGTAATCTTCATGATAGAGAGTCTTTTGTTTTGTCACTTTCATATACTAGTGGGAATTTTACATTATAGAACTTGGCTTTTATATTCCAACAATGGGCCTCCTCAAGTGCCCGAGGTCTTCATGAGCAAGCAAGTTGGATGCACACCCAGTTAGTTTCTTTTGTTGAGCTTTCATACATTTATAGCTCTAGTGCATCTATTGCATGGCAATCCATACTCCTTGCATTAACATCAACCGATGGGCATCTCCATAGCCCATTGATTAGCCTCGTTGATGTGAGACTTTCTCCTTTTTGTCTTCTCCACATAACCCCCATCATATTCTATTCCACCCATAGTGCTATGTCCATGGCTCGCGCTCATATATTGCGTGAAAGTTTATAGGTTTGAGATTAATAAAGTATGACACAATTGCTTGGCTTGTCATCAGGGTTTTGCATGATGAGAGCATTCTTGTGTGACGAAAATGGAGCATGACTAAACTATATGATTTTGTAGGGATGAACTTTCTTTGGCCATGTTATTTTGAGAAGACATAATTGCTTAGTTAGTATGCTTGAAGTATTATTATGTTTATGTCAATATGAACTTTTATCTTGAATTTTCGAATCTGAATATTCATACCACAACTAAGAAGAATTACATTAAAATTATGCCAAGTAGCACTCCACATCAAAAATTATCTTTTTATCATTACCTACTCGAGGATGAGCAGGAATTAAGCTTGGGGATGCTTGATACGTCTGCAACGTATCTATAATTTTTGATTGCTCCATCCTATATTATCTACTGTTTTGGACATTATTGGGCTTTATTATCCATTGTTGAGGACCGAGGCCACTATAAATATAGGTTAGCCACCACCGTAGGGAGGGGGCTCTCTGGATCGAATCCACACCTCACTAGTTCACACCCACATGAGAGAAGACCTCGCTAGGTTGTTCTTCCCTTGTACTAGTTCACACTGAGCTCCTTGTGAGGCCAATCCACCCCAAAGCAGGAGTAGGTGATACGTCTCCAACATATCTATAATTTTTGATTGCTCCATGCTATATTATCAAATGTTTTGGACATTATTGGGCTTTATTAACCACTTTTATATTATTTTCGGGACTAACCAATTAACCGAAGGCCCAGCCCAGAATTGTTGTTGTTTGCCTATTTTAGCGTTTCAAAGAAAAGGAATATCAAACGGAGTCCAAATGGAATGAAACCTTCGGGAATGTGATTTTCTCACCGAACATGATCCAGGAGACTTGGACCCTACGTCAAGAAATAAAGGAGGATGCCACGAGGTAGGGAGCGCGCCTACCCGCCAGGCGTGCCCTCCACCCTCGTGGGCCCCCTGTTGCTCCACCGACGTACTCCTTCCTCCTATATATACCTACGTACCCCGAAACGATCAAATATGGAGCCAAAACCCTAGTTCCACCACTGCAACTTTCTGTATCCACGAGATCCCATCTTGGGGCCTGTTCCGGAGCTCCGCCGGAGGGGGCATCCATCACGGAGGGCTTCTACATCAACACCATAGCCTCTCCGATGAAGTGTGAGTAGTTTACCTCAGACCTTTGGGTCCATCGTTATTAGCTAGATGGCTTCTTCTCTCTTTTTGGATCTCAATACAATGATCTCCCCCTCTCTTTTGGAGATCTATTCGATGTAATCTTCTTTTTGCGGTGTGTTTGTTGAGACCGATGAATTGTGGGTTTATGATCAAGATTATCTATGAACAATATTTGAATCTTCTCTAAATTCTTTTATGTATGATTGGTTATCTTTGCAAGTCTCTTCGAATTATCAGTTTGGTTTGGCCTACTAGATTGATCTTTCTTGCAATGGGAGAAGTGCTTAGCTTTGGGTTCAATCTTGCGGTGTCCTTTCGAAGTGACAGTAGGGGCATCAAGGCACGCATTGTATTGTTGCCATCGAGGATAACAAGATGATTTTTTATCATATTGCATGAATTTATCCCTCTACATCATGTCTTCTTGCTTAAGGCGTTACTCTGTTTTCATGAACTTAATACTCTAGATGCATGCTGGATAGCGGTCGATGAGTGGAGTAATAGTAGTAGATGCAGGCAGGAGTCGGTCTACTTGTCTCGGACGTGATGCCTATATACATGATCATACCTAGATATTCTCATAACCATGCTCAATTCTGTCAATTGCTCAACAATAATTCGTTCACCCACCGTAAAGTACTTATGCTCTTGAGAGAAGCCACTAGTGAAACCTATGGCCCCCGGGTCTATCTTCATCATATTAATCATCCAATACTTAGTTACTTCCTTTGCTTTTTTGCTTTGCTTTTATTTTACTTTGCATCTTTATCACAAAAATACCAAAAATATTATTCTATCATATCTATCAGATCTCACTCTCGTAAGTGACCGTGAAGGGATTGACAACCCCTTATCGCGTTGGTTGCGAGGAGCTATTTGTTTTGTGCAGGTACGAGGGACTCACGCGTAGCCTCCTACTGGATTGATACCTTGGTTCTCAAAAACTGAGGGAAATACTTACGCTACTTTGCTGCATCATCCTTTCCTCTTCAAGGAAATCCAACGCAGTGCTCAAGAGGTAGCAAGACTTACACCGCAAGGTGGCCTGAACCTGGGAAAACTATTGTGTCCATTTTCTTCCTTGTTCATCGAGCTAGGCCATGGTGGTGACGAACTGGTTGGCTGAAGAGGTCGAGTTCTTCACACACACACCCAGAGTTCGAACCTTTCTTGGGTCTACGGAGCCCTGAATCCAATAAGGAGATAGTCCCACATCAACTAGGCATATCAACGGGCTATGTAGATGCCCATCAATAGATATCAATAGGAGTGAGTAGGGATTGCCATGCAACAGATGCACTAGAGCTATAAGTTTATGAAAGCTCAAAAAGAAACTAAGTGGGTGTGCATCCAACTCGCTTGCTCACGAAGACCTAGGGCAATTCGAGGAAGTCCATAATTGGAATATACAAGCCAAGTGATATAATGAAAAATCCCCACTAGTATATGAAAGTGACAACATAGAAGATTCTCTATCATGAAGATCATGGTGCTACTTTGAGCACAAGTGTGGAAAAAGGATAGTAACATTGTCCCTTCTATTTTTTCTCTCATTTTTTGGTGGGCTTCTTTGGACTCTTTTATTTTTTTGGGCTTCTTTGGCCTCTTTTATTTTTATAAAGTCCAGACACTCAACCCAACTTGTGAGGGAATCATAACTTCCATCATCCTTTCCTCACATGGGACAATGCTCCAATAATGGTGATAATCATAGTTTTATTTACATACAACTCGAGAATTACAACTTGATACATTGAACAAAATATGATTCTATATGAATTCCTCCGATGGTGTACCGGGATGTGCAATGATCTGGCATAGCAAATGACATAAAAACGGACAAGCCATGGAAACGTCATGCCAGCTATCTTACGATCATGCAAAGCAGTATGACAATGATGGTGTGTCACATAATAAAACAGAACGGTGGAAGTTGCATGGAAATATATATCCAAATGGCTATGGAAATGCCATAATAGGTAGGTATGGTGACTGTTTTGAGGAAGGGTATATGGTGGGTTTAATGCACCGGCGAAAGCTGCACGGTACTAGAGAGGCGAGAAATGGTGGAAGGGTGAGAGTGTGTATAATCCATGGACTCATCATTAGTTATAAAGAAATCACATACTTATTGCAAAAATCTATTAATTGTCGAAACGAAGTAGTACACGCATGCCCCTAGGGGGATATATTAGTAGGAAAAGACCATCGCTCATCCCCGACCGCCACTCATAAGGAAGACAATCAATAAATCAATCTTGCTCCAACTTCATCACATAACGGTTCACCATACATGCAAGCTACGAGAATCACAAACTTTAACACAAGTATTTCTACAATGCACAATTACTCACTAGCATTAATCTAATATCACCATATTTATATCTCAAAACAATCGTAAAGAATCAAACTTCACATAGTATTCAACACACTTTATGTGAAAGTATTTATTATATCCCTCTTGGATGTCTATCATATTAGGACTTGATACGTCCATTTTGCATCATGTTTTCTTATTTTTATTTATGATGTTTTTATCCATAATAATGCTTTTTGGAGTAATTCTAATGCCTTTTCTCTTATAATATGCAAGGTATACACAAAAAGGGAGAATTCCGGCAGCTGGAAATCTGGACCTGGAAAAGCTATGTCAGGCCACCTATTCTGCACAACTCCAAACAAGTTGAAACATCACGGAATTTTTTTATCAAATATATGATGAATATTGGAGCAAATAACTACCAGAGGGGGCCCACCAGGTGGGCACAACCCACCTTGGTGCGCCAGGGAGCGCAGGCATGCCCTGGTGGGTTGTGCTCACCCAGGCCCACTTCCGGTGCCCATCTTCTGGTATATACGTCATTTTGACCTAGAAAAAATAAGGAGAGGACTTTCAGGATGGAGCGCCATCGTGTCGAGGCGGAACTTGGACATGAGCACTTTTTTCCTCAGGCGGAGCGATTTCGTCGGGGGAATCTCCCTCCCGAAGGGTGAAATCATCGTCATCATCATCACCAAAAACTCTCCCATCTTGGGGAGGGCAATCTCCGTCAACATCTTCAACAACACCATCTCATCTCAAACCCTAGTTCATATCTTGTGTTCAGTCTTGTTAATGGAACTATAGATTTGTGCTTGTGGGTGACTAGTAGTGTTGATTACATCTTGTACTTGATTACTATATGGTTTATTTGGTGGAAGATTATATGTTCAGATCCATTAAGCTATTTAATACCCCTTTGATATTGAGCATGATTATCATTTGTGAGCAGTTACTTTTGTTCTTGAGGTCATGGGAGAAATCATGTTGGAAGTAATCATGTGAACTTGATATGTGTTCGATATTTTGATAGTATGTATGTTGTGATTCCCTTAGTGTTGTCATGTGAACGTTGACTACTTGACACTTCACCATATTCGGGCCTAAGGGAATGCATTGTGGAGTAGCAATTAGATGATGGGTTGCGAGAGTGACGGAAGTATAACCCCAGTTTACGCGCTATTCCGTAACGGACCGATTGGATCCAAAAGTTTAATGCTATGGTTAGAATTTATTTTTAATACTTTTCTTGTAGTTGCGAATGCTTGCTGGAGGGTTATTCATAAGTAGGAGGTTTTTTCAAGTAAGAACAACACCTAAGGACCAGTCCACCTACATATCAAATTATCAAAATACCGAACACGAATTAAACCAACACGATGAAAGTGACTAGATGAAAGTCCTATGTACCCTCAAGAACGCTTTGCTTATCGTAAGAAACCGTCTATCCTGTCCTTTGCCTCAAAAGGGTTGGGCTACCTTGCTGCACTCTTGCTACTACTATCATTACTTGCTCGTTACAAATTACCCTGCTACCAAACTTCTCCATTACTTACAATTTCAGCACTTGCAGACAATACCTTGCTAAAAATCACCTGTCATTTCCTTCTGCTCCTCGTTGGGTTCGACACTCTTACTTATCGAAAAGAGCTACAATTGATCCCCTATACTTGTGGGTCATCAGGACTAAATTCTTAACCAAAGAAAATTACCATGATGTTTAGAAAGACTCTCAAAATAATATAAGCGAAGCATGGGAGTTCAAAAATTTCTATAAAATAAAGCCATCGCCGTGCTCTAAAAACATATAAGTGAAGCACTAGAGCAAAATTGCCTAACTCAAAAGATATAACTGAAGCACATAGAGTATTCTGATAAATTCACGATTCATGTGTGTCCCTCTCAAAAGGTGTATACAACAAGGATGATTTTGGCAAACAAAAGAGCAAAGACACATATCTGACAAGACGCTCCAAGCAAAACACATAACATGTGGTGAATAAAAATATTGCCTCAAGTAAATTTACTGATAGACGAAGATGAAAGAGGGGATGCCAACCGGGGCATCCCCAAGCTTAGATGCCTGGTTGTCCTTGAATATTACCTTGGGGTGCCTTGGGCATCCCCAACCTTAGGCTCTTGCCAGTCCTTATTCCATAGTCCATCAAATCTTTACCCCAAAACTTGAAAACTTCACAACACAAAACTCAACAACAAAACTCATGAGATCCGTTAGTATAAGAAAATAAATCACCACTTTTTGGTACTGTTGTGAACTCATTCTATATTTATATTGGTGTAATATCTACTGTATTGCAACTTCTCCATGGTTCATACCCCCCGATACTACCCATAGATTCATCAGAATAAGGAAACAACACAAAGAAAATAGAATCTCTCAAAAATAGAACAGTCTGTAGCAATCTGAAAACTTTGTATACTTCTGTAACTCCAAAAATCCTGAAACATTTGGACAAAAGAGGCAATTTGTATATCAATCTTGTGTAAAAAATTCAGAGTTTTTCCATGCTTATGTGATTTTTAATAATTCTGTGACTGGGCGCAAAAGTTTATGTTTTTCTGCAAGATCAAATCAACTATCACTATAAGCCATCCCAAAGGTCTCGCTTGGCTCGAACACTAAATTAAAACACCAAAACACATCTAACCGGAGGCTAGATACTAAAATTTTTCAAAAACAGGAAAAATAGGCAAGAACAAAAATAAAATTGGGTTGCCTCCCAATAAGCGCTATTGTTTAACACCCCTAGCTAGGCATAAAACATAGATCTACGTATTGTCCTCTTTGGTATGCAATCCAAAAGTAGATCTCATAATAGATTCATATGGCAACTTAATTTTCTTTCTAGGAAAGTGTTCGATGCCCTTCCTTAGTGTAAATTGAAATCTAATGTTTTTTTCTTTCATATCAATAATTGCACCAATCGTTCTAAGGAAAGGTACACCAAGATTAATAGAACATGTAGCATTGCAATCTATATCAAGAACAATGAAATCTACGGGCACATAATTCCTATTTGCAACAATAAGAAGATCATCAATCCTTCCCATAGGTTTCTTTATAGTGGAATCTGCTAGATGCAAATTTAAAGAACAATCATCAAATTCATGGAAACCTAACACACCACATAAAGTTTTTGGAATCGTGGAAACACTAGCACCTAAATCACACAAAGAATGGCGCTCATAATATTTAATATTAATCTTAATAGTAGGTTCCCACTCATCATAAAGTTTTCTAGGAATGGAATCTTCCAATTTCAGCTTTTCTTCAAAAGATTTCATCATAGCATCAACAATATGTTTAGTAAAAGCTTTATTTTGATTATAAGCATGGGGAGAATTTAACATGCATTGCAATAAGGAAATACAATCTATCAAAGAGAAAGTATCATAAATTAAATCCTTGAAATCCAAAAGAGTGGCTTCATCCCTACTTAAAGTTTTGACCTCTCCAAACCCACTTTTATCAATTTTTGCATCGAGATCTATAAACTCCAAATCATTGGGACGCCTTTTAACTAAAGTTGCCTCATCTCATTCCCATATTTATCAAGATTTATATTAGAAAAAATATTCAATAGGAGCCACATCAATCACTTTAAATTCTTTGTCATTATTTTCACAAAAAGTAGAAGAACACGTTACAAACCAATCTCGCTTAGCACGCATCTTAGCGGTTATTTCTTTGCACTCATAAATAGAAAATCACATAGATTTCAGAGATTCATTAATATCATGCTTGGGTGGAATAGATCTAATTTTCAAAGAATCAATCTAAAGAGAAATTATATCGACGTTCCTAGCCAAATCATCAATCTTAAGCAATTTTTCTTCAACCAAAGCATTGAAATTATTTTGGGAACTAATAAATTCTTTAATATTGTTCTCAAGATCAGAGGGAATCTTATTATAATTTCCATAAGAATTGTTGTAGGAATTACCATAATTATTAGAGGAATTACTAGAAAAGGGCCTAGGATTGAAATTACCTCTATACGCATTATTACCAAAATTGTTCCTACCAACAAAATTCACATACATAGATTCATTATTATTCTCAATCAAAGTAGAAAAAGGCATATCGGATCAATAGGAGCAGTCTTACTAGCAAACAATTTCATAAGTCATCCATCTATCCACTCGAAACATTAATCTCTTCAATCGCATGCACTTTTTTACTAGTAGAAGATCTTTCGGTGTGCCATTGAGAATAATTGACCATAATATTATCTAGGAGTTTAGTAGCTTCTCCTAATGTAATTTCCATAAAAGTACCTCCCGCGTCCGAATCTAAAAGAATTCTAGAAGCAAAATTCAATCCAACATAAAAAATTGTATGATCACCCACAAATTTAAACAATGAGTAGGGCAATTTCGTATCATCAATTTCATCCTCTCCCAAGATTGTGCAACATGTTCATGATCAAGTTGCTTAAAATTCATAATATCATTCCTAACGGAGATGATCTTAGCAGGAGGAAAATACTTGGGAAATAAAAGCACCTTTACACTTATTCCATGAATCGATACTATTTTAACGCAAAGATGAAAACAAAGTTTTTGCAAGATCTCGTAGTGATAACGGGAATAGCTTCAATATAACAATATCATTATCCACATCTTTCTTCTTTTGCATATAATACAACTCAACAAGATTATTTCGATGGGATGCGGCATCTTCAATAGGAAGGCCGGAAAATTGATCTTCCATAACAAGATTTAGCAAAGCGGTATTAATTTCATAAGATTCCACACTAGTGGCGGGAGCAATCCGAGTACAAATAAAATCATTATTGTTAGTATTGGAAAAGTCACACAATTTGGTATTCTCTTGAGACATCATGACAAAGCAAGCAATCTAACACATGAGCAAGCAAAAAGCAAACGAAAAGATGAACAGAAGAAGGGCGAATAAAAAAGGCAAATCTTTTTGTATTTTTCTGAAATCGTTTTAGAAGTGGGGAGAGGAAAACGAGAGGCAAATGTCAAATAATGTAATGCAAGAGATGAGAGTTTATGATGGGTACTTGGTGGGCTTGATGTAGATCTCCCTAGAAACGGCGCCAAATATTCTTCCTGCTTCTTCTTGAGCTTGCGTTGGTTTTTCCCTTAAAGAGGAAAGGGTGATGCAGCAAAGTAGAGATAAATATTTCCCTCAGTTAAGAACCAAGGTATCAATCTAGTAGGAGAAACACGCGAGTCCCCAATATATGCACCTACACAAACAATCAAACACTTGCACCCAACGAGATAAACACTACAAAAAATGCACTTCCGTGATACATGTTTGTCATAGTAGCTCACGTTTTCTATCATGCATGTACATCCATGACAATTTTATGACAGAATCAAGATAGTCATACCTGTGCTATCGTAGAAGTGTTCCATGACATTATGAAAATTATCATCATGGAAGTGTCCATTTCCATGACGATAAATGCCGCGTCATGGAAGTGCTTTCGTCAAGGGTGACCGACATGTGGCATCCATCGTAACGGGTCGCTGTTAAGCTATCGAGTCCGGTTTTGGATCCGATAACCAGCTTACAGCCCGGACCAATGAGGATTTTCCACGTTTAAAATTCTCATTGGCCGGAGGAAACACGTGTTGGCTCATTGTTGGGTCGGATGTCATCCATTCATTGGACAGGAGGCGCCTATGATACGTCGACACGTGGCACGGCCCAACAGAGGCCCATATAGGTTAAAAGGGTCAGCCCAGTCAAAGGCCCGTAGTACTTACTCACGTACTAGTGCCCAATAACGACCTGTTTAATAAAGGCCCATTTATGGCCCAAAGCCAGATCTGGACCGTTAATTGTTCGTAGAATATTTGGGCCCAATTACAGCCCAGTGACTTTCAGCCTGTTAGAGGCTCGATGTAGACATGGGCCCATTTCAGCCTAGTGTGTCTTTCGGCCTGGGAATGACCCGTGCTTCCCATGGGCCATATATGGTCCGACACGACATTGGGCCCACTAACGACCCGTGATGAAGGTGGCAACAGTTCAGCCCAACGTGACGTTGGGCCTGTTAAAGGCTTGTAGTATAATTCGGCCCGTTGATGCCTGTACTAAGCTTTTGGCCTGTTAAAGGCCCTTGATATCAGTGGGCCAACTAAGGCCTGAGATATGTTTCGGCCTAGTAAAGGCCCGTCATATAACTGGGCCAAAAAAGGCCCGGTCTACATTTCAGCCTGCTGAAGGACCGTCGACGACTCGTGAAAATTGAGGCCCAACATGCATTTCGGCCTGCTAAAGGCCTATGGTTTCTTCTAGGCCATAATAGGCCAGCAGAATATTCAGCCTGTTAATGGCCCAACGCTACATGGGCCAAACTAAGTGCTGGGTCCAGAAAAGGCCCAACTAAAATTTTGGCCGAATGTAGGCCAGAGTAAGTTGTGGGCCCGACGCAAAGTGTGAAGGCCCCAATGGCCATTCGGTCCCAAGAAAGATGCAGGCCGGCCCAATTGTTGTCCGCTAAAAACCAGGCCCATTAGAGGCGAATGTTTCGGCCTGGTCGACTACATCAGATTTTTTTCAGATAGCGAATGATGTCAGTAACTAGTAGGAATTAGGAACAAACCTACTCTATACAATAAAGAAATTACGGCGTAGTAACTTAGAATAAACCTACACTATACAATAAAGGATTTATGGTATATTACATCCACTGGGCATTGAAGTTCGCCACTAGTGGTCATAAAGCGCAACGAAGAAGCAGATTACAAAAACTGGGCACCATTGCAGTGTAACAAAATAATACTAAACTGAGACCACTTCCAAGACATTTCAAGAAAGGTTAGGCTTGCGCAGGAACTGTTGCGCAAGCTGCTAAGCAGGGCTATGAGACGGGCCTAGCATGTCGGTCATAGCTTCCAGGTGTAGCTGTTTAGCAATGAGGTTCTCATTGGTGTTCTCCGCTATCTTTCTAAGAGATAGGACTTCAAGTCGAAGTTGAGTTGCAGAATGCCTTTTTGCTAAAACATGGGACTGAAGAAGTCGAACTGATTCACACAGCGAATTCTGTGAACTTGTCTGACTGCTAGTCTCAAGTAACTTGAACACTGCATCAAGACAAGACTTTGGGGTTGTCTCGCTATCTTTAAGATGTTTTGCCTTCTTTGCCGAAATATATGTTGGGTTTGTCTCACAGCCTTCATCAGACTTGTTCATGCCATCAGGCATATCATCCCGAAACAAGCAGACAGATGACAGGTTTTGCACGTGTATAAACAAAGATGATAACTATGTTGTCAATTCGATCCAATTTGAAATTAGAAAATAAAGAGTAATTTAAAAATATCAATAGAATAATTTGGCATTGTTCATAATGCGGGGAGCTTCCACACACTACTGGATTACCATGTCAACATAACAAGCATAGATGAAGGGCAAAGACAATCATTGTATCTATTTTTGTTAATGTGCATGGCATGTTGTTCATATCATCAGCCACATCAGTAAGATAAAACAGGAGATGACAAGGTGCAAATGTGTGCTGCTTCACCACACATTGGATTATAGATCCACAAAAACAAGCATACATATAGGGAGTATTTAGTGATGTGCATGGTATGAATAAGGAATTTTGTTTACAAGTAAAACCTGGAACTTACGGTTCTTGTGAACATGCATTTTGATAGAAACAGCAAACTAAACAGCAGTCCACGATAGGGAGTACGAGCAAATTAAACAACAATTGAGGATAAAGGCTTTACAAGGACCGACTTACATTAACAGTTAACACCGGCTTTATAATGCCCTTCTCCATGTCAAGGGAAGGATAACTCAAGAATTTCACCACAGAATCTTCTTCATAAGCATTGCCTATACTCTACATTTCATAGAGAGTAATTATATATATGATAATACTAGAAGGGATAGAGGATAATGAAGATAATATGCAGATTGATGCTACATAATCAACTACCAATCCTTGGAAGTACAAGCATTACAGGACAAAATGTACTGACAAGAGCAATGGGCTACACTTCTGCACTAGCATTGTGTGTGTATTAAACTTTTTGGTAAGATTAAATATAGATCTGATATTTTTTAGTAAATGGCGGTTGAGGGTGGATTAGGGGGTCCTCGGACAGTCGGACTATATACTTTGGTCGGACTATTGGACTATGAAGATACAAGATTGAAGACTCTGTCC
Source organism: Triticum dicoccoides (assembly GCF_002162155.2). Taxonomy (NCBI): domain Eukaryota; kingdom Viridiplantae; phylum Streptophyta; class Magnoliopsida; order Poales; family Poaceae; genus Triticum; species Triticum dicoccoides. Next base: position 307,225,482 of record NC_041382.1, on the reverse strand, counting down.
TGTGTCCAGGTGGGACTCTCCTTTGCATGGAAGGCAAGCTTGGCAATTCGGATATGTAGATCTCCTCCCTTGTAACCGACTCTATGTAACCCTAGCCCCCTCCGGTGTCTATATAAACCGGAGGGTTTAGTCCGTAGGACAACAACAATCATAATCATAGGCTAGCTTCTAGGGTTTAGCCTCTACGATATCGTGGTAGATCAACTCTTGTAATACTCATATCATGAAGATCAATCAAGTAGGAAGTAGGGTATTACCTCCATCGAGAGGGCCCGAACCTGGGTAAACATTGTGTCCCCCACCTCCTGTTACCATCCGCCTTAGACGCACAGTTCGGGACCCCCTACCCGAGATCCGCCGGTTTTGACACCGACATTGGTGCTTTCATTGAGAGTTACACTGTGTCGTCACCATAAGGCTTGATGGCTCCTTCGATCATCGGTAACGATATGATCCAGGGTGAGGTTTTTCCCCTAGATAGATCTTCGTATTCGGCGGCTTCGCTCTGTGGGCCAACTCGCTTGGCCATCTGGAGCAGATCGAGAGCTACGCCCCTGGCCGTCAGGTCAGGTTTGGAAACTTAAACTATACTGTAGACATTCGCGGAGACTTGATCTTCGACGGATTCAAGCTCGTGTCAGGTGCGCTGCACAGTCACGACGAGCATGACTTAGCTCTGCCACCAGACAGTGTTCGAGAGATCACACCTGTGGCAACTCCGGCCCTCGATCCGGAGCAGATCGCGCCATCCGAGGACGGGTGGATGGACCCCGCCACAGAGGCTACACACTCAGCGCCGATAGAGCCGAATACTGACTTCACCTCCTACGAGACATGTGTTGCCAGATCCTTGGATTCGTCCCCAGCCACGGGCTCTGAACCACCTGTGTTCGTGCCTATCGAATCTGATTGGGCGCCGATCATGGAGTTTTCCTCCTCGGATATCTTTTAGCACTCACCCTTGGGTGATGAGCTAAATTCATTAAGGTCTCTCTCCTTGTCAGGAGGCCCTTGGCCGAACTATGACCGGCTGGAGTGAGAACCAGACGATGAAGAAATTCGTTCCCCACCCACCACCCACTTAATAGCCACTGTCGACGACTTAACGGACATGCTTGATTTTGACTCCAAAGACATCGACAGTATGGACAACGATGCAGGGGAGGAAGAGGAACCACCGCCCACAGGGCGCTGGACAACCACTTCATCACACGATATATACATGGTGGATACACCCAAAGAAAACAATGACGACGAATAGAAGGATGCAGCGAAGGATAATCCCCTCGAGAAGCAACCAAAGCGACGACGTAGGCGCTCCAAATCCCGCCTCGTATAAAATAGCGATAACAGCGCAAGAAAGAATAATCCCCCGGTCGAATCCAAAGCAAACGACGACCACATGGACCCAGCGATAGAGCAGGATGAACCAGCGGACGGCGAACATAGTACGAAGCCGCTGTCCCATCATGGCGACGCCGAGGGTAAAGCTCATCAACCTATCTTTGGAGAGGAGAACAGTCTGGACGACGATGCACACATCATCCCGGAAGGGCACTTGGAGCAAGAGGACCTCCATAGAAGGCTTATTTCCACCGCGAGGAGTCTGAAGAAGCAGAAGAAAAGTCTTAAGGCCGCGCAAAATACACTCAACAGTAGATGGAACAAAGTGCTTGAAACTAAAGAAAAGTACGGTTGCAGCCGCCACACAAAGAGCTATCCAAAGCGCAAGCTGCTGCCTGAATTCAATGATGAGGCTTTAGAGCCTATACGGCCGAAAAATAAAATGGCCGATCAGCCGGATTGACCACCCCGTGGCCGCGATAGGGCGGCTAACGATGTCGCACATAAGTCAGCACACGATTTACATGAGGACTTGCACCAAAAAGCCGGTATGACCAGGTCCATCTACGGATCTAGGAAGCGCGCTCTAGCACAGAATCAAAACCGAACACTACAACCATCAGAATGCCATGACACATCCAAATAGAGGGGTGCCGCGCACCCCCTATGCTTCACCGATGAGGTTTTGGGTCACCAATTTCCAGAAGGATTCAAACCCGTGAACATAGAGGCATACGACGGAACAACAAACCCTGGGGTCTGGATTGAGGACTTTATCCTTCATATCCACATGGCTACCGGAGATGATCTCCACACCATCAAATACTTGCCCCTCTAGTTGAAAGGACCAGCACGGCACTGGCTGAAGAGCCTCCTCGAAAACTCAATTGGAAGTTGGGAAGAGCTTGAAGATGCTTTTAGGGCTAATTTTCAAGGGACCTATGTCCGACCTCCGGATGTAGACGATTTAAGTCATATAATTCAACAGCCCGGAGAGTCAGCCCGAAAGCTTTGGAACAGATTCCTCACAAAGAAGAATCAAATTGTCGACTGCCCAGACGTCGAAGCCTTAGCGGCTTTAAAACACACTGTCCGGGACGAATGGCTCGCCAGACACCTCGGCCAGGAAAAACCGAGGACAATGGCAGACCTGACAAGCCCTATGACCCGCTTTTGCGCGGGCGAAGACAGCTAGCTGGCCCATAGCGGCACCGACAACCCGGCCACATCCGAAGTCAGGGATGGCAACGGGAAACCGCGATGCAATAAAAGCAAGCGCCGAAACAACAAAGACAGCCCAGACAACACGGTGGTAAACGCTGGATTTAGGAGCTCTCGACACGGTCAACAGAAAAATCCATTTAAAGGCAGCAGAGATGGACCGTCCAGCCTAAACAAGATTCTAGACAGATTATGTCAGATTCATGGCACCTCCGACAAACCCGCAAATCGCACCAACAGAGAATGTTGGGTCTTCAAGCAGGCCGGCAAGCTAAACGCGGAACACAAGGGGAGGGAGACACCAAGCGAAGACGAGGATGAGCCTCGCCAGCCGAACACTGGGGGCAGAAAAAATTCCCATCAGAGGTCAAAACAATGAACATGATTTACGCAAATCACATACCAAAGAGGAGGCGCCAACACGCACCCCGAGACGTATACGCGTGGAGCATGTCACCCCCAAGTTCAACCCTTGGTCGGCCCACTCGATCACTTTTGATCGCAGGGATCACCCGACTAGTATCCGCCACGGAGGATGGGCTGCCTTGGTGCTAGACCCAATAATTGACGGATACCACCTCACCCGGGTCCTTATGGACGGCGGTAGTAGTCTTGATCTGATATATCAGGACACCATCTGCAAAATGGGGATAGACCCGACAGGAATAAGCCAAAGCAATACTACCATTAAAGGAGTAATACCAGGCCCACAGGCCCGCTGCACGGGCTCTCCAGTACTAGAGGTTGTATTCGGTTCTCCCGACAACTTCCGAAGTGAAAAGTTAACCTTCAACATCGCTCCATTTCGAAGCAGCTATCAAGCACTACTCGAAAGAACGGCCTTCGTCTGTTTTAATGCAATACCGCATTACGCTCATCTTAAGCTTAAGATGCCCGGTCCACGTGGCATCATCATAGTTAGGGAAACACAGAGCGTTCCTTATGTGCAAAAGAATGTGTGGCGGCTTTAGCAGACGAACACTAAACGACCTCCCCAAACCAGAATAAATGATCGGTCGTCAAGACCGCGGACACGGCTAGATGAGTCCGGCGCACCACTAGCTGTAACAGCTCAAATAAACCTAAGACTGGGTCGATGGATATACCGCCATAGGTGGTGCTAGGGGCTTCCCGCATGTAAAAAGGACTACGGTTCGGCTTGACCTTATTTAGATTGAATTTTAATGGTTTATTAAGAATAACCAATTTTTCACACGAAAACTTTCACCTGGGCTTTTCTCTCTTACGGATGATCATCATGCTACACCCTTCCAGGATACGACACAACAGAGACACATGCGCATACATGTAGCAAGGCCCCGTTCAAAGGTTTCTTTTTAGATTAAGACCCTGTGTAAACCTTTTTTACTGTCTCTTGTTGCTTCACGCCCTTCGGATACTCAACATAACCAAGAGGGATGCTGGCATTATTGGCATTTCGTCACGTCAGACTAATGCACGTACCTGGAAATTCAGGGCTCATTATCGAGGGTGTTACTCAGCCCAGCATATGTTGTAAAGTCCGAATACCTTAGGGAGTGTTCAGCATCGCGAGTTCGGTCTTATATGCATCAGCTCCGAATCATGACTTTGGTTAATAGATGGGTTTGCCCGGCTCCTGTGTTTTGCTACCTTACATTCCGCTCTATCAGCTAAGGTGGCACTGGGAGAACTACTGCGATTGTGCCCTGGATCATCTGGATGAGCACCTCAGTAGAGAAAGCCGAAAACTGACTGCCATGATAAAGCGAGACTAGTCAACCACTCGATGACTCAGCAGAATCTTCGCGATTCCTCCACATTAACAAGGGCCGGTTTCCTGGTCATGTATGTACGCGCATCGTGTTCGGATGAGCGTGTAAGTACCAGGGGCTATATCGTAGGCCCACCATCAAACTCCTATGGCTAAGTGAAATTGTTAAAGCTATATTGTCCGATTGCCTTGTTCGCCGCGCTGTCACCTCCTTAAAGGACCAAGACATTGTGTGAAGTGTGAATACACGCTTTTCTGAACACCCCCGCATTATGTGCGTGGGGGCTGAAGCCGACGACTACAAACTTTCAGGTTATATACATACATAAACGGCCGCATAGGAGGCATCATAATACTTCCAGGCAAAAGTATAAACATAGCCTTTATAATTGAAATAGCATTATTTTTACAATTGGGATAAATGTCACTCGAACATGATACTCTTCGAGCACTGAGCCTCTATTAAACGAGCGCCTTCTAGGACTTCTTCAAAATAGTGCTCGGCCGAGACCTGGCCTACGGCCGGACCCCGGGTTGCAATAGCGGTGGCATCCATCTCTTCCAAGTATGTCTTAACACGGGCAAGAGCAATCGTGGCACCCTCTATGCACACCGACCTCTTTACATCGTCGATATGCGGCACAACACCAAGGAATCATTGCACTAAACCAAAATAACTATTCGGCCTTGGCCCTTCCGGCCAAAGATGATCCACGACAGACCTCATGGCAAGCCCGGACAACCTATGGAGCTCAGTCCACTCGGCCATTTGCTCATTTAACAGCAGTGGACGTGTTGGAGCACTGAACTGCGACCATAACAACTTTTCCACTTCGTGATGTTTTTGATCTTTGAAAAACGCAGTCGCATCAGTAGCACTCATTTCCAAGTCTGAATACGTGTCTGCAGCACTCCATAATTGATCCAGAGCGGCATACTTCGGATCTCCGAACTTCGTCCACAAAAAAAGGGCTTCCCAGCCGTGATATCTCCGGCTTGACAGAGCTCCTCCTTCGCTGCTCTGATTTTAGAATGGGTTTCTTTGGCTGCTTCCACGACTTTCTTCAAGTTAGCCGCTCTCGCTTGGCTTTCCTTTTCAAGAAGCTCATATCGGACGGTGACATCTTTCAGCTCAACAGCCATCTTGGCTATTTTATCTTCGCTCTTGAGATGAGCAGCATGTACGGCTCTTAAGTCTTTGGCTGCCTTTAGAGTGGCCGCATCACTCCTCCTGGCTTGTTCCTTGGCTCGGGCAAGTTCCACCCGAAGGGTCTCCATGGCGGCAACTCCATCTGTAGTCACAACGTATTATAGATACTAGCATCAGGCTCCTCTTAATATTTGTTGACCACCCAAAATACATACCCTGTGCCTCGTCAAGCCGCATGTTCACAATCACAATGGCAGCATATGCCGCGTCAAGTTGCCAGCTCAGACCGGCAAACTCAGCAGTTTGGTCAGCCACCGGACCGTCAGCCGCCTGCACATGAAAGCAGCGCGATCATTACCTGGGACTATGATCCTCTATTTGCCGCCTCTGGACAACAACCAGATTCTCAGGGGCTACTATCTGTATAGAGCACACCTAGCGTGTGCGGTACCATGAAAAAATTATATATTACTTTGCGTACCTCAAAGCCTCTTAGCAGGCTCGCAAAAGCTTCATGCAATCCACTTTTGGCGGCTGAGATCCTCTCAACCACCGTGCCCATTAAAGTATGATGCTCCTCTAAGATAGCCGCTTGCTCCAAAAGACCCATCAGTACGTCCGGTTGTGCACCGGATAATCCCGTACTCTTTCTGTTTCTCTCCTTAGGAGCCGAATACTCCGGACTTCGGGTGGCCGAAGGGTTACCTTCTAGAACTGGCGGATCGGGAGAAATCCTCCGTGATGACACCTTAGGGTCGTCCTCCCCAGGAGGCTGGGAGACAGGGGGAGGCGTTGCGCTCTCGATCATCTCTCTCGAAGATCCCCCGAAGACGAACTCTGTCGAGAAGGGCTACGATCCGGACTGCAAGACATATGTCTCGGTTATTGTCCTCGGAAATAAAGCAGGATATATTTACCAAAAGTACTCTGGTTCACTTACAGCTTGGTGGAGGGCTGACCCCCTTGCAGGAACTGTACGCTAAGGACGCCCTCCGGGGTAGGGCCCCCTGGCAAAAGTTTCTTCCCTTGTTTGGAAACCCTTGTTTCCATGTCTTCAAAGGCGGTCCTTTTCCTTCCTTGAGGAGAGGGAATTCTAGATTCTTCTCCTCGATTATCCTCCTTCACGGAGACACTAATTCCCCCGGTTTGGATGAGTAATGCGTGAGGCCCACTTTCGCCTTCTTTATTCCTCCCTTTATCTCCCCTGATGGCACTTGATAAGGTGTGTGCTCAAGCATCCTGGCTAGTATAGGATCCGGTGAGCCTTCGGGAAGGGGGGCCGAACACCTGATCATCTTCGCCGTTCTTATCCAGGCCTGGCGAAGAGCGATTTTTTCAAAATGATGTTATGACAAATAAAAAGACAGCATGTTCGGCCGCAGAATTACATACCTGGGTATCTGGACGGTTGCAGTTGAGACCCGCATCCTCGGTGGTGTCCGGACACTTTATTCGTGATCCGGAGAACAATCCTTACATCTCTTCGAGCATCACGCCGAAGAACTGTTGAATAGTTCACGGTCCTTCCGGGTTGAGCTCCCACATACGAGAAGAACAACGTTGGCATGGCAGGACTCGACAAACTAGCATGACTTGCATTACCTTGACAAGGCTGACATCTCTCTTGAGGAGATCTTGGATGCGACTCTACAATGTCGGCACGTGATTAACTGCCCCCCAGTCCAGCCCCTTGTTGACCCATGACGCCAGTTGTGGTGCGGAGCCCGGGCGGAAGGCGGGGGCAGCTGTGATGTAAAACCACTCCCGCTGCCATAAGTTGGACACGTCCTGGAAGGAACCCTTTGGCCATGGAGCATCGACGCCTTTGCTTATTATGGAACCTCCGCATTCTGCATGTCGCCCATCGATCATCTTCGGTTCACATCGAAGGCCTTGAGCCATAATCCGAAGTGTGGGGTGATGCAGAGGAAGGCCTCACACATGACGATAAACGACGAGATGTGAAGGATGGAATCTGGAGCTAGATCGTGGAAGTCGAGCCTGTAATAGAACATAAGCCCTCTACCAAAGGGATCAAGACTAAAGCCTAGCCCTCGGAGGAAGTGGGAAACAAATACAACACTCTCGTTAGGTTCGGGAGTGGGGATGACCTGCCCTTGAGCGGGCGGCCTGTGCGAGATTTCGGTGGTAAGATACTTGGCTTCCCTTAGCTTCTTAATGTCCTCCTTTGTGACAGAGGAAGCCATCCACCGGCCTTGAAGGTTGGATCCGGACATGGTTGAAGGTCCGAAGTGCTTAGCCTGAGCCTTGGGTGTTGGAACTCGGGGTGGGGGAAGGGAAGGATTGAGCGCGAGAAGAAAAGGACAGGCCTTGGCCACTTTCTAAAGATGGCGAATATCAAGCGTCCTCCACGTGGCCGTTTGGAACTTGCCTAAAATCGAGGAGTCATATTAACAAGCACGATTGGGTTACCCACACCCGTATTGATGAGACTCCTGTGATAAGGGGAACACGGTCTCTGCTTCGACAAGACGTGCCAATAAAGCCGCCGCGCAACACGTGCAGTGGCAGGCAGGAAACAACGGTTCGTAATGACCTGGCCACGACAGGACATCACGTTACGAAAAGTTGTCAGCAGATTAGATTTGTGGAATAATATACTCTCTACGGTGGTATGTGGAATTTGTTTTGCAGAGCCGGACACGATCCTTGTGTTCAAAATCTTCTATGGAGTATTCGGAGAAGGAACCCGCCTTGCAATGTCGAACACAATCTGCGCGCCGGACTCATCGTCATTGAAGCTTGGTTCAGGGGCTACTGAGGGAGTCCTGGATTAGGGGGTCCTCGGACATCCGGACTATATTCTTTGGCCGGACTGTTGGACTATGAAGATACAAGATTAAAGACTTTGTCCCATGTCCGGGTGGGACTCTCCTTTTCGTGGAAGGCAAGCTTGGCAATTCGTATATGTAGATCTCCTCCCTTGTAACCGACTCTGTGTAACCCTAGCCCCCTCCGGTGTCTATATAAACCAGATGGTTCAGTCCATAGAACAACAACAATCATAATCATAGGCTAGCTTCTAGGGTTTAGCCTCTACGATCTCGTGGTAGATCAACTCTTGTAATACTCATATCATCAAGATCACTCAAGCAGGAAGTAGGGTATTACCTCCATCGAGAGGGCCCGAACCTGGGTAAACATTGTGTCCCCCGCTTCCTATTACCATCCGCCTTAGACGCACAGTTCGGGACCCCCTACCCGAGATCCGCCAGTTTTGAGATTGACAGCGGGCGAGGGAGATAAGATGCAGAATGCTACACAATGAACCAATCCCTCTTCCCATAATACAAGAGTGTTTTGAACATTGGTGTACTGTACAAAATGTTCTTATATTATGGGACGGAGCGAGTAGTTGTTAATGTAAGTACAATGATAGACGACGTTCTATCCTTACAAGAGGAAAGTAGAGCTAAACCTCTTCAAAAGCATTGGGTTGATTCTAAATTTACGTAAGAGTCCATACAGATCTTATAATGTCCACCAAATGGAAGATAACGAGGCTAACATGTGCAGTGATGTTACATAACCAATAGGCTATGAAAGTAAGTATGGTCATACAGGAGAAGAGGTACTCACAAGAGCAATGTAGTGTGTAGTATAGTTGCGAGATTTTGTGGTCCCTTGAGAATGAGTGTTCTTCTACTAACAGTTTTCGTACAAGTGAGACGCTAAGGAAAATGCAGAAATGTAGTTCAAATTGTGATGTGATATCATAGATAGTACCTTACGCTGCAGAAGACACCAATGTGTAACAATATTATTCCAGTCAATGTCTGATAAATGTATCACCGAAGACTTTACAGAAATTTCATTTAGAGGCTTGCCATCGAAGTGCGCTTGCCTCAGGTAGGAACGATACTTCATCAACAAGTACTTGAATAGTGCAACCAACCCTTGCTCATCTTGAGAATCCAGCTTGGTCCTCGCCTATTTAAAAGAATGAAATCTTGTGTCTTCTGTCAGCAGAAACATATGCAGTAATTACCATAAATAACATTAGTACATTACTTACGCGTAAGTTGCGGAGGAAGACTGGAAATTGTTCTATGTCTGCGGTATAATCTTTCCATGAAGGAAAGATGCGCATAAAGTTCCTGACAAAAATATAAGCTTCATCTTCTAAACTGGGAAGAAATGGAACACGGGTCCTACTTGCTGCAATTGGGGCTCTCTCTGGTTCGAAAAGGGATTTCGCAACTGGATTTGGAGTACTCTTTGCTGGAATGGGGGTTTTGCATCATAGAGCTGGTGCTATGTCAACTGGCATCATCATACTGTTTGCTACAGTTGGGGTCTACTGAGTTGGGGCATTAGAAATGACCAGTGTAGTAGGGCTCGAGTCTGCTAGAATTGGGGTGTTTTTTGGGTCAGGTGATATTGCAACTACACCTAATGGGCTATTTGATTTATCAGGTGTCACTACCTTTTCCAAATACTTTGCTGGTGCTCCTCCGCGATTAGCAATCCACTCTTCCATTTGAATGTCTAATACACAAGAACATCATTTTGAATGGATAAATATGGTTTGATGATAGATGGAATATGTACTGAAAATGGATAGGCAGGGTGTATTCACATACACGATGTGTAAACTAAGCTAATGGCAGTGCAACAAAGTAGAAGCAATGCAAAGCATCAGTTGTAAGATATGTGCGACCAATATAACCTTGGAAAGTTAGAGCAAGGACCTTTGATGGGTGAATAAGATAGGGCATCTGCTTCTGACTCCTCCACTAGGGAGCTACATTGACTTAGGTCTCCCTCTAGCTCAAAATCACTGTTAGGATCATATTCTGAGCATGAATTTGTAGGTGGAGAGCATTTGCATTGCATTGCATCCAAACTTGATTTCAGTCCCTTAATGCCAAGTTTGACAGCCATGGCATTGTTCCACTTTATTCTTTTCATGCGCGCAAGCTCATAGTTATTATGATATTGTTCAGAATCTGAGATTCATGAAAATATAAAAAGTAATCATATTATCTATGGAATGCATTGCGGATTCAACTCGAAGAGTGTCTCCCTATACACCCCTACATATGGAAAGTTCACCCCCAACTGTGCTGACCAGACCACACAGAAAAACAAAACCTCTTATGTCTCTATAACAGGCAGACACATATTTCAAAACTGAAGTAGGAACATTAGAATCATATCAAATTCATATTTGAACAAATAAACTAAGGAATTATGAGTGGCATAATGTTTAGCTTAAAGGGTGGAGTGCTGGTAGTGCGATGCATAGCAAGTAGCCACATTGTATTCCATGTAAAAGATTGTAGTCTATGTAAAAGCTGGAAATGACACTTTCTTTCTATACAATGTAGTATTCGTTGCCCACACATCATGGAATAGATCACACAGAGAAACACTATTCACTCATGTCTATGGTTCCAGTATTTTGAAACAGGGTGGTCCGCCCTAAAAGAATATTGACAACAAATATGACAAGGCAAGCATAGATGTAGTGAATCAATCATTTACTCATGAGCTTACTAGGACAAGTATGCAGAATTGTAACTGTAGTAAGAGACCGTCCAAAATCTGAATCTAGAAGTTTGTCTAGCACTTATTGTTTGCACCTAATCGATGTGAATAATTGGATATCATATCGAATGAGTAAGAAAGACAAGTAAAATTGTCAACAAACCTGACCTACATCAGTAATCTGGGCCAATGTCACTATGACCAACAATCCAAAATGACTACTGTCTTTTCCTAGGGATGGAACTTTGAAACCCTGTGAACTTTACAGGTACTAAAGATTAGTGAAATACATCTGAACCATTAAGTGTAGGTAGCACTCAGCACACAACAAACCCTAATGACAGTCTTGCCTAATGAGTAATGAATCAATTAGAAAATGGGTGATGAGGAGTGGCTATTGAGTGTTGAGGATGTATCTCAGGATAAATTGGGTTGGCTTAGTGGGTGCTACATGCCTGAGCCCTGAACGGACTTGGAAGGTAGGCACGGCGGCGCGCCCGGGCAGCCGTGACGCTATTGGGTGAGCGGCTCCTGACCTCCTATTAGTTCGGCATCTGCTCGTAGAGTCATGCCGTCCGGGGATGGCAAGTCACACGGCGGGGCAGGTGGCTGGGGCGAGTAGAGATGGAAGCGCACAACAGAACAGAGGGGAATCAGGGTCTGGGCCGACCCAAAATCCTAGGGTGGGCCGCGGCCCATCATGGGCATCCTGTGGAGATACACATCCAAGTAGGGCTGGAATTCGAGCCGAGTGAAGCCAGCTCGGCTCGACTCGCTAGAGCTTGTTTCGTTAACGAGCTAGCTTGACTCGACTCGTTATTATAACGAGCGCAAATCCAAGATTGGCTCGACTCGTATAACTCGCGAGCTGCCTCGTTTAGCTTGTTAAGCTCGTTAAAGATATGAACATAAAACCCTCAAATATTATAAGAATGAATATGTATATATGAAACATATATATCACTAACAATAGTAATTTCCTTGTAACACATGAGTCTCCTAGGCGGTTGGGCCTTTAACGGCTAGGACATAGCGTGCTGAGTGGCTGATCTTTTTTTTGTATTGGGAGTGGTTGATCTCTTGTACTGAGCCTAACGAGTTACACGAGTACTCGTCAGATTGGCTCGTTTAACTTGGTCTATAAATGATCTTAAACTAAAGCTTGGCCTGACTTGTTATTCTTCGAGTTCGAGTCGATTCGAGCCGAGTCACAAGCTACTCGTTTAACTCATGAGCTTTGAGCATTTTTCCAGTCCTACACACAAGTGTTCTTTTGCTAACATTTTTTTGAGCAAAAGAGGGGTTCCCCTCTGATTTCTATTAAAGAAACCACCACAGAACCAACATGATCAATTAAACCCTAAACATGATCACTTAAACCCTATTATGACTGTGCAATGGCAGATTTAAAGCTGCAAACCGGAGAAATGCTATTTAGCAACTAAATTCTATGAGCTGAAAAGAAAGTATAGTAACCAAGTTACGATCTATTTTCTGGTTGAGATCAAAAGTTGAGGAGATATGAAGTACCACCTCTCTTGTGGTACCATGTAGGCATCAGGGGTGCGATTGCTATCGGTGGTGTTGAAGCAGATCTGCAAGCGTAGATGTGTGCATCGGGGATAACTTCTGTTGTGGTGGAAGAGAAGGTCGTGTGAGCGACACCAGCAAAGAGGACGGCGGCACCGATGAAGCGAGAGGACGCGATGCAAGGCTCTTGGTCTGTCGCCATGGATGAGAAACGTCCATCTGTAGCAGTGCACGACGCGATCTTGGTAGGCGCTCCAGCATGGTGGAGGACGGTGGTGATGGATGAGGTGGTGGACGGTGGCGATGGATGGGGTGGCGGACGGAGGAGGCTGGTGTGGGGATGGTGTTCTAGCGCAGACGGTGTATGAATGGGAAAATGGAGGGAGAGGTACGGGGAACCATGTTTTTGGGATGCGCCTCTCTGAAATATGGGAAATTTATGAACTTAGCCCCCATTTAAAATTTGGATATCCTGTCGGTTGGGGATAGGACAGTAATCTCGCATCTCGTCAATATTTGCACAGAGTGATTTCTGGCGAGGAGAGGGTGTTTTGGTGCCCATGGTTGGCACCCACGGTGTATGAACGGAGCTGACAGGTAGGGCGGTTGTGTCACGTCTTAGTGAAGTTAGAAACCTGCCCCTATTAAAAATATTTGCCTACATCGATTTCGACCAAGGCGAGTTTGTTTAGCCGCCCACCATGTATTAATGGGGAAATGGAGGAAGAAACAGAGTTCTTTCAGACGATCTTGAATCAAATGTGTTTTGCCGGCCATGTTTGGCGCCCACCGTGTCGGAATGGGCTCAGATGCAGTCGTGTCACGTCTAATTGAAGTTACTAAACTACCCCTACTGAGAGCAGTGGAAATCGGGCCTATGGATTGTCCGTGTAAGGGGTAGACAGTAATTTCCATCTCCGAAACACTTGGCTTCGGGCAGCCGATGTGGGAGTGGACATTTTGTCGCTTCTTTCAAAATATGGGATAATAAGCATCCACGTTTACCCTGGCAACTAAATTCGAATCCATTTTGTATTCCTATACGAATATTTATAATCATCCTATGTGTTTTTATATATCTTCAAAAGCACGACAAAGATGTATTGCACTGTCATATACGAATATGATTTACAAATGCTGATACTCGAACTCAAAAGCTAGAATCCAGTTTAAGGTGAATTTGAATATTTGAAACACTTTATGTCCAACTCAAATGTCACATGCAGCATTATGTGTACTCCCATTTAGATATGTACACAAGCGATGTATCAAGATTCAAATATGAGTCAACCAACCAAGAATGTACAAAACTAACAGACATACAAACACTTATAGATATGAATCAATAATATCAACTAACATACATAAGCCAGGCGGCTATATTTTTTTGCTAGAAGAGCATCCTTTTTCTGGCAAAGCTAGTACAACTTCTTGGCCCTTTCCGATGCGTGACACTTATGGTCCATCTATACTACTATTATTGTTGAAAGCACATTCAGCCCGATTGGCATATTTGTAGGTCTGGCACAACAATCAAAATGAAATGTCTCCGAGTCTTATCAATTAATACAGACTTCTGCTCAAATAAAATTACAAACCAAAAAACAAAAAACAATTATAACGTGATCTCTAAAACAAATGGTTTGATCGATTACATGAACAAACAACACAAAGGTTATTCAACAATGAAAAGAACATTTCACCTATGATTTACCAACTGGGAATTTAATTTCCTTTTTTTCCTTTAGGACCTTAACAATGTGGTCAGTCTCAGCTTGCTTCGTTTTGAAATCCACCAAATATTTAATGGTTGTCTTAAGTACTTCTTATGATTGTGTTGTTTGCTTCCTCAACATGTCGACTTCATCTCTAAGTGCTAAAGCAGAATCTCTTTCTACCACTAGTTTAGCCTCTAGAGCATCAGCAGTTGGCAATTCATGATGCACGATTGGGCCGGTGCCACTGCTGTGGGATGATACAATGTTCATGGGGACCTCGCTCTTTGATCTTTGGCTAACCTGTGTTGCCATTAAAGTTCCGATTGGATTCCAAAAAGTTGAAGTTAGCAAAACTTCTCAACTGGGGGGTTATAACAGCAAACCAGTTAAACGAACATGGAATTAAAGAGTTCCAATTGGATGTTGAAAAATAGTTATTAACATCATTGTAACCAGTTGTTGCAACATCAAAGCAGTTAAACAAACAAGTTTCGCAAAAGGTACATATTGTGGCATTGGAGTTTCTCTTGGATCCCGAAAACTTGAGTAGCTAGTAACATGATTAGAGCAACCGGTTGCAGCAGGAAAGCGGTTAAACAAACAAGTTTTGCAAAAGGAACATGTTGTGGCATTGGAGTTTCTCTTGGATCCTGAAAAGTTGAGTAGTTAGTAACTTGATTAGAGCAACAAGTTATAGCAGCATACATGTTACACAAATATTTTTTTGAAAATGTACCTGCTGTGCAATTGGACTTCCAATTGGATCATGAAAACTTGAAGTTGGTAAGATGATTACAGTAACAAGTTACAACATCAAACCAGGTAAACAAGGAAGTTTATGAAAACATACATGTTGTGCCAATGGAGTTTCAGTTGGATCCTGCAAACTTGAATGTTACCAATCAATAAATAAAGTTTTGCAAGAGCCATAAGAAACTAACATAAAACTAGTAAAACTAACCAGTTTTGGCAACGTATTTAATTACACATGAACTAGTAAAACTAACAAGTTTTTGGCAACGTATTAAAGTCATAGTTTAAAAAGGCACGCCTAAGCGAGAGCTTAACACGCCTAGGCTCTAGGCGTTGGCAAAATGCACTGTGCATAACTACGCTTAATCTGCACACAATGGCGCATACGCATACGCTTTGGTCAGTAAAGCGCAAGGCGGTGGCAAAACGCATAATTTACGCCTAGCGCTTTTTTGAACTATGATTAAAGTAATAAGTTCGTACTGTTTACCAGCAACACAGACATCTGTAAAAAAATTTGAGGTAAGAAAAATGATTCCAACAGATATATAAGTTAAAAAGGCAGTGTCCCTCATATATACCTGACAATTGTCTATCTATGAATATGCAAAGATTACTAGTGCAACAAGTGATAACGGCAAACCATTTAAACAAACAGGGTATCAGAACGTAAATTACACGTGAATTCTGCTCCACCCTAGAAGTACATATGACCAGCTATCTACGTGCTTAAGTAGCTATTTAAGTTTAGTCAAACAAGTAATTCTTATCAGTATGTAGCAACCACATAGATAGGCGCAGCCTATAATAGGATTAACATGCCATGGCATTATGTAATCAATAGCAAACTAAATTAAGCCAAGCAACATAATTGAACAATTTTGCAATAAATTGCTAACTAAAATTATGAGAAGCAGGTAACTGAACTTACACTAGCTCTTTGTACAGGCACACCGCAACTTATTTTTCACTTACAAGGTTCTATGAACGAGTCCATGGCATCAATTGCGTGGATACGCAGTCCCAATACTAATTTTTTCCCACACTGCATTGGTAAGTCAAATGGTTAATCTAGCAAGATGGTGCGTCCTTGATATGTATATGAGGACGGTAGTCAGACTAGTTGTAGCCACACACATCACACTGGCTTTTACTGTATATTTCACGCGATTACATTTGACATATCGAGATCTAAGCAATCAACAATAGGATGAAAAGACTGGCATCCTTCACATTATTGGTGAACTCAGTTCATAGAAACAAGGAATTCAACCATTCAGTGGGTAAATCAAAAGCGCCACTAGAATATTTTTCACTACCCCAATCATACACGCAAAAAGGGGTGACACCACCATAGGGGCTGGTATGGGCGGCTACCTCGGGTGGTTGGAAAGTGTGCACCTAGTTTGAGTCATCCAGGTTGGCCCATGTTGGTTTTGTTCGTCCCAACGCACGAGCAGGCAATGTAAAAAATGAAGAAAAACGTTTCAATTTGGATGGGCCAATAACGTAAGTGCAAGGCTGACCCTATAGCAGGCTCACGGCCCAAACGAGCACCTCCCATATCGATCGACGACAGGAAAAATCCCAATTTGTTCGCTCGAGCCTCCAATTTGGTTCGCTCCTAACCTAGCCACCGCTGGACAGACTGACACAACACTTTCTCATGCCCTCGTTGGAAGGAGGTCGCAGGGCTTCGAGCGAATGGAAGGATAAGAAGATGAATATACAACCCTGGGTGTAGCCTCCGTTGGAGGCAGCGGTGGCAGCACAGGCATGGCATCGAGCATGCGCAAACGGACAGCCGCAGCTTGCAAGAGCGGCATGCGCAACGCGCAGGTACATCACATCCCTGATTAAATCTAATTCAATTGTGCAATTTCTGGCCAATAGTTAAACCTGGCGGTGTTGTAAAACTTCTTGTATGTAGGGAATCTACGAGAAAATGAAACCAATTTCTGCTTATTTTATAACTCCCCCAATCAATACTGAACTGATTGAATCTAATGTATCTAGTCAAGTTTCCAGTGCAAACATACAAGCTCATGTTGTTCTTGAGCATGAAGTGTCTAGTGAACAGACTGCTAATGAAGGATTTGATGCAAACATTTTACATCCTCCTGGTGATGAACATATAGTGTCTAATTAGGTATCTAATGCAAGCATTTTGCAAGCTCCCATTGAAGGATTTATGGTCTAATGATGATCTGCTATGTTCAAAGAGACATAGAGATTTGCAGCCATTGATGAGAAGCAAATTATAGTACATTTTCAAGGCTTGAGGAAACGTCGAGGCCATTTACCAGAAAGTCCCCGTATCATGACAACGTAGCATAAATACTTTTCTAATCTATTGTGTGAAACTATTGACATACTTGTGCAGGATAGATATATTGATATGCAGTTTGCGCACTTGTTATAGGTGCAATTACACTTCGATATTTTCAGCCAGAGAACAAATAATTCAAGCAGGTACAGACCATGTTAGTAGTCCTTGTACACCATGTTGCATTTTGTGTTTTTTGGTGCTGACATCATTTAATGTTTTATAATCTGAACTACTTTGGATCATTAGCTGGTATGCAAAGTGCATGTAGGTTCACATTTCTCAAGTTATGTTGATTTCCGGAGTGCAAGTACCTTCATATTTTTTAAGTTAAATGTTCTCCCCTGGTAACTTGAATCCGTGGATCTGCCACTGCACACAAATCATACACACATGCCAGTGCGAATTAAATGAAATGCAGGGACTTACGCTAGCTCGTTGTACAGGCTCACTACAGTTCTGCTTGTGCTTGGGATATTCCATGTACAAGTCCATGTTACCACTTGCTTGAATGTGCAGGCCTTGTGCTCCTTGCATCCCCCTTTGCATTTTTGACACGGCGAACGGTTGATCAAGTAAGAGGAATTGACCTTGCTGTTGTACCGAAGGACAGATACTTACAAGGTTATACGGGATTGCAGGACGTGTACCAGATCCCGTAGCGTCGTCATGCTTCGCTAAAAAAAGTTTTGCTTGTTTCAAATGATATCTCCAAAAGAAATAAGAGTTAAAGTCAGAGTTGCATAGGCGTGTAAGCTAAGAGAGCAGTGAAAGGATATCGAAACATCGTCGAAACAGTGCACAAGGGAGTGACGTGTGGATACCTAGTTCGGGCTGGTGTTTGGGCATGCTCGCCTAGCTAGAGTGCAGGTCACTTCAGAGCCATTGAGGGTGATGCACTGGCATTTGCTGGCCGTGCATGGATGCAGATCTTGAGTGGCAGCGGAGCGCTACGATGCGGTGGACGAGACCGTTGGTGAAGCCCCAACAGCCTCGAGGGGCGGAGGTGCGACGATGTGCTCGATGAAGTAGCCCCGGTGTGGTGGCAGATGGCATCGGTGAAGCGTGCCTGATGCGGTGGAAGTTGGTGTCTGTGAGGCACGTCGGTTGCGGTGGACGAGGGTGTAGATGAGGTAGCTCTAGTGTGGTGGTGAAGCGCGACCGTCGTCTTCATCCTCATCGTCCGACACAGAGGTGGGCAAAGAGACGAGACAAGGGGCGATTCAAACTTTTCTTGGGTTGGCGGCGAATTAGGGATTTGAGCAATCTGGGCGCGGAAGGGGATGGTGGCGAAGGGAGATTTTGCTTGGGGCCGCCAGATATTTCAATATGAAACGTGGTAGCGCGAACTTATTTTGCCATCATTTTTTTGGGGGGGGGGGAGGGGGTGGATGGCTGGGTGCTAAGCATCCGTACGACACACGCTTCCACCACGACACGGCACTGGTCTGCCTGGTGCGGCTAAATTTGAGAATGCAAACGAATCTTCTTTCATTTGCAAACGGATCTGTATCTATTACCATGCTCATGTTTTCCTTGCAAATAATTAGTCATTTGAAACGAGATACTATAAATTAATTAATGAGGAGTTACTTGAAAAAAATCAAATGGTATCCACGCTAAGGTGGATTAGAGTGTGTGTCACACAATGAGTTATTTGAATTAGAGTGTGTGTCACATAGCGATATCCAATTCTAATGTGGCTTTCGCATTTCACGGTATCCACGCTAATTTTTAATACAAATTCATATGTATATGTTGAACACCATGGTAGTGAGAAACTATGGATGGATTCAAACATATGACCTAAAATCTACTCTTATAAAAAAACCGAGTTGGTGATGATGGTTTGCCTGCCATCTTGCAATACAGACCGTCCGATCTATATCTGACGGATAGAAAGCAAACTATGACAATTTTGCAAAAAATACCCGCACCCCTCTCCACGTTTGTTGATAAGGACTTCCCTCGTCCATCTTCGTCTCCCACGAGATAAACAGCTCGTATAAATGCATCTTGATGTTCCATGCAACGCATTGGCCTCTTGATAGTAAATACCACAACAATCGAGTCAATGTAAACTTTTCCAAACCTAGTACGGCACGAATTCGAAATAATTACCCATATGCATGGTCCTTAGTTCAAATCTTACAATGTACACCGAATTGAAACATCGATATTAAGTCTCTACTATCTACATTCAAATGTTGTTTTTAGCCCCACCCCACTCCCCACCCCCTCGGCACACATGCTACATACTTCCTGTATCGGTCAATCTTCCTCTCCTAACCATATTAGAAAGCTATCGGTTTCCGACACACGTTCATTCATTCTCTCCATGTTTCGATCTCTAACTCTCTCAACTACACAACCCCCTTTTTACACTCTGTTACTGCGATAGCCTGGGTTTTGCCCCTTCTTTTTGATTGATTTTTTTATTTGAATTTTTTTGAAACTTGAGGTTTCTGAATCTTTTCATGTGGACTTCAACACTTGGGCATCCTTGGCTTTCACCCAAGTGCTTCACTTCCCTCCTAAATCATCATTTCACTTCTTACCTACCCAAAAAAAATCTTTGGAATATTTTTCTTAAAAGAAAAATATTCATTTTCTCTCTAAAACCCTAAGCCAGATTTGTTTGCTTCAAAGCAACCCCAATTTTGATGGCTCAGAAAAATCTGAGATAATTCACAAATATTTGTGAACCCTAGTGCACCTTCCTGAGCAAAAATATTTCATCATTTTTTGGAATATTTTTGCTACATAATTTTTTTTCTATTCTGGGCAGAAATGGTGGTTTCTATAGCAACTACCATTTTACTTGCTCCATTTGACATGAAATTTCTTGTGCATCTTTACCTTAGTAACTTATCACTAGCCTCCAAAGCACAGCTTCAAACTCCAAGCCATTTGACCACACTAACATCACCAAGTTACTGACCAGAAACTTACTTGATGTGTGAAAACTTCTCTACTGCTCCTGGATCCAAACCAAATTGAGGTAACACTCAAAACTACCACGAACAACATGCCAGACATTGGGTTTTTGCTTAGATCAACCTGATGTCATAGTTCACGCTGTGACTGCGTTCGTCCAGGCGTGCTGGCATGTAGCCGACGCGCTCTGTGACGTGCACGAGCCTCTGTTGCTCGCGTGCTCGCTTCCCCGCCTGCCCAACCATGCCAAACTTCGCAACCATCATCCCCTCAATGCTCTTAACTCCTCCCTGGTGCTCGCCGACGCCGGAGCTCGCCGCAGCGAGCACGGGCAAGGTCCGGCCAGCCCAACAGTGCGGAGCGCACTGTGCTCGTCGCTACTCTCTTGATCCTGTGCTTGTCTCCGCCCGCCCACAGTGGCCGCGTGACCTTCGTCGCCTTCTCCCCCTCTCACTAACGCCGCTCGTCGCTGGGCTCCGTGGATAGGTGTCCACCGGCGGAAGCCAAAGCACCCTCGCCGCTCGCTTATATATAGAGCCCTCCTTAGCCTCCTCGAGCACCAGCCAATACTCACACACACGCCACAATCGAGTAGGAAGCCGGAGCCCAGCCGGGTAGGCCTTGGGCCGCCGTCCCCGAGCTCGAGCTCACCGGCGATCCCCTCTTGTCACCACGATAGCTCTAGCTCCTTCCAGGCTTGGGCGACCCCTCCAGGGCCTCCGCCTCTCTCCGGTGAGGCCATCCCGCCCGCTTGGAGCCCCTGGAGTGGCCTCTGCTCGCCGTCTTCCTCAACTCCGGTGACCCCCACGTTCTGCCTCCGCTTGCGAGGTTGATTCCGATGCCATCCGACCGCCCCTAGCTACGCTATGGGTACGGGCAGGTGCTCCTCAACCCCCTCCTGCCATCCCTCCCTCTCGTTTGGGCCAAGGAGCCCTGGTCGTCGGTGAGAGCTCCGGCGAAGCCGCGGCCCCCTCTGTTTCCCTCTCCCTCTTTCCCCACCTGACTAGCGGGGCCCGCTAGTCAGCCACTCAGTACGTGTGCAAAGCGGTACGAGTGGTGGCGCCCCTGGGCTTTACGCCTTCGACGTCACCCCCAGTCTATTTCAAATTCATTTGAATTTACAGAACACTTCAAATAGTCATAACTCTTAAACCATAAGTCCAAATGAATTGATTCTATTTGCATTGTGTTCTTTGATAAGAAATCTAGCAGCTCACCAAAGATGAGAATTTTCTAAGCTGTCTAGAATTTCTGGTGATTTTCGGAAGTGTTCTTGAATTTTTTTTGTTGTGTTTAAAACCACTTTTCAGAAGGTGAAGCTTGTCTTGAGGATCACCAGGAGGCTTGTGAACCTCATCTGCACAAAGGCAAGCCACAACAACATTTTCATGGTGACATTTCAATATTTGTGATTTTCTTACTTGACTGAAAGGATTAATCCATGCATTTAAATGATTATGGAGTTATTTATATTCTGTTAAATATTGGTTAGCTGTTATGATTGAGTTACATAATGGTTGAAACTAGTTTAGTGGATAAAGGAAGTTAAGATTTATTTGAGGTGATGTTAGAAATAATTTTGTTATGTATGTTAGCAGTTATTTAAAGCTATGTTTTTGCCCTCTTAGATTGATAAAAAGTTGTTAGAAAATGTTCTGTTAAATACTTGTTTAATCATATTATTTGTCTTACAGAATGTTTGAACCCAACTTAGTGATAAAGAAAGTAAGAGTTGTTGATAATGAAATCTTTTTGACAAGCATATGAGAAATTTATCAGAGTTACTTTCTTGCGTAAGAAGTTAATAAAACTTGTGGCAAAATATTTTGGTTAAGTTGTGAGTCATTTGAGCAAGTAGAGTAAATTGAGTTGTTGACGTTATGCTTGGTGTGTATAAGGATGACATCGGTCATTTTTATCATTTTATGATGCAAGTGTTATTTTGCATTTCATGGCATGCTATGACACCGATCATTTTTTTTAGTTAAACCTGAATATAACTCAATTTGAATATATAGTTTACTGGGTCATGGTGCCGCTGAATCGAGTTTCTTTCCAGTGCAACCACATTTAACTTTGTCAGAAGGCCTTGATTCGGTCCATTGACACGGCCTCTGGTCGGTGCCTCCATCTAGGGAAGGTTATGTCATGCTTGCCCTGGCCCGGTGAGCAGACATAATCTTGTGTGCTTGTTGATGAGATTATGGTACCGAGTCCCCGAGTGGGAGTGTTTTGACCACGACAGTGGTCAGGGTGTCTTTCGTAGACACAGGGCCACCCAGGACCAGCCCGTTGGGGGATTTGGGTCGGAGTGGCCGGGAGAGTGTTGTGGCAATGGAGGGGTTTTGTCGGAATACCGTTGGTCCACCCGAATGGGAGTGCAAGGCCATGGGTTCCGTGGTGTGGGTACGGTGTGCTACCTCTACAGAGTGTGTAATCTATCGATAGCCGAGTCCACGGTTACGGACACCTCGTAGTAGGTCCCACCATGAGTCAACGTTTAATAAAAATTGCACAATAAGTGATGAACTTTGCATTGTTGATGTATGGCAGAAAGGCCATCGAGGCATTTGGGACCAAATGATGGTCGTGGTTGTGATCGCCGTAAGGATCACGAGTTGTTCTTGAGAAAGACCACTTTGGCGGTGTGTTCTCACCACTTTGGTGGTGTGTTTGTGATCTGACCACTTTGGTGATGTGTTTGTGATCCAGAGATGATCACGGTTGGTAAGCTGTCCCGAGGGACATTCGAGCATGAGCACAGCATGTTGGCATATAGTGTTGCACTTTTAATAATTGGTTAAATATCATCATCTTGTTTGTCATTATGATGATGCCTGTTGTGAGCTTGCAAGTACATTCAATGTACTGACCTTGTGTGTCATGCCAGATTTCAGGAAAGTATCGTTGGAGGAGAGCGCTGTCCGAGTCTAGATCGTGTCCACATCGGTGTCCCTGTGATATGGAGCTTCCACCACGACTTTATTCCGCTGCCACGTAGTTGTTCAGATCAAGGCCCATTTATGTTCACTAAATAATGTACATATTGTTGAGCCGCACCAAGTGTGCCGCTTGGCCTCGACAGTTATTGTAATGTAACCCTGTTCCGCTAGCATCAATAAAGCGGATGTCATTCTGTACCAAGATGTTGTGCGTTGCCAGAAGACATGGTCTCTGGGCTGGCAATGTATGGTAAACCGGCCGCTCTGAACCGGGGTGCCACAACGCTTGGTATCAGAGCCGCGCTGACAGTAGGCCACGCTAGCCTACGATGCGCTAGATACGAGTTTTAATTGAGTGCCGGTAGTAATTTGTGCTGATTATTGAGTCGCATGCATTCAGTTTATATTTTTATGCTAACCTGCTAATGGTTGTGGGTGTAGATGGCTCCGGTGCCGTATCCGTGCCAGTTGTAGTTGATGCCGTACATGTCACCACACCTCCTTCGCAACGTGTGGCGTCAGCTGTACCCTCTCGGAGACGACCCAGTCTATCGTGTGTTCCGGGAGCATCTAGCTGATTCAGTATATGAGTATCACGGAGTGGTCACTCTGCGCACTAGTTCCGATTCTAGCTCTTACACTCGCACTCTCGGAGAGGTTATGCCTCAACCGCTTCTCAGGCTGTCCAGTTTGCTGCATTCGAGGTCCTTGTCGAGCTTCGATACAACGAGGTCCGAATGCAGAACCACCCAGTTTTTTACTACTACCCATCTCTGCACGACAACGGTCGTGTCCCTTTCCCTCTCATTGATTCGGAGTCTGATAGTGTTGCTAGCCACCTTGCTCGTTATATCACTGAGCTATCTCATGATAGACGAGCTGAATCGAGAGCTGACTCGTACTCGTACTGCTTTAGCCACTACTTTGGTCACTACTAGATCCGCCACTACTCCGTCTTCACTGGGATTTACCCCTTATGTCCCAGTCAGTTCTAGCTCCCCTATTTCGCCAGTTACTCCCCCGAGTAGCACGGGCATTTCGGCCGCGAACCCTCTCAGTACTTCTGCCAAGTGGGTCTCACTTCTCGCTACCCCTGTAGCCCCGATGCTTCATCCTACCCCTGCCCCTGAGGGATAGCCCTCGAGGCAGCGCCGTCGTGTTACCTTTAACCCGGGGGTTTCCATTAACCACGTCATTTCGGGATCCGAGACCACTTCAGGGGAGGACGCCGCAGCACCAGCAGAGCAGTAGTATCTTCGAGTATTCGCAGTTGTCTGGATGATGTATGGATGTAGTCATGATGTTTTGTTGCCTGTACGACAGTAGTGAACCACTCATGTAGTTTACTTTTCATGTATGAGTCTATGTATAATTATGTTGAGACTTTATTCGCCGTATTTTTTCGCTTTTTCTGCTTTCTTCCGGGATTTGTCGCTGACTTTTCCCCAATTTTATTTTTGGGTGTTTCTCATCTCGATTGTGTTGCCTTGGGAAAAATTCACAATAGGATGACGCAGGGTGGCAGCAGTAGTGGCGTTCGTGAGGGAACTCCTATTCATCGTTTTGCACGACAGGCAAGACATTCTCTCGAGTAGTACGTTCAGCCACCACCTCCACCGCCTGATCCTCCCTCCATCGAGCAAATTCTGCGTATGTTTGAAGAGAAAAGAAACAGTGATCTGATTGAAATATTGAGAAGTGTTCAAACTATGGTTGGACAGAATGGAAATCAGAATGGTCATAATTCAAAGCTGTCAGATTTTCAGAGGACAAATCCACCCAGTTTGAGTCGGGCTGTTGACCCGTTGGATTCCGACGATTGGTTCCGTACAATGGAGAAAAAGCTTGCGATTGCCCGTACTGAAGGGAATGATAAAGTTCCATTTGTAACTCATTACCTTGAAGGCACAACTGCCATATGGTGGGAAAATACCAAGGCCATGTGGCCGAGTGATGAGGAAATCACCTAGGAGAGATTTAAGGATAAGTTCCGAAAATACCACATCCCTACTAGAGTTATGAAGACCAAGCAGCGTGAATTTCTCGCACTCGTCCAAGGAAATCAGTCTGTGTCTGAATATCTGCAAAAATTCAATCATTTGGCCCGTTACTCTCTGTATGACGTGGCCACCGAAGAAAGGAAGATTGACATATTTCTTGGAGGCTTAAGTCCACAACTTCGGTGTGCTCTCAGTATGTTTGATTTCACGGATTTCCAAACCCTAGTGGACAAGGCATTCATTACTGAACGGGAGCACAAGCTGATATCCGATAATAGGTCTGCTAACGACAACAAGTGCAAGTTTGAGTCAAAGAAGGATGGGCCACCTGTGCAAAAGGCTCGTACCTGGCAGCAGACTCAGTTAGAATACATGCCGAATTGGCAACAGAATGTTAACAAGACCACCACCCAAGTCAAGAATATTGTGACCAATCCAATGCATGAGGAGCGTCAGCGCAATAATTCTTGTTTCATTTGCCGGCAGCACGAACATTATGCAAAGTAGTGCCCCAAGAACAACAAGACGAATGCCCTAAGCTGGCCGCAAGTCAATTATATGGAGTCGCGGCCAAGCCAGCAAAACTTCACCGGGCACGCGCATCATATCTCCGCCGATGAAGCCCAAGAGAAGCCAGAAGTCGTCATTGGTATGTTTTCTATTAATGACATACCTGCCATAATTTTATTTGACTCTAGGGCTTCCCGTTCTTTTATTTCTCGGAGTTTTGCCGCCCAAAACAATTTTCCTTGTACAATTTTGGGCAAAAATATGTTTTGTATCCCTAGTGTGTGATTCTGGCCATTATTCTCGATAGCCTCCCATGATGCCATGTAGTGGTAGATATTCTATTCATGGGTTCTTGAACCCGAGATTCACTCTACTTACCTCATGTTGATAGTGTTTGATAGTTCCTTTAGGATATTAGTAACCTATGCGATAGTCCTCGAGGTCCATGGTACAACGTTCTTCCAATACCATGAACCAATATGGCAGGAGTTTTCTTGAACCAAAATATCACAATCAGAGTACTCTTGAGGAGTTCTCCATTCTATATTGTGACTCTGCCAGTTCAACATTTCTGCATAGGTTATCCGGAAGAAATAACATGCTAATCCATGCATCCATAACTCAGAAAATTATATGTTCCTTTGAGTTGTCCCTCTTTAGTTGTATTCTGACCCTCGTCCATCAATTGTTGGTCAAGAGTAGTTGTGCATTGGTGTTATCGATGCCTATTATTCATGTGATCCGTCAAGCCATTCTATTCCGGAATGACTAGGAGAAACAAACTCCAGTACCTCATCCATTTCTAGGATTGGGTCAAAGCAGTTGTAATCCGCAGATCAAAATGCCAATCTAGCTTTTGCTCTGTTCTACCGTGGTGTGTCACCTTCTTCTTATCAAGAATGTCATGAGAATTGCACCACCTCTTAGGAATTCTTGATTTAGTGATACTTCTTGCCATCATTGTTCATTCCTTTGTTCCGTGTTGTTGTAACCGGAATGCTGGCAAGTGAATCATGATGTGTCAAATCAATACTCCTAGCAACTCTGTTGCTTGGTAGTTAATGGACAATAATTTCATTCTTAGCGTGTTGGTTATTGAATCATCATTCTAAGATAGATTGTGCTACCTAGTCCTTATTTTCAGTGCACTCTTCGATCAATGAGTTAGGATTATTCAATCCCTTGCTTATTTGATCATATCATCTTGCTATGAAAAGCAAGATTGTTCTCGAGCTTAATAAGATATCGGTGGTTCGTGATGTTCCGAATATCTTCTCGGAAGTATTACCAGGTTGTCACCTGACCGATATGTTGAGTTCGTGATCAAGTTGGTTTTCCAATAAACCACTCTTTCTTCAAGAATCTATGTTGGATATCCCTGAGCTAGTTGGTTAAGCCAAAAAACAACTTGGAGAGTTGGAAGAAAAGCTTGTCTGAATTAGTTCATTCCAAAGGGATATCCTTGTGTGTGTGTGTTGAAGAAAGATGATATCTTCATCGATTGGTCCTCCTGATCAGTTATTGGATCTATTGTCTTGTCCAAACCTTGATTTGAGTATGGGCTATTGCCAAATCAAATCAGAACCAACAATATTTGTAATGTTGTCTTACTCGTGGTTGACCCCTCGAGCATGCCCCATTATATCTTTGGGACTGACCAGTGCTATCACCTTGTTCACATAATGCTGGAACTCCAGTGATATGGAAATCCCGACGAGTTGTTGTTCAGCCCATCAGTAGCATCTTATCTCCTCCATGATTCATGTTGAACATTAAGCTAGTGTTGGAAACTTTTGTAAGCATTTCTTCATGCTAGCTCATGAAGCATACACTTGGATGAAAGAAGTGACTTCCTTTGAATCACGTGCATTTGATGCAAGTTGCCGCCGTGGATTTGAGAAAGTTTATTTTGCTTCCTCTGGAATCATCCCAAATTAGTCATGCATATGTGCGAAGTATTCTGTGGTTTGGAGACTTGCAACCTTCATTCTATATGTGTCCCTAGCACACCAAGCCACTGATTGAGTTGTTCAAGGAGAAGAAGTTCCTTCTTAAGAATCATGACTTATGTTAGGACTTCATTACCCTCGATGACGGTTCCCCCACATGAACTTGGCAGTATTTTATTAGAAGACTACCACATGGTCACGCTTGCCTCGGACAATGTGTTCACCTGTTTGTAGCAAAACCAGCTCATATTTTGGAGCTTACTACCGTAGTCCATTTCCCGAGAATCTCGCAACATCGATTCATCGATTCGTCGATTCGTGTTGCAAACTATCATTTTTCTTTCTAGACTCGATGAGTCTAGAATATCCTGACACCAACCAGATCTGAATCTCGGGCAGATATGATGGTTGGAACGTTTTTCCAAGAGCTATAATATTGGTCTCTGTGTAACCCGGTAAAGTGGATGTCATGGCTGACACACCCAGTTGGAAGATCTAATATTGTAGTATCTTGATTGAAGAAGTTGGCCACCTCTCCTTAAGGATTTCGTAGGATTTACTCCAGAAGATGTTCCTTATGGATCCTTTGTATTCCGAAGTCCGACCACTACTTGATGGCTATGTTGATGCTTTAAAGCATGACCATGGTAACCAGTACATCAAGGCGAACATTAGAAGCGGAGTGCTAAATGTCTCTTGGTCGATCATCCAGATTTCGTTCCCTTGGCCTTGCTAAGGAGAAATCTGAGAAAGGGTTGTCTTTTTATGCATCTGCATTGTCCATCACTATTCATCAAGGTAGTAAGATGTGTTGCCAGGATCCTCGACTCGGATGTTGGTATAACCTTGATGAATATGGAAATTCTCAAGTTCTTGAGAGCACGCGCAAGCAAAATCATCCCTTGCGTTGTCTTCAACAAGGTAGTTCACATCATCCATTCTAGCCGAGTATGTCATTCCTTCGAACTCCTTTAAACGATCCATTATGAATTGCCTTAGTCTAGTATAGAGAGTTTCAATGATCTTTGTATAAAAAGTAATTCTTTTTGCCACTCAAGGCAATAACTCTACGAGTCATCTCCCCTAAGATGTCTCGTTATGGTATCTTGGGCAACTTAACTCCTCGCTACCTTGGAACCCCCTCGCTATCTATTTAGGCGTGGGATTGTTGCCTACCAAATCGAACCTTCGCCATCTGTTTCTTCCAAACCTCTTGATGTGTGTTTGTGTCTCAACTCGAGAGAGTTACTATGTCTCATCCCAGAGTTGATCGTGAATTGCTCGATCTTTGAGGATATTGTTTTCTATAGAGTTTTCTTTTGTCGTCATCGTGTTGGATAAAGATCTCGAAGGCAAGGACATCAAGATCATTATGATGCAATGTATCAACAGCTACCAGAAGGGCAAATCGATCATGAGGATTGTGAGAGTTTTGTGACCACCTTTTACCTTACCTCACGTCTTGAATCTCGGGACGAGATTCTTGTATAGTGGGGGTGAGTTGTCACATCCCTAGCTAGTCACTACTTGTCCTTGCGTCAATCTTCTTGCATCATGTTTAAAATTATGAAAGTTGAATTGGGGAAAGTGAAAAGCCTCAGAAATCATTTCTAAAAATGATCAACATTAAAAAATTGCTTCAAATAAACCCAAGAAAATGTTCCTGTTCATTTCTGAAAATATTGGCAAGAGGTAAAATTCAAACCAATATTTTTGGAATCACAGAAATATTTATTTGGGTCTTTGAATTAAGTCAATACTTATTTGAATTGGAGATATAAATTCCTATCAATACTTTTATAACTCCAATAATTCTAAAAACTTGTGAGTGGCTCTGAATATGTTGGATCAGGCCACATGATAATTTTCAGATGCTACAAAAATGATTTGGTTTAGAAACTAAATCAAAACAAAGGAGTAAAAATAGAAAACAGTAAGAGAAATAGAAAGACAGAAACCTCACCTGGGCCTTACCTGGCCGGCCTGGCACTGTAGCAGCCCACCAGGCCCATCTGCCAGTCATCCTCCACCTCGTGCCAGAAGGAGGCGAGGCGAGTGATCGCCGCACGCCGGCACGCGCCCGTGCCACCTCCTGCTCCCTGCCGCTTCCCCCTCGTTGCCTTGGGCCTCCCTCGTGACGCCACACCGCCCCGACCGCTCTCTCACTCTCCCCGTGCTCCTCCCCCTCCTCTGCTCTCTCTCCCTCTCATGCCCGAGCGCAGCCATCACTGCCGCTCGCTGTTTCTGTGGCCACAGCCACTGCCTCGCCTGACCGAAGCGCTTAGAAGCTCCGCCTCAACCCCCTCTTCCTCCCCACCGCGCCACGCCCTGCCGGAAGTCCTGCAACACCGTCCTTGATGCCATCTTCGTCCTCTGCACCGACGGCCGCCGTTGCTCGATTTGCCGCCCACAGAGCGTCCCCGGCCTCGCCCTCGCGCTTGCTGGACTCGCGGTGAGCCGCTGACCCGTTCCCCTCTTCTTCCCATGCCGTTTGGCCGCTCTAGCCGCTATTTCCGCCGGATCCGAGAGCTCACCGCCGCCCAGCCATGTCGCCGTCGTGGCCACTGCCACCTAGAGCCGCAACCGAGCGCACCACCGTGCTCAGCGAGTCCGCAGGACTCCGTTGCAACCCGCAGCTCGTCCTCCAGTGCACCAAAATGTTGTGTCCGAGCGTGCCCGTACTCCGGCAGCCGCAGAAGTGCTCGCCGCCGTTAACTCCGGCCATCCCAGCTGCTGCTACCACCACTAGATGCGTGAGAGCGCCATCAATCCGTTGGAGCAAATCCCGCCTCAAACCGTGGGCTGTAGCGAGATCCCGACGATCTCCGCCGCGCGAAAAGGTCGACGCCGGCGAAACTCCGGCGACTAATGTCGTGGCTCGTCATTAGCCACTAATGACCCAGCTAAACCACCCCTAGTGCTACTGCCATGTGGGCCCTATGCCTGTTTAATTTAATTTAATTTCCTGTTTAGATTAGTTCATAACCCAATGGGACCCACACGTCAGCATTGACTTTGCTGACGTGGCCGTTGACTGGTCCCACATGTCATCCACCCAAACCAGCCACGTTACACTAACCCGTGGGTCCCAGCCGTCAGGTTTGACTCTGGGCGACCCTGTTGACCAGCTGACGTCACAGTGATGCAGTGCTGATGCAGTAACTCCTTTTTCTGGATTTATTCTTTTACAGGAAATTCCAGAAAATAGTTAAAACTTCTAAAATTCATAGTAAATCAACCGTAGCTCCAAATCAAATAAATTATATATGAAAAATGATCAGAAAAATCCAATCTATCCATCTGTACTGGTTTCATGCATGTTGGAACAACTTATGGCTGCTGTTTAGGCCAAATCATATAAATGGCATTTAAACCCTCACATATGGAGTTTGAATTTGAACCTAAGGTTCAAACCAACTCCATTTAACATGTTGCTAGTTGCATTAGCTCAAAACACAACATATTGACATGTCATGATCATGCATCATATTGTGCATTGCAATGATTGTGTGTCAGGACCCCGACTCAATGCCACATCGATCTAGCATGTAACACCTCATATCACTTTGCGGCCTCACGCACGGTATCCCCACGGGTGTCGCCTTACCTTTGCCCGGGACCGTTTGCGCCTTTTGGCTCACGTATATGATAGTGTCGCTAGCATCCATATGATAAGGAGCCCGGGCTGACATGACTAGTCGTAAACCCAAAGTGGCACAGACTTACAGGGACAGGCATCCATGACCCAGCATCGAACGTGTCGGTCATCAGCGAGTGAATCCAGGCTGTAGCACTGGGCTAGCAGGACTCCGGTGAACCGGGCTGTAGCGGGCTAACAGGACTCCGGTATTCATCGCGTGACATTTCCCCGAAGGGACAGACACAGGAACGAAGGAGGACACATGCCGGCCAGCCTAAGTGTTCCGGAGCAGTAGCAAGCTACCATGGCTCAGTGGAAACACTAGGAGACATTTCCCGGTAAGAGAGGCTACTAAAGATAAACAACTAGATGGTCAGATCCCACACATACCAAGCATTTCAATAGCATACACACAATATGCTCGATATGTGCAAATACAACATGGCATCACAACATGACTCTACGACTCAAGTAATTTATTCATTAGGCTCCGAGGAGCGAGACATTACAAACATGGGTCTCATGACCCAACAGTCAGAGCATACAAGTCAAAGCACAAGCGGAAGCTATCATGTCTGAGTACAGACATCTATAAATGAAAAAGGCTGAGAAGCCTGACTATCTATCAGATCCTGCCGAGGGCACAAGATCATAGCTGAGGTATCAAGCTAAACGTCGAAGACCAAGCGGAACTACTAGTGAGACTAAAGTCTCTGCAAAACATAAAATAGGCAAACGTGAGTACAAATGTACCCAGCAAGACTTACATCAGAACTATCTACATATGCATCATTTTCAACAAGGGGATGGTGGGGTTTAACTGCAGTAAGCCAGCTCTGACTCGGTGGCTATCCTAAACTACGACTGCAAGCGACTCTTTTGAGGTGGCGCACACGAGTCCACATATTCACCATATCAATACACCACTATGGATCCGCTCCCGTCTCCCTACGAGAACGCCATCCATAGCACTCACGCTTATCTTGCGTATTTTAGAGTATCCACTTTCACTTGTCTATGAACTGATATAAGCAACCCAGAAGTCCTTTTCCGTGGACACGGCTATTCGAATAGATTAGGTTAACCCTGCAGGGGTGTACTTCTTCACACACGCTCTCACCACTTACCGCCGTTTACACGACATGTACTCGGCAACCTTCAAGCGGAAGCCCAACGTGGGTGTCGGCCACGGCCTGCCTAAACACTCAAGTCTCTAGTCCAGGTTTATCGCCTATTCGGGTTCCATCCATGAGGAGATCCGGCCGGAGTTTCGCTCACAGC
>NC_041382.1:307178408-307190428 GCF_002162155.2 Triticum dicoccoides | reverse complement strand
AGGCAAGGGAGCGGACGAGGGGGTTCCAGGGGGGGTGTCGTGGCATCCTTAGCCGATCCGGGGCGGGGCGGCAAGCAGGAGGTGGCTCGGGCGCGTGCGCGCGCGCTCCGGCCACGCGCCTGCGCCTACTGGCGCGAGGAGGAAGATGACAAGGGGGAGGAGGTGGGCTGGGCCGGCCATGTGGGGGAGCTGGGCCGGCTGGGCTGGACAGGTAGGTCCAGGTAAGTTTCTGTTCTGTCTTTTATTTCTGGTTTTCTATTTTGTTCTGTTTTGTTTTGGTTTAGTAAAATTCTAAACCATTTTATAAAATCCTGAAAATAATTATGTGGCTAGAACTAAGATATACCAAGCCACATAAAATGTTCCAGAATTACTGGATATATATTAATTATATATAATATATATATATCCAATGCAAATAGTTATTAAATTAATTCAAATGGGCAAAATAAATATTTCTGTGACTCCAAGAAATATTGGTTTGAATTTTACCTCTTGCCAATATTTCCAGAGGATAACAGGAACATTTTCTTGGACACATTTGAGAAGATTTAATTGTTGGTTATTTTTAGAGGTTTCTGAGGCTTTGAAAATTCCTCAATTCAATTTCATTTGAATTTAAACATGATGCTCACATGAGGTCTAGCCTAGTGCATTACCAGAAGCTAGGGATGTGACAACTCACCCCCACTAAACAAGAATCTCGTCTCGAGATTCAAGTGTAGGGTAAGGTGAAGGGGAAACACAAACTAGTATAATCTTCACAATCCAGTTGCACTTCAAATGGACTTTGATTCGTCCACCATCATCGTCTTGAAGTCTTGCTCTGAGAAATCCGGTCAACATGACATGGAGGGAAGAAGGAGACTCTAGAGGGGTCGATCTTCTCGAAGATCGAACAACTCACGGAATGAGACATAGGACCATCTCTCGGGTTGAGACACGAGATACACATCAAGAGGGGTGGAAAGAAACGGATGACGAAGGTTCACTAGGTGGACAACGATTCCACACCTAAGAAGGTGGTGAACGGTTGTCAACGTAGTGAGGAGTTGAGTTGCCATGATACCACAACGAGACACCTTCGGAACCGTGACTCATAGATATCTCCCCTTAAGTGGCAAAAAGAATTACCTTTGATATAGAGATCATTGAGACTCTCTATATCAGCCCAAGGCAATCACAAGCGATCATTTGGAGGGGGTCGGTAGAATGGCATACTCGGACTTGGATGATGTGGATTACCTTGTTGAGAACAACGTAATGGATGAATTTGCTTACCACCGGAAATGGAAGAGACCCATGGTAGAATGGCACATCGGTGGTGCAAGCTGGGAACAAAATGCAAATGCTGGGAATGATTCTGGTAACTGGGAAAGAACCCAACAAAAGAGAGTGAATTCACCGTTTGAAAAGATCATAGCATTGCCGAGGAAACTGAGAGCAACCCAGTTAGTGCCGATGATAACACCTAGCGCTTGTGCGTGCTCTCAAGAACTTGAGCATTTCCATATTCATCAAGGTTTTACCAACATCCGTGTCAAGGATCCTGGCAACACAACTTGCTACCACGATGAATGATGATGGATGATGCAGATGCAAAGGAAGATAACACTTCTCAGATTACACCTTAGCGAAGCCAAGGAACAAAATCTGGATGATCGACCGAGAGACATTTAGCACTCCACTTCTAATGTTCTCCTTGATGTGCTAGTGTAACCCATTCATAGATATGGTTTGATAACTAGAACATCAAGTAAAGGTCGGACTTCGGGAGCAATAGAATCCATAAGGAACAGTTACGGAGGTAAATCCTAGGAAATCCTTATGGGGAGGTGGCCAACTTCTTCAATCAAGATACTACAATAATAGATCTTCCGGCTGGGTGTGTTGGCCACGACATCCACTTTACCGGTTATCGAGGGACCAATATTATAGTTCTTGGGAAATGTTCCAAACCATCATATCTGCCTGAGATTCAGATCTGGTTGGTGTCAGGATATTCCAGACCCATCGAGTCTAGGAAGAAAAATAAAAGTTTGCAACTCAAATCGACGAAATGACGTTGCGAGATTCTCGGGAAATGAACTATGATAGCAAGCTCCAAAACATGAGCTGGGTCTGCTACAACATGTGAACACGCTGTCCTAGACAAACATTATCACATGGTAGTCTTACAATAAAACACTACCGAGTTCAGGTGGGAACCATCACCGTGGATAACGAAGTCCTTGCATAAGTCATATGATTAGCTCTTATGAAGGAACTTCTTCTCCTTGAACAAATCAATCAGTGGCTTGGTGTGCTCGGGACACATATGGAATGAAGGTTGCAAGTCTCCAGACCACAGAATACTTCGCACGTATGCATGACTAATTTGGAATGATTCCAGGGAAACAAAACAATCTTCCTCAAATTCATGGCGGCAACTTGCATCATATGCACATGAATTAGGGAAAATCACTACTTTCATTCAAACATATGCTTCATGAACGAAACACGAAGAAATGCTTACACAAGTTTCCAACACTAGGTTGATGTTCAACATGATTCATGGGGGGAGACAAAATGCTACTGATGGGCTCAACAGCAACTCATCGGAATTTCCATATCACTGGACTTCCGCCATCATGTGAACACGGTGATAGCATTGGTCAGACCAAAGATGTAATGGTGTATGCTCGAGGGGTCAACCACGAGTAGGACAACATTACGAGCATCGTTGGTACTGATTTGATTTGACGATAGCCCACACTCAAATCAAGGGATTGATAAGACAATAGGTCCAGCAACTGATCACAGGGACCAATCGATGAAGATATCATCTTCTTTCAACACACACTACACAAGAATATCCCTTTGGAACGAACTAAGTCAGGCAAGCTTTTATCTTCCAACTCTCCAAGTTGTCGTTTAGCTTAACCAACTAGCTCAGGAGCATCCAACACGGATTCTTGGAGAAAGGGTGGTTTACAATAAACCAACTTGATCACGAGCTCAACATAGCGGTCAGGTGACAACCTGGTAGTACTTCCGAGAAGATCTTCGGAAAATCACGAACCACCGATATGTTACTAAGCTCGAGAACAATCTTGCTTTTCAGGGCAAGATGATATGATCAAATGAGCGAGGACTTGACAAATCCTAACTCATCAATCAAAGAGTGCACCAGGAAATAAGGACTAGGTAGCACGATCAATCTTAGAATGGTGATTCAATAACCAACATACTAAGAATAAAATTATTATCCTTTAACTACCAAGCAACGAGGTTGCTGGGAGTATTGATTTCACACATCACAATTCATTTGTCGGTATTCCGGTTGCATCAACACGAGGGCCGAGGAATGACTAATGATGGTGAGAAGTATCACTGTACCAAGAGTTCATAGGATGGTGTGCAATTCCTATAACAATCTCGATATAGAATAAGGTAATACTCCAAGGTAGAACAGAACCAAAAGCTGGATTGGCATTTGATCTGCGGAATACAACTACTTTGACCCAATCCTAGATATGGACGAGGTACTGGAGTTTGTTTCTCCAAGTCATTCAGGACAGAATGGCTTGACGGACCACAAGAGTAATAGGCATCGATAAACGAACACACGCATACTCTTGACTATCATTTGATAGACGAAGGTCAGGATGCAACTAAAAGGGACAACTCAAAGAACATATAATTTTCTGAGTTGTGGATGCATAGATTAGTATGTCGAACCAAGTTCCACATAATTCTTCCGGATAACCCATGCAGAAAGGTAGAACTGGCAGAGCCATAACATATAATGGAGAACTCATCAAGAGCACTCTGGTTGTGATCGTTCAGTTCAACGAGGAACTTCTGCCAGAAGTAGTTCATGGTATTTGGAAGAAGGATATACCACGAACCTCGAGGACTATCGCAAAGGTTACTAATATCCTGAAGGCACTAACAATTACTATCAACACGAAGTAGGTGGAGTGAATCTCGGGTTCAAGAACCCAGGAACAGAATACCTATTACTAAGTAGCATCACGGAATGCTTTCGAGGATAAAGGCCAGAATCATCACACTGGGACACCAATCATGGCTAAATTACTAGGTGATCCCCTAAGACACCTAGGGTCATAATAATAGCTCCAACATATATGTCAGGGCAATAAATTACCTCAACTCAACAATTAGTGTGATTGAGCTGGCATAAAAGAACATCGAAACCAGAGGAAAAGGATTTTGCAAATGCATCAGACTATTTAGAAACCTGGAATGACTCGGACAGCATAACAGCTGTAAATGCTCAGAAAAGATTTGAGACATTCACAAAATGGTGGCATAACCACTCAGAAGCACGATATCAAGGTTTCGAGATCAACAATTAACATACGGAAGTAGTAGAAACTGAACTCAAGCTTAAATCCAACAATCTTATAAGTCTACGGATTAGTAACACGTGATCCTGATAGAAAGAAGAGAAAGCCTAGTTCTTAATCCCCGTAGAAGAGAAGATGATGACTCAGATCAGAAGGCCATGAGGTATAAGGAGTAAAAAGAGCCTTACGTTCCATCCCACAATCAATTCCCTTATATAACTAAAGAATTTCTAGACTCAACTTCGACCAGTTTGGCTTGGTAATCCTATAGGCAGTCAAGCTCTGATACCAACGCTGTCAGGACCCCGACTCAATGCCACATCGATCTAGCATGTAACACCTCATATCACTTTGCGGCCTCACGCACGGTATCCCCACGGGTGTCGCCTTACCTTTGCCCGGGACCGTTTGCGCCTTTTGGCTCACGTATATGATAGTGTCGCTAGCATCCATATGATAAGGAGCCCGGGCTGACATGACTAGTCGTAAACCCAAAGTGGCACAGACTTACAGGGACAGGCATCCATGACCCAGCATCGAACGTGTCGGTCATCAGCGAGTGAATCCAGGCTGTAGCACTGGGCTAGCAGGACTCCGGTGAACCGGGCTGTAGCGGGCTAACAGGACTCCGGTATTCATCGCGTGACATTTCCCCGAAGGGACAGACACAGGAACGAAGGAGGACACATGCCGGCCAGCCTAAGTGTTCCGGAGCAGTAGCAAGCTACCATGGCTCAGTGGAAACACTAGGAGACATTTCCCGGTAAGAGAGGCTACTAAAGATAAACAACTAGATGGTCAGATCCCACACATACCAAGCATTTCAATAGCATACACACAATATGCTCGATATGTGCAAATACAACATGGCATCACAACATGACTCTACGACTCAAGTAATTTATTCATTAGGCTCCGAGGAGCGAGACATTACAAACATGGGTCTCATGACCCAACAGTCAGAGCATACAAGTCAAAGCACAAGCGGAAGCTATCATGTCTGAGTACAGACATCTATAAATGAAAAAGGCTGAGAAGCCTGACTATCTATCAGATCCTGCCGAGGGCACAAGATCGTAGCTGAGGTATCAAGCTAAACGTCGAAGACCAAGCGGAACTACTAGTGAGACTGAAGTCTCTCTGCAAAACATAAAATAGGCAAACGTGAGTACAAATGTACCCAGCAAGACTTACATCAGAACTATCTACATATGCATCATTTTCAACAAGGGGATGGTGGGGTTTAACTACAGTAAGCCAGCTCTGACTCGGTGGCTATCCTAAACTACGACTGCAAGCGACTCTTTTGAGGTGGCGCACACGAGTCCACATATTCACCATATCAATACACCACTATGGATCCGCTCCCGTCTCCCTACGAGAACGCCATCCATAGCACTCACGCTTATCTTGCGTATTTTAGAGTATCCACTTTCACTTGTCTATGAACTGATATAAGCAACCCAGAAGTCCTTTTCCGTGGACACGGCTATTCGAATAGATTAGGTTAACCCTGCAGGGGTGTACTTCTTCACACACGCTCTCACCACTTACCGCCGTTTACACGACATGTACTCGGCAACCTTCAAGCGGAAGCCCAACGTGGGTGTCGGCCACGGCCTGCCTAAACACTCAAGTCTCTAGTCCAGGTTTATCGCCTATTCGGGTTCCATCCATGAGGAGATCCGGCCGGAGTTTCGCTCACAGCCCCAAACGATGTGTACAGGGTTCCGTGACACCAAACGGGTGCCCGGTTTACCCGGCCACGTGCCTACCGCATCACAGCCCACCCCTACGGTCAGCACTGTCCACGGCCTCCAGCATACTACAAACACCAGAAACTACTTGCAACTCCTGGAAAGAGGACAAGGGTGATTAAGAAGCCGAGAGGGTCCATTGGTTTCGGGCCCAATGCGTGGTAGTAGCTGAATCATGGATCACAAACACAGAACTCAGTTCCTGAGGACGGCTGCAATGAGACAACCCACCATGTACTCCTACATGGCCTCTCACCGCTACCTTTACCAAATCGTGTTCACACACTTAGCTCACACACAGTAGGACATGTTCACACACCTCTGATTCATCCCCGATGAATCAGACCTGACTCAACTCTAAGCAGTAGCAGGCATGACAAACAAACATGAATGAGTAGGCACAACAGGGCTCAAACAACTCCTACTCATGCTAGTGGGTTTCATCTATTTACTGTGGAATGACAGGTCATGCAAAGGATAAAGGGGTTCAGCTACCGCAGCAAGTAACAGATGAATCGATGTTGTCCTAATGCAGTAAAAGAGAGCAGGAGCGAGAGAGTGGGATTTTATCGGAATGAACAAGGGGGTTTTGCTTGCCTCGCACTTCTGAAGATAACATTGAGTCTTCATCAGTGTCAACGATCACATCATCGGTACACGTCTATCGAGAGGGGACAATTACCGGCAAATACAGAAAAACACGATCAGTGCAATGCACAATATGATGCATGATCATGACATGGCAAAATGAATGTGTTTTGGGCTAATGCAACTAAAACCAGATTAAATGAAGTTGGTTTGAATCCAAGATTCAAATTCAAACTCCATATGTGATTATTCAAATGCCATGTAATTGATTTGTGCTAAACAGCAGCTATAAGTTGTTCTAACATGCATGAAAATGGTACAGATGGATTCCTTGAATTTTTCTGATAATTTTTCATATATAATTTATTTAATTTGGAGTTATGGTTAATTTTCTATGATTTTTAGAAGTTTTAGGCATTTTCTGGAATTTCCTGATTATTTATAAAATAAACTAAATTCCAGAAAAGGAATATTGCGTCAGCATGACGCCGGGGTGACGTCAGCAGGTCAAAGGCGTTGACCAGGTCAAACCTGACCAGTGGGGTCCACTGGTCAGTGACCCAGTCAACTAACCAGGTTAGTTAGCCCTAACTAACTTAGTTAGCCGGGCGGGGCCCGCATGTCAGTGGCCTATCTAATTAGCTAGGTTAATTAGCGCTAACTAATCTAACACTAATCTAGCAGGCGCCTGGGCCCACACGTCAGGGGGGTCAAACCCCGGGTCAAACCCGCCGGAGTTGACCCGCGGCTTGTCGCCGGCGACGCCAGCAACGGCGGAGGGCGTCGGAAACGCTCCTTCGGCGACCAAATCGGCGACTGAGGGGCTCTACGCGTAGCTGGGAGTCGCCCGCATCCATCTGTGCAAACGGCAGGGACTGAGGTGGCCCGAGCTCACCGGAACGGGGCCCGCGGCGGTGACCGGAGTTCGGGCGAGCGCGGGTTCGGAGTTCTGGTGCATGACAGGTCCAGCTGGTGGTCGGGGTCATCTCCTGGGAGCAAACCGAGTGCTATGACGCGCCCAGGCACGAGCTACGGCGTCTGTAGCCACGACGGCGACATGGCCGGCGGCGGTGAGCTTTCGGGCTCGGCGACATACGCGACTATAGAGCGCTATTGAGTGCGGTAATAGGGGGAAACGGATCATGAGCTAACAGTGGTCACGTCGAGATGGTCAACGAGCTCGGGGAAGCGACGACGGCGACGAATCGACGATGACGGCCTTCGGTGCCCGAGGAAGAAGAAGATGATGGCGCCGGCATTGCAGGGCTTCCGGTGATGCTTGGTTTGGCGAGGATGACGCTGGAGGCGATACGAATCTCGGGAACACGGAGAGGGAGCGAGGGAGTGGCTGGCCGCGGTGTTTCTCAGCGGAGTGGCCATGGCGGCTTCGGCCATGAGGGGAAAAGGAGCAGGGGAGTGAGAGGGAGAGAGCAGGGAGGCAAGGGAGCGGACGAGGGGGTTCCAGGGGGGGGTGTCGTGGCATCCTTAGCCGATCCGGGGCGGGGCGGCAAGCAGGAGGTGGCTCGGGCGCGTGCGCGCGCGCTCCGGCCACGCGCCTGCGCCTACTGGCGCGAGGAGGAAGATGACAAGGGGG
Source organism: Triticum dicoccoides (assembly GCF_002162155.2). NCBI lineage: Eukaryota > Viridiplantae > Streptophyta > Magnoliopsida > Poales > Poaceae > Triticum > Triticum dicoccoides. Next base: position 307,182,137 of record NC_041382.1, on the reverse strand, counting down.
AGGAGGTGGGCTGGGCCGGCCAGGTGGGGGAGCTGGGCCGGCTGGGCTGGACAGGTAGGTCCAGGTAAGTTTCTGTTCTGTCTTTTATTTCTGGTTTTCTATTTTGTTCTGTTTTGTTTTGGTTTAGTAAAATTCTAAACCATTTTATAAAATCCTGAAAATAATTATGTGGCTAGAACTAAGATATACCAAGCCACATAAAATGTTCCAGAATTATTGGATATATATTAATTCTATATAATATATATATCCAATGCAAATAGTTATTAAATTAATTCAAATGGGCAAAATAAATATTTCTGTGACTCCAAGAAATATTGGTTTGAATTTTACCTCTTGCCAATATTTCCAGAGGATAACAGGAACATTTTCTTGGACACATTTGAGAAGATTTAATTGTTGGTTATTTTTAGAGGTTTCTGAGGCTTTGAAAATTCCTCAATTCAATTTCATTTGAATTTAAACATGATGCTCACATGAGGTCTAGCCTAGTGCATTACCAGAAGCTAGGGATGTGACATTGTGTTTCTTTCTGTTGCCGGTATTTGTCCCCTCTTAGTAGACGTTGCTTCGACGATGTGATCATTGACACCGATGAAGAGATATACCGATACAATCCCACTCTCTCACTCTTGCTCTCTTTTACTGCATTAGGACAACAACAATTCATCTGTTACTTGCTACAGTAGTTGAACCCCTTATCCTCTGCATGACCTGTCATTGCCACAGTAAATAGATGAAACCCACTAGCATGAGTACGAGTTGTTTGAGCCCTGATGTGCCTACTCATTCATGCTTGTTTGTCATGCCTGCTATTGCATAGAATTGTGTCAGGTCTGATTCATCGGGGATGAATCGGAGGTGTGTGAACATGTCCTACTGTTGAGAGCTAAGTGTGTGAACATGATTTGGTAAAGGTATTGATGAGAGGCCATGTAGGAGTACATGGTGGGTTGTTTCATTAAAGCCGTCCTTAGGAACTGAGTTCTATGTTTGTGATCCATGAAACAGGTACTACCACACATTGGGTCCTGAAATATGACCCCGCTCGACTTACTGACCCTCTCGTCCTCTGTCCAGGAGTTGCAACTAGTTTCTGGTGTTTATAGGATATGTGTTGGCGGCCGTGCGTAGCGCTGACCCTAGGGGTGGGCTATGATGCGGTAGATACACTGTGGCACGGTGTACCGGGCACCCGTTTGGTGTCTCGGGAACCCTGCACACATCATTTGGGGCTGTGAGCGAAACTCCAGCAGGATCTCCTCGCGGATGGAACCCGAATAAGCGATAAACCTGGACTAGAGACTTGTGCGGTTAGTCAGGTCGTGGTCTACACCCACGTCGGCTTTCACTTGAAGTTTGCTGAGCACATGTCGTGTGCAGATGCTAAGTGGTGGAAACATGTGGGCCGAAGTACACCCCTGCAGGGTATAAAACGATTCGAATAGCCGCGTCCATGGTAAAGGACTTCTGGGTTGCCTATAACAGTTCATAGACAAGTGAAAGTGGATACTCTAAAACTTGCAAGATAAGTGTGAGTGCTATGGATGGCCTTCTCGTAGGGAGACAGGAGCCGATCCATAGTGGTGTATTGAATGGTGAATATGTGGACTCATGTGCGCCACCTCAAAAGAGTTACTTGCAGTCGTAGTTCAGGTTAGCCACAGAGACAAAGCTGGCTTGCTGCAGTGAAACTCCCCCCCCTTGTTGATACCGATGAATATGTAGCTAGTTCTGATGTATGTCTTGCTGAGTACTTCTGTACTCACGTTTGCTTAATTTATGTTTTGCAAAGAGACTTCAGTCTCGCTAGTAGTATCGCTAGGACTTCGACGTTTAGCTTGATACCTCAGCTACGATCTTGTGCCCTCGGCAGGATCTGGTAGATAGTCAGGCTTCTCAGCCTTTTTCATTTGTAGATGTCTGTACTCAGACATGTTAAGCTTCCGAATGTGCTTGAATTGTATGCTATGATTGTTGGGTCATGAGACCCATGTTTGTAATATCTCGCTCCTCGGAGCCTAATGAATAAATACTTGAGTCGTCACTACTAGGAAAAGGGCTATAGATAGGATTGATACTAATGGCGCACCATGGAAGCAGTGCGCCACTACTATATACTAATGGCGCACCGGTTGGTGATGCGCCATTAGTGTGGAAGACACTAATGGCGCACCAGAAACAGGGTGCGCCACTAGTATTAAATTATTATTTGTTCCATTTTTCCGTACATACTAATGGCGCATCAGGTCGAAGTGCGCCATTACTAGTTCTAAGTAGTAATGGCGCACCAAGCAGACAGTGCGCCATTACTGTAAAAAAAATTTATTCTTTTTTTTGCAAAACTACTAATGGCGCATCGTTTCATAGTGCGCCATTACTAGTTTAAACTAGTAATGGCACACTATTACCGGTGCGCCATTAGTATATATATTTTTTATTTTTTATTTTTTTGCAAAACTACTAATGGTGCACCACCTGCAGGTGCGCCATTAGTAACCAGGGTTACTAATGGCGCATTTGCTGGTGGTGCGCCATTAGTAACCTGGGACCCCAACAAGATATTTTGGACAGCCCCACACCTACCCACTCACTTTCCCCACTTCATTCCCTCCACCTCCTTCTCCAAGCTTTCGGCCATCTTCTCCAAGCTTTCGGCCATCTTCTCCACAACTAGATATTTCATACAATGACCGAGGCCAACAGAGGACGGACGGAGATATACTCAAAGAGCACAACTCATGTTTCACGCATTGGTTCAAGCAGAAGCTTCTGTCGTACCCTTTACATGAAGATTCTTCCGCGGAAGAACAACTCATATTCGCCTTGTCACAGGGCGCCGAGCACAACCTGATGACCTATGAGGCGTACGATATCAACAGCTACACATTCTACACCGAGGACAAGGACATGAAGAGCGATGGTTATCGGAACTCTGGGGTAACGATGGAATCCTACACCGGTAACGACAAGGACAAATACTACGGAAGGATCAAGGAGATCTGGGAGCTGAGCTACGCTGGAGAGAAGGTCCTGATGTTCCGTGTCAGATGGGCCAAGAGCGTCCTAAAAGAAGACCGGTATTTCACCACCATGGTTATACCCGAAGCCAAATCCAAGACTGCGGGCGCAAACGTCACCGCGAAAAATGAGCCATGGGTACTGGGCTCCCAAGTGGACCAATGCTTCTTCATTACCGACCCATCAAAGCCCAGTCGTGTTGTCGTGAGGAGAGGCAAAAGGAAGATCATCGGAATGGATGGAGTATCCAATGAGCAAGACTTCGACAAATACGGCGACCCGAAGATCGAACATGACGACGACGATGAAGTAGCAGCACACACCACAAGAAGAAGCAGGACCACCCTACCTAAAGGTCGTCCGTTCCACAGAAGAACTCCATTTGCGAAAAAGAAGGGCAATAAGATTGTGAACAGATAGCTAGCTAAGATCGATTGTATTTAAATCGTAGTCTTCATTTCTCGATTGTATTTCATGGGCACTTTTTGCTATCATGAATATTTTTAAATTTCATGGGCACTTTTTGAATTCATGAGGACACTTGATCTCGATCCCCCTCCATCTCGATCTCGATTCCCCCTCCATCTCGATCTCGATCCCCCTCCATCTCGATTCCACCCGCACCCTCCCCCGCTAGCTCCACCGCCGCCGACGACCCACCGCAACCCTCCCCCACTCCACCGCCGCCGACGAGCACCCGCCCCCCTG
>NC_041382.1:307152097-307178188 GCF_002162155.2 Triticum dicoccoides | reverse complement strand
TCCACCGCCGCCAACGGGCACCCCCCGCACCCTCCCCCGCTCCACCGCCGCCGCCGATGATATTTTCAAGTAACAAATTTGAACATATTTTTTAAAAAATTATTACTGTTTTTATAAAAAATATTACTGTTATGATTTAAACAAGTTTGAACATATTTAAACACAAATAAATATCAAAAACAACATTTAAAATGCATAAAAAAATATTGGGCAGCCTGGGAATCGAACCCAGGACCTCCTGGTGTGAGTGCTGCGTGCTGACCAGTCGGGCTAGTGGGTGGGTTCTTTTGTAGATAGGGTTAGGCTGTAGATATGGTTAGTGGGCTAGATTAAAACAAAATTCTAATGGCGCACCGAGGGGAGGTGCACCATTAGAATAGTCATACTTATGGCGCACGGCTGGGTGGTGCGCCATTAGAACCCTCCCCCTAGCTATCCACCCTCTCCCTCGCCAGATCCCCTTCGACCCTCTCTCCCTCGCCACTAGATCCACCCGCGCGCTGCCCCGACCCACGACGCCGCCGCCCCGACCCTCACCGGACTCCACCCCCGCCGCCCCCGCGCCCCCACCCCCGCCGCCCCGACCCTCGCCAGACTCCTCCTCGCCGTCTGCGCCTTATTCCACCTCCGGCCACCGCGGCCTCACCATCTGTGGAGGTATCTGCTCGACGAACGTGCTCCTCAACGGCGGCGCGAGCCTCCCTGCGCGGCTGCTGCTCATCAATGACGGTTAGTCTCTGTCCCTCCCTCCCTCTCTCCCCCGCTCATCCCCATGCCCCCACGGGGCGGCGACCTAGGGTTAGGAGCAGGAGCTCGCCGCCGCCACCCCGTCGTGCCGCTGCTGCTGCTTCTTGCGGCCGCCTTTCCGGCGCGCTCGTGCGCGGACGCCGGGCCCCACGTGCTCATGCGTTGCTGCCGCCGCCGTCACGCGGCTGCTGCTTCTTGTTGTCAGTTTGCTGCCATACCTTCAATTCCTGCCATGCTTATCTTCAATTAACCATAGGGTTCCTAAGGTTTCCCAGATAGAGATATAAGTAATGGCCATTATAGATAGATGCATGCAAATCACATGTTGTTAAGATTTCCATACATGTAGCTACCATTTGGTCATACAAATTGGTGCTCCTGCATATTGTTTTTGGTCCTTATAAATTGTTCAGTAGTGTTCCTGGAGGATGACTAAGGAATTAGTGCTCTGTTATGATTTCTTGATAGAATTGTCGAACTACTGTCCTATGTATTAGTACTGATTATTTGGGTCCTTATCCTTGCTTCAAAGGATGCTGGTAGGTAAATCGGTGGCCTTATTAACCATGCTATGCCATTGTTAGCTGTATTAGTACTGATTATTTGGTTAGCTATAGTAGGAGAGTGCCTGCTGATTAGTGTTTATTTGCTTTTTTGGCGCTTAATTGGTTATTTGTCTGAAGTAGTGTTAGTTCTGATCATGATTGTTGTGCTTATGGCTTTAGAAAACGATAAACTGTTTGAATCTGATAGGCAGGTGTCCTTTTAGATTTTGTTGGTAAATCTGTTTTATTCAATGGTTATTGACAGTAGATTATCATTCCTATTTTAGGAAGGTCTATTCCTGCAATATCATTGTTACCTTTTATTTGGACTACTACTGCTAGGACTTTCTCCAGATTTTAGGATTTCTTTTCTTTTAGGATTTATTTTCTTCTAGGACTAGGTTTTTATTATTTTTCTATTGTGATTGTTTTTTGAGCTCTTTCTTTTTCATTTCCTACTATCCTTATCCTAATTATCTTAAATTCTTATGATGTGTGTAACAAGATTAGGTCTTGGATTTGCTAGTGAACTTTGGGAGTTTCTTAGCTAGCTTGGTGACTCCATATTTTTCACTATTTCAACAAGTCTTTTGTAAGCATTAAACTTTCAGCACTACTTTCTATCTTATGTGTACATCTGTTTGCTTCCAATTGCTATATATGTATTGTTGTTACTAAAAATGATGAAGCTCCTGTCAATTGCTACACATATATATGTGTATGATGATCCTCCTTTCCTGCAGTAGTATAACTAGGATATAAAGCACATTGAACTAACAATCTTGTATGGTGCCTAAACTACAATGATTCAGGAACATCAGATGACTCGAGGGTTGCAGTACATGGAATGCATTTGCAAATGCAGCCAAAACCTGATATATACCAAAAAAGATTGTTACATTCCTCCCTGGTACAATAAATAATAAACTAAAATAGTTCCTGGTACAAAAATAATAAACTATACATAGTTAATTTCTTCTCTTCAGCATCTTTCTGAATGATCCTAATTGTCACCGACAATATCTGGACAGATTGAGAACAATTTAACTTCAGTACTTCAAGTAATTTGCATGAAAGATTTTTGAACTCCAACTTCTGAATCCAGAATTTGATTAGTTCCATAAATTTGTATGACCACAGATTTAGAAAATTTTCAGAGATTTGTATGACCAAAGATACAGTTCATATTTGATTAGTTCCATAAATTTGTATGACCAAATATATATTTCAGATTTGTATAGTTTCAGAGATTTGTATGACCAAAGATACAGTTCAGATTTGAATTGTTTCAGAAATTGGTATGACCAAAGATGCTATTGTATATAAATGGGTTGCTGTAGAAGTGTTCTTCATCTTTACAGTGTTGTTGTATAGAAATATCCTGAATTTTCTGCTCTGATTGTTGCTCAAAGAAATTTACCAAAAAAGGGGGTCCTGGGAGACACCGCTGCTGCTTGAGGCCCTTGAGAGGCCCTTCGTGTCGTGATGATTTTGCAGGTACCCCGAGAGGCCCTTGAGTTTGCCGGAATGTCGATTAACTTCCGTTCCGGCAAATTCGGGTACTCCATATGTCCTATTTTCAGCAAAGGTCATGCTGAAATTTTCCGTGAATTTTAGCATGACTTTGCTAAAAATTGGACATATGAGGTACTTGCTACTAATGCATGGGCTGGGGTATCTTAGTACTTAATTAAGTAGGATCAGCTGCCCCTTTATTCTTGTTGTATTAAACCATAGGTGGCAATAGAGCCAAGTGATTAGTGCCAAGTGATTAGGCCCAACCTAGGGTGCCTCGGCATCGATAAACACTAAATGATGAAAACTTAACTTGGCTGCCCCGGATGCCTCGGTGTCGATGAGAACCTAAATGATGTACGCTTAGGCTTTTAGGGTGCCTCGGCGTCGACAAACCCTAAATGATGAAAGCTTAGGCTTTTAGGGTGCCTCGGTGTCGACAAACCCTAAATGATGAGACCATGATCTTGTTCCTTGACAATAACCAACTTTTTGACCAAACTTTTTTCCTATTTAGAGCGAAACATGGCCCACAACGACGAGGCCGGTGGTTCGGGCGGCAAGCAATTCTAGGAGCTGTCCCAGGAGATGGAGGAACAACCTCACCGCTATGAGGACTCCGCGGAAGACACCGATCCTGATTACACAACCCCTAGTGGCATCGGGGATGACACCACTGATGGTGCCGCCAAGGATGCCACCACTGATCATGGCGGCGCACACACAGATGGCAGCCAACCGAAGAAGCAAAGGAAGGACCGGCGCCCGAATGCGCTCCGCACTGTCAAGGAGGAATTCACTCAAGTGGACTCCGACGGGAATCCAATGGAGCCCAAACATATAGTCAAGGGGTACTCGGTTCAGCTCGGGTGCATTCTTCGGAGCACCGTCTCGATCAACACTGAGAACCTTAGGCATAAGGACCAAGCGAATTTGCGCAACCTCCTCTTCACGAAGCTGCACGAACGATACAAGTACCCCGCCGAATTTGAAAACACACGCCTCTCAGGGAATAAAGTGAACAGTGCCGCCCTCACAAAGATGAGCACGGCCCTGTCTACTTGGAAAAGCGCGGTGAAGAGAATGATTGATAAAGGTGATAGTTATGAGAAGATCAAGGCGAAATATCCTTTGATGAGCGAAGATGAGTACAAGGAGTTCAAGATCAAGTGCGAGAGTAGTGCAACCTCCGAATCAAGTCAGTGGGGGAAAGAAATGCGGGAGTTGAACTTAGGGGAACAGAAACTCGGTCCCGGCGGTTACAGAGTGGCGGAGCCTATATGGGACAAGGAGGACGCGGAGCGTGCCGAGCAAGGCCTACCACCCCGCTTTGAGAAATACAGCGGTGACAAGCAGACCAGGAACTATGTCAGGGCCCGGTACAAGGAGGAACCGATAACAAAGGAGCTTACCACGGATCCGAAGACCAGGGCGCTTGAGCTTCTTCTGGTAAGTAATACACCCCCGCGTAATTAGCTCCATATGGTTGCACTCTAATTAATCCCCAATATTTCTAAATGGTTCACGTTCCTTTCGCAGGACACTGAGAGCAGTAGCACGGGGTCGTCTAAGAGCTCCCCTTTCCACACCCCTTTAAATAGGGCGTTGAACGTAATGAAAAATAAGGATAAGCTCACTAAGCCGACGTCAGCTGGTCGTGTGGCCGGCAAAGGCTTGTCCACAAAATGGGGGTCATACTATATCGCTAGTGTGCGGAAGGAGAAAAAGACCAGCTCAGAAAACCAGACGCGCGAGGTTCAAGAACTCAAGGCACAAGTGGCGCGGATTCTGGAGCTTATCCAAGAGCAAGTGCGAAAACAACTTGGAACGACGCTCAACACCATGGTGCGTACGTTGATTCATGGGCTGACGACGTGGATTGCGGGCGGCCAACAGGGGCCTCCCCCGGTTCCCAGCTTCACAGCCAGCAACTCGCACAGCGCACAGGTGGCTCCATTGGTGTCTCCGGCGGCGGCACCATTGGTGTCTCCGGCGGAGGCGGTATTCGTGTCTCCGGCGCCGGCACGGGCATTGGAGCTTAATGCACCCGGGTGTACGTCGGTCGGCACCTCGCCAGCAAGCGCCCCCTCCGTCAGTTGCACGCCCGCCGTTGGCGGTGCCTCGACATTAGCCGAGCTCGACGGCATCACGGTAACTAAGCCTCTCGGCCGATGACTTCATTTCCTTGCCTTTGACTGGGCATCCCTGATGCCCTGTACATGTTTTCGCAGGGCACCGCCGACGTTCCTTGCACTCTTCTGCACTTCGTGCGTGCCGAGTTGGTCGATGTCGCCAAGGGCAGAATCGTTCAACCGGGCAACCCCATGTTCCACGGTAATCCGATGCCACCCACAATGTATAGGGTTGAAGTGGTTCGGGTGCTGCCAGGCTGTGATGAGCTGTTACCTCCGGTTCGACCCGCTGGGCCGATGAAGAAGATGAGATGACCTTCAGCACCTGCGTAAACTGGCCCCTGCTTTGGCCGAAGAGCCAGATTCGTTTGGGGGCGGGGGACACCACCCCACAGACAAGACCGCCAGTCGTGCCGGCGCCAAGCCATGGCAAGAACGCCGCAACACTACCGGACCTGCCGGACATCCCTATGGCACAGGATCCGGACAGCCCTATGGCACAGGATCCGGACGGCGACGACAACGACGACGGTACATTTACCAAAGTTGATAAGTACTTTGCCGAACATGGGTACGCTAACGAGTTCTGCGGGCCTCTTTCTCAAGAACCCAACCAAGACGACCGCGATCTAGCTGGTACGGCGGAGAAATCCAATTGCAACAGGTGTCGTCTGGCGTTCAGTTCTCAGGACACGCCTCTAGCTCCCGCCTTCACCGAGCCTCAGATAGCTGAGGTGCGAAATATTATCAGCCCCAACACGCTCAAGAAGGCGGTCTGTGAGCAGAACTCGGTCCCATTATAGGAGATCAAGAAGAAGGGACGGAAATGAAAGACTAACAAGGGCGCCGGTGCGAGCCAGCCGGCACCGAGTTCGATCCATGCTCAGGACGGGCCACCTTCACCTAAGGATATCTCGAGGAGGGTTCATGTGGTGGGTAGGGCGATGCTACCGCCAAATATGCTGAATGCTGCAACTAGTGCTATGTGGAGTCTGCACGATAGTGTTCTTTCTTTGGAGAAGCGGCGTCTTAGAGAGAAGGATGTGGCATACCCGGTTTTCGTGGCCAAGGTGCCAGAGGGCAAGGGCTTTGTGGATGGCGACATCGGGGGTACGATCGTCCTGCGGTTTGATGACATCTTTGCTATGTTTAACCTTCATCCGCTGCACTACACCTTCGTTCGGCTGTTTTCGCTGAGTATGGAGATGCGGATCATTAGAGACAAGACCCCGGACATCGTGATAGTCGACCCCTTCTACATGCGTGCCAAGCACTTGAGCAGCGCTGGGGACCGCCAAGTTGCGAGTTCACACCTCGAAGGCGTCATTCTGGCAAACCCAGATAAGGATAACTTCCTTGTGGCTTACTTTCCCGAGTAAGTCATCCCTTAACCGCCCCGTAACATATGATTTCTTAGATTTCGATCGTTCTTTTTTTCCTAACATTCCGTGTTCTGTGCAGTGACACACATTGGACACTCATCCTCTTAAGCCTGAAATATTCCATGGCCACGTATTTAGACCCGAACCGTAGCTCCAAGATAGACTACACAAATGTCAAGAAAGTTCTTGATGATGTTCTCCCCGCCTATGCCAAATCTGGAGGCACCTTCACCAGGGCAGTTCGTAAGTACGGCGAGCACATATTCTCACACAATACGAAGTTTTGCTGCGTCAAGCAGCCACCTATCGGTCAGAAGGATGCCTACTACGCCCTCCATCACATGCGGGCGATCGTAAGGGACCATCATCAACTTTTGCTACCAGATAATCTCAAAGATTGGGCCGCGAGCTTGTCGGCAGTCCAGGACGCGGACCTTAGACAAGAATTCTTTCGCATCCAGTCGGAGTTTGCGGACATCATCCATCAAGATGTCCTTCATACCTCGGGGCAGTTCTTCCTCAGATATCAACCGTCCAACAGTGAGATAGATGAAATGCTACAAATGCGGGTGACAACGACCGCGATTTCATGACCATCACGACAGACGGCGGCTTCATCCATGTTCCTGTCCGATGAGTCGAGTCGAAAGTAGTGATGTGTAGTTCTGAAACATTGATTGGCTCATGTTGTAATTATACTTTAATGAATTCGTATGTCTCTTTGGTTTGGACAGTCGTTCAACTTAGATTTAATCGATGCTATTTATTAGTAGGACCATGAATCGTGCTATTAATGTCTTGCTTTTCTCTTCCAATCCTTTTGTTGCATACTTACATATTGCTTATGTATTGTTTGTTGTTTGGCTTGTGCAAAGAGATGCCGTCGTATGTCGTGTACATGGGTAAGGTTCCCGGAGTCTACGACGACTGGGAGGAGTGTCGGAGACAGGTTCACCGTTTTAGCGGTAACAATTACAAAGGGTACATCACTAGGGCGGAGGCCGAATGTAGATACGCCCGCTATCTAGAGGGAGAGAGGAGGGAGCATTGGAGGAACCGGATGAAGACCGGTTTGATCGCGATGATGCTCATCGTGATGACCACAGCTCTCTTCTATGTGATGGTAGTTTAGATGATCGATATCGACATGTAATGTGAAGGCAAACTCGATACTCGCGGTCTTGAGACTTGTAATGTTTTATCTTTGTTCGGTCTTTTGAATTCGGAGACTAATATGATGAATTGTATTCGGAGACTAATCTTCTATTGTATTCGATGAATCTGATGTTGCTGTGTGCTGCTGTCTATATTCTGTCCAATAATATATTTTGTAACCTATGCAAAAATCAGAAAAGCAAAAAAAAAATAAAACCTAATATTCATACTAATGGCGCACCACACAAGACACTAATGGCGCACTGTGATCATCACACTAATGGCGAATTAACTGCTGGTGCGCCATTAGAATGCCAAAGCACATGGGTACAAGTGGCCCCCTAGGAGGCATTCTAATGGCGCACTGCAGGCTATACTAATGGCGCACTACCTGGTGCGCCATTAGAACACCAGATACTAATGGCGCACCGGTGGTGCGCCATTAGAATTTAATTCTAATGGCGTGATGCCAGTGGCACACCGGTAGTGCGCCATTAGAAGGCAAATTCGGTGCGCCACTAGCATGCCTTTTCCTAGTAGTGTGTAGAGTTATGTTGTGATGCCATGTTGTATTTACACATATCGAGCATATTGTGTGTATGATTGAAATGCTTGGTATGTGTAGGATCCGACAATCTAGATGTTTATCCTTGGCAGCCTCTCTTATGGGGAAATGTCGAATAGTGCTTCCATGAGCCATAGTAGTCCGCTACAGCCCGGTTCACCGGAGTCCTGCTAGCCCAGCACTACTGCTCAGGACACTTGACAGGCCGGCATGTGTTTCACTTCGTTCCTATGGCTGTCCCTTCCGGGAAATGTCACGCGGTGACTTCCGGAGTCCTGCTTAGCCTGCTACAGCCCGGGTTCCCCGGAGTCCTGTTAGCCCAGTGCTACAGCGCGGATTCACTTGCTGATGACCGACATGCTCGATCTGATTCATGTATGCCTGTCCCCATACGTTTGTGCCGCTTTGGGTTCACGACTAGCCATGTCGGCCCGGGTTCTCTTGTCATATGGATGCTAGCGACACTATCATATACGTGAGCCAAATGGCGCAAATGGTCCCGGGCCATGGTAAGGCGACACCCGTGGGGATACCATGCGTGAGGCCGCAATTTGATATGAGGTGTTACCGGCTAGATCGATGTTACTTGGAATCGGGGTCCTGACAGGTACTTAAGCACTCCAATGCGTGGTAGTAACTGTTCATGGATCACAAACACAGAACTCAGTTCCTGAGGACGGCTGCAATGAGACAACCCACCATGTACTCGTACATGGCCTCTCACCACTACCTTTACCAAATCGTGTTCACACACTTAGCTCTCAACAGTAGGACATGTTCACCACATTCCAATTTATCTATTTACTATGGAAATGAGAGGTCATGCAGAGGAAAGGGGTTCAACTACCGCAACATGTAACAGTTGAATCGATGTTTTCCTAATGCAGTAAAAGAGAGCAGGAGCGAGAGAGTGGGATTGTATCAGAATGAACAAGGGGGTTTTGCTTGCCTGGCACTTCTGAAGATGATATAGCTCTTCATCGGTGTCATTGATCACATCGTCGAAACATACGTCTACCGAGGGGGAACAATCACCGGCAAACACAGAAAGAATACAATCAATGCAATGCACAATATGATGCATGATCATGACATGTCAATATGTTGTGATTTGTGCTAATGCATCTAGCAAAAATTTAAATGAAGTCCATATGAACCAAGGGTTCATATGCAAACTCCATAAGGGGGATTTAAAATGCCATTATCATGTTTTCACATATACAGGGGGTATAAGTTGGTTGAACATGCATGAAAGTAGCATAAATGGATAGATTGGATTTTTCTGATAATTTCTCGTATATGAATTATTTCATTTGGAGTTATTGTTGAATTTCCATGATTTATAGAAGTTTAAATCATTTTCTCGATTTTCCTGGATTATTTAGAATTAAGCAAAATCCAGTAAATGATTTAACGCGTTAGCCTAACGTCAACATGACATAAGCGAGTCAACAGGGAACGGTCCAGGTCAAACTGACTAGTGGGGTCCACTAGTCAGTGACCCAGTGCTCGTTAGTGTCGCTGACAGGTGGGGTCGGGTCAACAGCCACGTCAGCAGGTCAGCACTGACGTGTGGGGCCGGTCAACAGGTGACGTGGCCAGGTCAAACTGACCTGTGTGGCCCGTTGGGTTAGTTTAGTCTAAACAGGAGCATAGCAAGGTTAATTAGTCCGTGGGGCCTAGTAGTCAGTGATAGAGGAGGGTAGTTAGCCCCATCATTGGTGCTAATGGCGAGGTGCCGCGACGGCGGAGGGCTGCGGGTTTCGCGCTCCGGTGACAAAACACCGCGCGGAGAGGCTCTGTGGGTTCCAGGCGCTCGCGCACATCCAACAGTGTAAGCGGTGCGACCTGAAGTGGCCGAAAATAGCGCCGGCGGTGAGGTATGCGGTGGCCGAAGCTCGGGCATCAGTGGGTTAGGCACTACAGCGCGTCTCAGATCGAGCTAGTGTGGTCTGCGGCCTCCTAGGAAGGCACTGAGCACGCCTATGTTCTCAGGTGCGACATGTGGTTTCCCTAGCCACGATGGTGAAGATGGCCTGCGGCAGGAGCTTCGGAGCTCATGGGGACGATGTCTATGGCGAGATATAGACCACGGGGTCATGGGGAAACAGTGGAGGAGCTCACCGCGGGGTCGACGGAGGTCTCAAAAGGCTTGGGAAGGCACCCGACATTGCGAATCGACGGTGAGGTTGTCGGTGGCCGGAGGTTGAAGATGAGGTCGGGGACGATGCTGCAGGGCTCCCGTGGGCGCCTACGTCGGCGTGTAGCTCCACGACGTTATGGCGGACCTCGTGATCTCACTGGTTGGGCAGGTAGTGGCCTGTAGCCATGGCCGTGACGGCGGCGTCAGCGAGCTCCGCTTGGGGAGAGAGAAGAGGAGGGGGGAAGCGCATCCAGAGGGAGAGGGGAACGAACGAGGGAGTCGAGGCGGCGCCGAGGAGAGGATGCGAGGCATCGTGGTGGCCAGGTGACGTTGGTAGGCAGTCTAGTGGCGTGGCGCACGCGCCCGCGTCGTGCGCTGTCCCTCCTCTGCCTACTGGCAAAGGTTAGGGATGACTGGCACCGAGCCAGGTGGGCTGGGCCACCACAGGTGAGGCCCAGGTAAGCATCCCTCCCTCTCTGTTTTCTAATTTTTTTCTCTTTTTCTATTTTGCAGATTTGTTTTAATTTGGTTTTCAAACCAAATCACTTTTAAAAATTCTGAAAATAGTTATGGGCACTAAAATAGTTATTCTAGAGGCCCTCAACTAATTCCATAATTGTTGGGGCATTTAAAAATATTAATAGTATTTAAATGCTCCAATTTAAATACGGTATGAATTAATTCAAAAATCCATAATGGCCTAAAAATATGTTCATCATTTTTGGCAGAGGTTCTCACCTTTATCGGAAATCATGAACATTTTCAAAGGGCATTTTGGGTTAATTGAAAATGATTTTATGTTGAACCTATTTGATTTGATCTGGTGCTAGGGTTTAATCAATCCACATTTCAGATTCAAAAGAATTTAAACATGATGCAACACATGACTAGCTAGCTCAGAGCATACCAGAACTAGGGATGTGACAACTCACCCCTACTAAAACAAGAATCTCGTCCCGAGATTCAAGACATGAGGTAAGAAGACAGAGGGGTCACAAAGCTAACATGATCTTCATGATCCGATTTGCCCTTCTCGAAGATGTTGATTCATTTCTCCAATTGATCTTCACATCTTTGCTTTTGAAATCTTCTTCCAACATGGTGACAACAGAAGGAAATTCTACAGGAATTGATCTTCTTGAAGATCGAGCAACTCGAAATCAACTCATGAAGTGAGACGTTGGAAACATCTCTTGAGCTGAGGCACAAAACACACCTCAAGATGGATGGAGAGAAACTGATAACAAAGTTCAATTTGGTAGGCAACATTTCCACACTTAAGAAGACAATGGATGCGGTTCAAGTAGCGAGGAGTTAAGTTGCCCTTCATGTCAAACGGGGCACCTTAGAGGAGGTGACTCATAGAGCTATTACCTTAGGTGGAAAAAGAATTACTTTTGATGAATAGATCATTGAAACTCTTCATACCAGCCTGAGGCAATTCTTAGTGGATCGTTTGAAGGAGTTCGAAAGAATGACATACTCGGGCTAGGTGGACGATGTGGACTACCTTGTTGAAGACAATGTAATGGATGATTTTTCTTATCATCGGAGATGGATGGGACCCATGGTAAGACCACTTTTGAAGATGATCCTGGACAACAATTACTGAGGTGCAAGCTGGGAATAAAATGCAAATGCTAGGAATGATCCTGGTAACTGGGGAAAAACTCAATAGTCAAGAGTGTTTCCAATGTTTGAATGGTTATAGAATCATCGAGGAAACTGAGAGCATAAGGATCCCTAAGGAACAACTTCTAGAACAAGTCGCACGAAATCCTCATGGAAAGATGGTCAAACATACTACAAAGACAGATCTTCCGGCTAGGTATGTCGGCCAGAACATCAACCTTCAAGTTCCAACCATCATATCTGCCTGAGATTCAGATCTGGTTGGTGTCAGGATATTCCAGACTTATCTAGTCTAGAGAGAAAAATGAAAGTTTGGAACACAAGTCGACGAGATGACGTTGCAGGATTTTCGGGAAATGGACTACGTGGTAAGCTCCAAAACATGAGCCGGTTCTGCTACAAACATGTGAACACGCTGTCCCAGACAAGCATGACCACATAGTAGTCTTACAACGAAACACTACCGAGTTCAAGTGGGAACCATCATCGCGGATAACGAAGTCCTTGCATAAGTCATATGATTAGCTCTTATGAAGGAACTTCTTCTCCTTGAACAAATCAGTTAGTCGCTTGGTGTACTAGGAGATACATATGGAATGGAGGTAGCAAGCCTATCAAAACCATAGCATACTTCGTACATGCATGACCAACTTGGGATGGTACCAGGGGAAACAAAAACAATCCTTCTCGAACTCACGGTGGCAACTTGCACCAAATGCACGCGAATCAGAGAAAGTCACTTCTTTCATCCAACATATGCTTCATGAATGGAACATGAAGATAATGCTTATATAAGTTGCCAACACTAGCTGGATGTTCAACACGAATAATGGAGGAGACAAAATGTTGTTGGTGGGCTCAACAACAAGTCATCGAGATTTCCATATAGATGGAATTCCACAATTATGTGAACAAAGTGATAGCATTGGTCAGAACAAAAGATATAACGGTGTATGCTCGAGGAAAAACCATGAGTAAGACAACATTACGAACATCGTTGATTCTGATTTGATTTGAGGATAGCCCACGCTCAAATCAAAGTTTTGGCAAGACAATAGATCCAACGACTGATCAGAGGACCAATCAATGAAGATATCACCTTTCTTCCACACACACACACACAAACGCAAAGATATCCCTTCAGAATGAACTAAATTCGGCAAAGCTTTTATCTTCCAACTCTCCAAGTTGTTGTTTAGCTTAACCAACTAGCTCAGGGGTATCCAACACGGATTCTTGGAGAAAGAGTTGTTTATTGGTAAACCAACTTGATCACGAACTCACCATATCGGTCAGGGGATGACCTGGTGATACTTCCGTGAAGATATCCGGAAAATCACGAACCACCAATATGACTCTAAGCTCGAGAACAATCTTGCTTTTCAGGGCAAGACGATATGATCGAAAGAGTGAGGGATTGACACAATCCCAACTCATGGATCGAAGAGTGCACCAGAAATAAGGACTAGGTAGCACGATCAATCTTAGGATGATGATTTAATAATATCCATTTACTACAAAGCAACGAGTTGCTCGGAGTATTGATTTCACACATCACAATTCACTTGTCAGCATTTCGGTTACAACAACACGGGACCGAGGAATGAACACTACTAGGAAAAGGCCTACTAATGGCGCACTAGTTTTGCCTACTAATGGCGCACTACTGGTCCGCCATTAGTATCACACCACTAGAATTTTTTACTAATGGCGCACCACATAGAAGTGCGCCATTAGTATGCCTAGAGGTGCGCCATTACTATCTGACTTAGTAATGGTGCACCACATAGAAGTGCGCCATTAGTAATAATTTTTTTTCAATTTTTTTTCTTAATCTTAACTTCATAGTTCTATCCAACCCCAGCACCACCTCACTTCACAGGCACTTGTTGATATATCTATCATATCAATCCTATTAAACCTTGTTGATGTCTAGGACTTTGTTCATGTTCATGAGTATGATGAAATTTTGAAAAAATATTTCAAACTTCCCGGTCATATTACGTATCATATTTTGAAAAATAACTCAATTTTTTTTTCGAAACCAATTTTTTTTCTGTTACTGGTGGCGCACCTAGCATACGGTGCGCCACTAGTAAGTTTGAATTTTTTGATTTTTTTGCCTCCGGATCTTGAAAGCCCCGTAACTTTTTTTCTGTTAGGTTTTTGGGGATTTTGAAAATGTTTAACCGGGTTCCCCGATTTAATTCGGATGTAACTTTTCGAGTAGATGATTTTTCATATAGAAAACTTTTTAATCCGAGTTCGTATGCAAAAGTTATGCCCATTTTACAAATTTCAGAGAGATTTTGCAAATAAAGTCAAAATTCTTATTTGTAAATTTTCCCAACAACTAGACCACATATCACATGAGAAACTTATTTTCTTTTATTTTTTTGACATTTCCATCATTTTCTTTTATTTTTTAAACTGAAAAGGTGGTCCACCGGGGGGGTGCATTCCGTTGTAGTTTTGGGCCAAATTAGTAATGGCGCACCGTGGGAGTGGTGCGCCATTACTAGTTAAACCACACATACGGTGCGCCATTACTAGTTTTGAAAAAAAAACAAATTCTAAATTTTTTTTGAAAAAAACTTAGTAATGGCGCACCAGTTGACAGTGCGCCATTACTAGTTTTAACTAGTAATGGCGCACAGTCCACTGGTGCGCCATTACTAGTTTTGAAAAAATAAATAAAAAAATTTGGAAAAAAAATTGAAAATAATTTACTAGTGGCGTACCGTGGATGTGGTGCGCCTTACTAGTTTAACTAGTAATGGCGCACTATCCACTGGTGCGCCATTACTAGTTTTGAAAAAAAATGAAAAAAATTTTGTTACTAATGGCGCACCGTGGATGTGGTGCGCCATTAGTATTTGGACACTAATGGTGCACCAACACATGGTGCGCCATTAGTATATACTAATGGCGCACCACATGTCTGGTGCGCCCTTAGTGGCCATATCATCTATAGACCTTTTCCTAGTAGTGGAATAATGATGGCGAGAAGTATCACTGCGTCAAGAATTCATAAGAGCTGGTGCAATTCCCATGACATTCTTGATATAAAGATGGTAATACCCCAAGGTAGAACAAAACAAAAACTGGATTGGCATTTTGATTTGTGGAATACAACTACTTTGACCCAATCCTGGATATGCATGAGGTACTAGTGTTTGTTTCTCCTAGATATTCTGGACCAGAACGGCTTGACGGACCACAAGAATAATAGCCATCGACGAACATGATTGCACACTTACTCTTGACTATCAATTGATAGATGATGGTCGGAATACAGCTGAAAATGGAAAACTCAAGGAGCATATAACATTTTGAGTTGTGGATGCATAGATTAGTATGTCGAACTAAGTTCAACAGGTTTCTTCCGGATAACCCATGCGGAGAGATATAATTGGCAGAGTCACAATATAGAATGAAGAACTCATCAAGAGTACTCTGGTTGTGATCTTTTGGTTCAAAAGAACTTCTGCCATATTGGCTCATGGTATTAGAAGAACGATATACCACGGACCTCGAGGACTATCACAAGGTTACTAATATCTTATGGGAACTAGCAAATACTAACAACATGAAGTAGGGTGAATCTCGGGTTCAAAACCCAGGAGTAGAATACCTACTAACAAAATAACATCACGAGATGCTTTCAAGAATGGTGGCGAGAGTCATCACACTGGGAACACCAAACATGGCTAGATTACTAACTCTAAGATACCCTAGTGTCATAATAACAACTCCAACATATATGTCGAGGCAATATAGTACCTCAACTCACCGATTAGTGTGCTTAATCTGGCCCAAAAATACAACAGGAACATGGAGGAAAGATATGCAAGTGCGTCGGACTATTTAGAAACCTGGGATGACTCGGATAGCATAACAGCTGTAAATGCTCAAAATGATTTGAGACATCCTGCAAAAATGGTGGCATAACCTCTCAACATCACAATATCAACGTTCTGAGGCCAGCTATGAACATATGGAAGTAGTAGGGACGGAACTGAGGCTTGAGCTCAACAATCCTAGGCAACTACGGTTTAGTAACACGTCATCCTGAGAGATAGAAGAGAAGCCTAGTTCTTAACCCCGTAGAAAAGATAAGATGACTCAGATCAGAAGGTCATGAGGATAAGGAGTAAAAAGAGCCATACGTTCCCATCCACAATCAATTCCCATATATAACTAAAGCATTTCTAGACACGACTTTGACCAGCTTGGCTTGGTAATCCTACAGGCAGTCAGGCTCTGATACTAAAGCTGTCAGGACCCCGATTCCAAGTCACATCGATCTAGCCGGTAACACCTCATATCACTTTGCAGCCTCACGCACGGTATTCCCACGGGTGTCGCCTTACCATGGCCCGGGACCGTTTGCGCCTTTCGGCTCACGTATATGATAGTGTCGGTAGCATCCATACGACAGAGAACCCGGGCCGACATGACTAGTCTTGAACCCAAAGTGGCACTAACTTACGGGGACAAGCACACATGAATCAACATCGAGCGTGTCGGTCAGCAGCGTATGAATCCGGGCTGTAGCACTGGGCTAATAGGACTCCGGTGAACCGGGCTGTAGCAGGCTAGGCAGGACCCCGGATGTCACCGCGTGACATTTCCCCGAAGGGACAAACACAGGAACGAAGTGAATCACATGCCGGCCAGTCAAGTGTTCCGGAGCAGTAGTGCTGGGCTAGCAGAACTCCGGTGAATTGGGCTGTAGCGGAATACTATGGCTCATGGAAGCACAAGAGTACATTTCCCCATAAGAGAGGCTACCAAGGATAAACAACTAGGTTGTCGGATCCCACACATACCAAGCATTT
Source organism: Triticum dicoccoides (assembly GCF_002162155.2). Taxonomy (NCBI): domain Eukaryota; kingdom Viridiplantae; phylum Streptophyta; class Magnoliopsida; order Poales; family Poaceae; genus Triticum; species Triticum dicoccoides. The sequence goes on along the minus strand of NC_041382.1, from coordinate 307,161,531 downwards.
CAATCATACACACAATATGCTCGATATGTGTAGACACAACATGGCATGACAACAAAACTCTATGACTCAAAGTATTTATTCATTTGGCTCCGAGGAGCGAGATATTACAAACATGGGTCTCATGACCAAACATACAGAGCATACAAGCAACAGACACATGCGGAAGCTTAACTTGTCTGAGTACAGACAACTACAAATGAAGAAGGCTGAGAAGCCTGACTATCTACAAGACCCTCCCAAGGGTACAAGATTGTAGCTGAGGTAATGAGCTAAACGTCGAAGTCCATGCGAAAATACTAGTGAGACTGAAGTCTCTCTGCAAAAACATAAATTAAGAAAATGTGAGTACAAATGTACCCAGCAAGACTTACATCAGAACTAGCTAAATATGCATCAGTATCAATAAAGGGGTGGTGGAGTTTAACTGCAGCAAGCCAGATTTGACTCGGTGGCTATCCTGAACTACGACTACAAGTAACTCTTTTGAAGTGGCGCACACGAGTCCACATATTCACCATATCAATACACCACTATGGATCCGCTCCCGTCTCCCTACGAGAACGCTATCCATAGCACTCACGCTTATCTTGCACATTTTAGAGTATCCACTTTCACTTGTCTATGAACTATGCAAGGGGTCCAAGTTTCCATATCTGAGGAATCCGGCTATTCGAATAGATAATGATAACCCTGCAGGGGTGTACTTCTTCACACACGCTCTCGCCACTTACCACCATGTACACATCGTGTATCTCGACAACCTTCAAGCGGAAGCCTGGCGAGGGAGTCGGCCACGACCTGTCTAACCAACAAGTCTCTAGTCCAGGTTTATCGCCTATTCGGGTTCCATCCGCAAGGAGATCCAGCCAGGGTGTCGCTCACAGCCCCAAATGATGTGTGTAGGGTTCCCAAGCCCACCATCCGTGTGCCACTTGGTACACCGTGCCACTGTGCCTAGTCTGTCCCAAGCCCACTTGTACCGGGTGCCACTTCGTAGACTACTAACACTACCTACAAACACAAGAAACTAGTTGCAACTCCTGCAAAGAGATCAGGTAGATTAATAGGTCGAGAGGGGCACTTAAGCATTCCAATGCGTGGTAGTAACTGTTCATGGATCACAAACACAGAACTCAATTCCCGAGGACAGCTGCAATGAGATAACCCACCATGTACTCCTACATGGCCTCTCACCACTACCTTTACCAAATTGTGTTCACACACTTAGCTCTCAACAGTAGGACATGTTCACCACATTCCAATTCATCCCTGATGAATCGGACCTGACTCAACTCTAAGCAGTAGCAGACATGACAAACAAGCATGAATGAGTAGGCACATCAGGGCTCAAACAACTCCTAGTCATACTAGTGGGTTTCACCTATTTACTGTGGTAATGACATGTCATGCAGAGGAAAGGGGTTCAACTACCGCAGCATGTAACAGTTGAATCGGTGTTGTCCTAATGCAGTAAAAGAGAGCAGGAGTGAGAGAGTGGGATTGTATCGGGATAAACAAGGGGGTTTTGCTTGCCTGGCACTTCTGAAGATGATATAGCTCTTCATCGGTGTCATTGATCACATCGTCGAAACAAACGTCTACCGAGGGGGAACAATCACTGGCAAACACAGAAAGAATACAACCAATGCAATGCACAATATGATGCATGATCATGACATGTCAATATGCTATGACTTGTACTAATGCATCTAGCAACAATTTAAATGAAGTCCATATGAACCAAGGGTTCATATGCAAACCCCATAAGGGGTATTTAAAATGCCATTATCATGGTTTCACTTATACAGGGGGTATAAGTTGGTTGAACATGCATGAAAGTGGCATAAATGGATAGATTGGTTTTTTCTGATAATTTTTCATATATAAATTATTTCATTTGGAGTTACGGTTGAATTTCTATGATTTATAGAAGTTTAAATCATTTTCTGGATTTTCCTGGATTATTTGGAATTAAGCAAAATCCAGTAAATGGTTTAACGCGTCAGCATAACATCAGCATGATGTAAGTGAGTCAACAGGGCATGGTCCAGGTCAAACTGACCAGTGGGGTCCACTAGTCAGTGACCTAGTGCTGGTTAGTGTCGCTGACAGGTGGGGTCGGGTCAACAGCCACGTCAGCAGGTCAGCACTAACGTGTGGGGCCGGTCAATAGGTGACGTGGCCAGGTCAAACTGACCTATGGGGCCCGTGGGGTTAGTTTAGTCTAAACAGGAGCTTAGCAGGGTTAATTAGTCCATGGGGCCCAGTAGTCAATGATAGAGGAGGGTATTTAGCCTCGTCATTAGTGCTAATGGCGGTGCCACGTCGGCTTCGCTAGAGTTAGGCCGCCGGCGAGGTGCCGCGACGGCGGAGGGCTGCGGGTTTCGCACTCCGGCGACCAAACGCCATGCGGAGAGGCTCTTTGGGTTCCAGGCGCTCGCGCACATCCAACGGTGCAAGCGGTGCGACCTGAAGTGGCCGGAAATAGCACCGACGGTGAGGTATGTGGCGGCCGGAGCTCGGGCATCGGTAGGTTAGGCGCTACAGCGCGTCTCAGATCAAGCTGGTGTGGTCTGCGGTCTCCTACGAAGGCAGTGAGCATGCCTATGTTCTCAGGTGCGACGTGTGGTTGCTCTAGCCATGGTGGTGAAGATGGCCGGCGGCGGGAGCTTCGGAGCTCATGGGGACAACGTCTACGGCGAGATATAGACCACGGGGTCGTGGGGAAATGGTGGAGGAGCTCACCGTGGGGTCGACGGAGGTCTCAAAAGGCTTGGGAAGGCACCCGACATCGCGAATCGATGGTGAGGTTGTCGGCGGCCGGAGGTTGAAGGTGAGGTCGGGGACGATGCTGCAGGGCTCGCACGGGCGCCTGCGTCGGCGTGTAGCTCCACGGCGTTGTGGCGGACCTTGTGATCTCACTGGTTGGGCAGGTGGTGGCATGTAGCCATGGCTGTGGCGACGACATCAGTGAGCTCCGCTCGGGGAGAGAGCAGAGGAGGGGGGAAGCGCGTCCAGAGAGAGAGGGGAACGAACGAGGGGGTCGAGGCGGCGTCGAGGAGAGGACGCGAGGCGTCACGGTGGCCAGGAGACGCAGGCATGCAGTCTGGTGGCATGGGGACCGCACGCGCGCCATGCGCTATCCCTCCTCTACCTACTCGCAGAGGTTAGGGATGACTGGCACCGAGCCAGGTGGGCTGGGCCAGCACTGGTGAGGCCCAGGTAAGCATCCCTCCCTCTCTGTTTTCTAATTTTGTTCTGTTTTTCTATTTTGCAGATTTGTTTTAATTTGGTTTTTCAAACCAAATCACTTTTAAAAATTCTAAAAATAGTTATGTGCACTAAAATAGTTATTCCAGAGGCCCTCAACTAATTCCAGAATTGTTGGGGCATTTAAAAATATTAATAGTATTTGAATGCTCCAATTCAAATACGGTATGAATTAATTCAAAAATCCATAATGGCCTAAAAATATGTTCATCATTCTTGGCAGAGGTTTTCACCTTTATTGGAAATCATGAACATTTTCAAAGGGCATTTTGGGTTCATTGAAAATGATTTTATGTTGAACCTATTTGATTTGATCTGGTGCTAGGGTTTGATCAATCCCCATTTCAGATTCAAAAGAATTTAAACATGATGCAACACATGACTAGCTAGCTCAGAGCATACCAGAACTAGGGATGTGACAACTCACCCCTACTAAAATAAGAATCTCGTCTCGAGATTCAAGACGTGAGGTAAGAAGACAGAGGGGTCACAGAGCTAACACGATCTTCATGATCCGATTTGCTCTTCTCGAAGATGTTGACTCATTTCTCCAATTGATCTTGACGTCTTTGCTTTTGAAATCTTCTTCCAACATGGTGATGACAGAAGGAAACTCTACAGGGATCGATCTTCTTGAAGATCGAGCAACACAAAATCAACTCATGAAGTGAGACGTTGGAAACATCTCTTGAACTGAGGCACAAAACACACATCAAGACGGATGGAGAGAAACTGATAACAAGGTTCAATTTGGTAGGCAACATTTCCACGCTTAAGAAGGTGGTGGATGCGTTTCAAGTAGCGAGGAGTTAAGTTTCCCTTCATGTCAAACGGGGCACCTTAGAGGAGGGGACTCGTAGAGCTATTCCCTTAGGTGGCAAAAGAATTACTTTTGATCCATAGATCATTGAAACTCTTCATACCATCCTGAGGCAATTCTGAGTGGAACGTTTGAAGGAGTTCAAAAGATTGACATACTCGGGCTAGGTGGACGATGTGGACTACCTTGTTGAAGACAACATAATGGATGATTTTGCTTATCATCGGATATGGATGGGACCCATGGTAAGCCCACTTTTGAGGATGATCCTGGACAACAATTACTGAGGTGCAAGCTGGGAATAAAATGCAAATGCTGGGAATGATCCTGGTAACTGGGGGAAAACTCAATAGTCAAGAGTGTTTCCAACGTTTGAATGGTTATAGAATCATCGAGGAAACTGAGAGCATAAGGATCCCTAAGGAACAACTTCTAGAATAAGTCGCACGACATCCTCATGGAGAGATGGTCAAAGATACTACAATGACAGATCTTTCGGCTAGGTATGTCAGCCAGAACATCAACCTTGTCGGGACCTACATCATAGATCCTGGAAAAAGTTCCAACCATCATATCTGCCTGAGATTCAGATCTGGTTGGTGTCAGGATATTCCATACTTATCTAGTCTAGAGAGAAAAATGAAAGTTTGCAACACAAGTCGACGAGATGACATTGCAGGATTCTCAGGAAATGGACTACGTGGTAAGCTCCAAAACATGAGCCGGTTCTGCTACAAACATGTGAACACGCTGTCCCAGACAAGCATGACAATGTAGTAGTCTTACAACAAAACACTACCGTGTTCAAGTGGGGAACCATCATCGTGGATAACGAAGTCCTTGCATAAGTCATATGATTAGCTCTTATGAAGGAAGTTCTTCTCCTTGAACAAATCAGTTAGTGGCTTGGTGTACTAGGAGATACATATGGAATGGAGGTAGCGAGCCTATCAAACCATAGCATACTTCGTACATGCATGACTGATAACCCACAAGTATAGGGGATCGCAACAGTTTTCGAGGGTAGAGTATTCAACCCAAATTTGTTGATTCGACACAAGGGGAGCCAAAGAATATTCTCAAGTATTAGCAGCTGAGTTGTCAATTCAACCACACCTGGAAACTTAGTATCTGCAACAAAGTGTTTAGTAGCAAAGTAATATGATAGTGGTGGTAACGGTAACAAAGTAAAGACAGCAAAACTAATGTTTTTGGTATTTTTGTAGTGATTGTAACAGTAGCAACGGAAAAGTAAATAAGCGTAAACCAGTATATGGAAAACTCGTAGGCACCGGATCAATGATGAAGAATTATGTCAGATGTGGTTCATCATGTAAGAGTCATAACATAGGGTGACACAAAACTAGCTCCAGTTCATCAATGTAATGTAGGCATGTATTCCGTAAATAGTCATACGTGCTTATGGAAAAGAACTTGCATGACATCTTTTGTCCTACCCTCCCGTGCCAGCGGGGTCCTATTGGAAACTAAGGGATATTAAGGCCTCCTTTTAATAGAGAACCGGAACAAAGAATTAACACATAGTGAATACATGAACTCCTCAAATTATGGTCATCACCGGGAGTGGTCCCGATTATTGTCACTTCGGGGTTGCCGGATCATAACACATAGTAGGTGACTATAGACTTGCAAGATAGGATCTAGAACTCACATATATTCATGAAAACATAATAGGTTCAGATCTGAAATCATGGCACTCGGGCCCTAGTGACAAGCATTAAGCATAGCAAAGTCATAGCAACATCAATCTCAGAACATAGTGGATACTAGGGATCAAACCCTAACAAAACTAACTCGATTACATGATAAATCTCATCCAACTCATCACCATCCAGCAAGCCTACAATGCATTTACTCACGCACGGTAGTGAGCATCATGAAATTGGTGATGGAGGATGGTTGATGATGACGACGGAGACGAATCCCCCTCTCCGGAGCCCCGAACGGACTCCAGATCAGCCCTCCCGAGAGAGATTAGGGCTAGGCGGCGGCTCCGTATCGTAAAATGCGATAAAACTTTCTCTCTAATTTTTTTCTCCTCGAAAGCCAATATATGGAGTTGGAGTTGGCGTCGGAGGGCCACCAGGGGGCCCACGAGGTAGGGGGGCGCGCCTAGGTGGGAGGGGCGCGCGCCCCACCCTCGTGGACAGGGTGTGGGCCCCCTGGTCTTCATCTTTGGCGAGGATTTTTTATTATTTATTCTAAGATATTCCGTGGAGTTTCAGGTCATTCCGAGAACTTTTTTTTTCTGCACATAAAACAACACCCTGGCAATTCTGCTGAAAACAGCGTCAGTCTGGGTTAGTTCCATTCAAATCATACAAGTTAGAGTCCAAAACAAGGGCAAAAGTGTTTGGAAAAGTAGATACGACGGAGACGTATCAACTCCCCCAAGCTTAAACCCTTGCTTGTCCTCAAGCAATTCAGTTGACAAAACGAAAGAGAAAAAGAAAAACTTTTACAAACTCTGTTTGCTCTTGTTGTTGTAAACATGAAAAGCCAGCATTCAAGTTTCAGCAATTATTATGAACTAACCATACTCACAATAACACGTAGGTCTCACAATTACTCATATCAATAGCATAATCAGCTAGCGAGCCATAATAATAAAACTCGGATGACAACACTTTCTCTAAATAATCATAACATGATATAACAAAATGGTATCTCGCTAGCCCTTTCTGAGACCGCAAAACATAAATGCAGAGCACCTTTAAAGATCAAGGACTGACTAAACATTGTGATTCATGGTAAAAGAGATCCAGTTAAGTCATACCCAATATAAACCAATCATAATGAATGGAAATGACAGTGTGCTCTCCAGCGGGTGCTTTTTAATAAGAAGGGTGATGACTCAACATAAAAGTAAATAGATAGGACCTTCGCAGAGGGAAGCAGGGATTTGTAGAGGTGCCAGAGCTCGATTTTTGAAATAGAGATAAATAATATTTTGAGTGGCATACTTACACTGTCAACGTAACAACTATGAGATGGCTGTATCTTCCATACTACATGCATTATAGGTAGTTCCCAAACAGAATGGTAAAGGTTTATACTCCCCCTCCTCCACAAGCATCAATCCATGGCTTGCTCGAAACAACGAGTGCCTCCAACATTCAACGGGTCCTAGGGGGAGTTTTGTTTAATTATTTTGATTTGCTTTGATCTTTTTGGATCATGGGACTGGGCATCCCGGTTACCGGCCCTTTCTCGTGAATGAGGAGCGGAGTCCACTCCTCTTGAGAATAACCCACCTAGCATGGAAGATATAGGCAGCCATAGTTGCACATGAGCTGCTCGAGCATACAAAACAGAATTTCATTGGAAGGTTTGGAGTTCGGCACATACAAATTTACTTGGAACGGTAGGTAGATACCGCATATAGGAAGGTATAGTGGACTCATATGGAACAACTTTGGGGTTTAAGGAGTTTGGATGCACAAGCAGTATTCCCGCTTAGTACAGGTGAAGGCTAGCAAAAGACTGGGAAGCGACCAACTGAGAGAGCGACAACAGTCGTAAACATGCATTAAATTAATTCACACCGAATATAAGCCTGAGTAGGATATAATCCACCATGAACATAGATATCATGAAGGCTATGTTGATTTGATTCAACTACATGCGTGAACATGTGCCAAGTCGAGTCACTCAATTCATTTAAAGGAGGATACCATCCTATCATACCACATCATAATCATCTCAATAGCATGTTGGCACGCAAGGTTAACCATTATAACTCATAGCTAATCAAGCATGGCACAAGCAACTATAATCTCTAAATGTCAATGCAAATATGTTTACTTCATAATAGCTGAATTAGGAACGATGAATCATCATATTTACAAAAACAAGAGAGGTCGAGTTCATACCAGCTTTTCTCATCCCAATGAGTCCATATATCATCATTATTGCCTTTCACTTGCACGACTGAATGGTGTGTATAATAATAAGAGTGCACGTGCATTGGATGTAACACCCTCGATGCGGCTATATCTCCCACGTGTCGAAGCACGACTTAGAGCCATAACAACATTGAAAGCAATGTCGCAAGAGAGGTAATCTTCACACAACCCATGTAATACATAAGGGAAAGGGATCAGAAAATACAATTGCAAGCATGTGAACATGGCAAAAACATAATCAGATCACAGACTTTGAGAAAAACTGGAGCATGCAAAACAGATTTCAAGTAGGCATGTTTACGAGCTCGATGCACTCACTACAGAGCAAGGCATGACAATATAAGCATACACCCATCAAGAATACACATTATACAAGCTAGACATTGCTCGAACAATAACATAGCATGCACGGATCAACTACAACACCCTTGGCAAAATCGCTAACAAGTAGACAATCTGCCCAGATTCACGAAATTGCAAAAGCAGAGCTCGATTGACTCAAGCTAGGGTGCTCCATAATTTCAAACAAAGACATGGATGTATAGAGCACTACAAGATTAACAAAACATCCTTACTGATCATCCTCAAAAGAGGCACGGATCACTAGGAAATAACATGAACATATGGCATCATGAAATGAACAGATCAAGGACTTAGTGGAAATGCTAAGTCCCTGAAATCAGCATTACCAAGTGCCTCACTTTCCAAGCTTGTGCTAGTCACCACACACATCACAGAAATACATGGGTTGCACCTCTGGATGGATGGCAAAACATATAACAAAACACATGTAGAGCTCATGGGCATATCATGCACACAATAATCATGGCAAAAATGACAAATATCTAAATGGAGCAGGAGATCTGACAAATAACTCAAGTAGCACTCTTCTAATAGTATTTCGGGCATCAAGATGAGCTCAAATGAAAATGATGCAATGGAATGAAATTATGTACTCTCTGAGACGAACATTTTGATATGCTATATGCCCAAAATGGAGCTACGGATGCCGAGTTACAACATGATGAACAAGGGCATATGGATCTAGGAATTTCGGGGACTTAGTGAAATTGTACCTCCGCGAAAGTCAACGCGGGACGGAGGGATCCAAGACGGAGCGGTGCAGATCTGAGATGGGACGTTTGGTTCGGGGAGTGGTGGATCTGGTCCCGATCCACGGGTTCTCGCCGGAGACGATGGAGATGGCCGGAATTTGAGCTTGGGGCGGCGCCGGTCGAGGCAAGGCGGAGGATGCGGTGTAGGTGGCCGGATCCAGCGGCCGGCGGCATGCATGCGCGGTGGCGGGGTCCTCCGAGGCGGGGCGAGGCGGGCGCGCCGGCGAGTCGGGAGATGAGCCGTGGCGGCTCGCGGTGCCAGGAGGAGGCGCACGGCGGCGTTCTCCGGCGAAAGGCGGCAGC
>NC_041382.1:307143821-307151567 GCF_002162155.2 Triticum dicoccoides | reverse complement strand
GGCCGCGGCGGCGCGGGGGAGAGAGAGAGGAGGCGTGGTGGCGGGCATGTGGCGCGCGGGGGTTGGAGGAGAGCAGCAGCGGGGCGACGTGGCGCGATGCGATTGGCCGGGCGACATGGCGGCGGCGCGGACATGTCCGGCGACCGGATGGACATGTTCGGCGATGCGAGAGGAGCGGGGCTAGGGTTCATCCGCGAAAATATCGGGGATGACCACATATATATAGGTAGAGGGAGTTAGGAGAGTCCAAATGAGGTGCGGTTTTCGGCCACGCGATCATGATCGAACGCTCTAGAAGATAGAATAGGTTTAGGTGGGTTTTGGGCCAAATTGGAAGGGTGTTGGGCTGCAACACACACGAGGCCTTTTCGGTCCTTCTGTTAACCGTTGGAGGATCAAACGAAGTCCAAATGGTACGAAACTTGACAGGTGGTCTACCGGTAGTAAACCAAGGCCGCTTGGCAAGTCTCGGTCCAATCCGGAAATGTTTAATCTCCACACACGAGAAGAAGATAGAAATGACCACCGGAGGAGAACGAAGCGCCGGAATGCAAAACTGACAACGGGGAAAATGCTCGGATGCATGAGACGAACACGTATGCAAATGAAATGCACATGATGACATGATATGCAATGCATGACACGCAAGCAATGACAAGGCAACAACAGCGAATAACTGGACGACACCTGGCCATCGGTCTCGGGGCGTTACAACACTCCACCACTACGAGAGGATCTCATCCCGAGATCTAGAATGGCACCGGAGGGACAACGGAAGAGAAAGAGAAGAGCTAAAACTAAGTTGCTTCATTGACAAACGAGTGAAACCACGAACCTTGAAGAGGTTAAGCAAATACGAGAAAAGAATACAAAGGAGATGAACAAAATTGAAAACACACCGATAGAAAGGAGGAACAAAGAAGAACAAATTCTTATAGCGCTCCGGTTGGAAAGAGATGCAAGACTTGATAAGATGAAAAGAACTTGATCTTGACAAGAACAAAAAGAAAAAAATAGAAGAGAGCCACATCAAAATGCCTCCGGAAGAAAAGAGAGAATGGAAAGGAGTGAACGAAGTAGAAAACAATATCTTGGCAGAGCACGCTTACAACAAAGGCTAGAACGGAGTTGTTGGAAAACCAACAACAAAAAGAATAATCTTGATATGGTCTTATGAAATACATCTCAAAATTATGAGGTGACAATCTGCCACTCACGGGAAAGAATTGTATTTATTTGAACAAGGAAACGAGAAAGTATTTCGCCGGGAGGATAACGAAGAGCTTGGATCATTTATGAGCATCATAGATAGCAACAGTCCTTAGGGATGGCTTTATGTGAAATATAACCCAAGAAAATTCCAATAAATAGGTTGATGGATTTAAAATATCCCAATCTTGACAGCATGTGAATCATGAAAACATGAACTCAAATTATCAAGAATGACATAATACCACCTCCAATGATACGATAGACAGAAATGCACTCCGGATTACAATATGAAGAAAGCTTGAGTTCCTTAGAAAAGAATCTCGATGAACACTTCGAGAAGGAATATAAATCCTTGATGAACCATCATGTAGAACTTTCATGAGAACTCCGGAAATAAAATAAATGATCAATCGAAATGGAGGATGAAAAGAATAAGGTTAAAAGCCTTGCAATGATTTAAATGGATCTCGCGGTGAAATAATTGAGAGAACTTGGAACTCCGGGAAAGAAAGAAGAGCACTTGAAACCCAGAATAAGTATGATGAACCACTCCGGAAAAACAGGAATTGAACAAACTCGATGAAACAAGAATAAGAATTATATTATGCTCGTCCTTCATCAATTAAATTGATGACAAACAATGGATTTGGCACACTACATATTCTCGTAGAAAGGATTAAGAGAGATATAGCGCAAACTTGAGAAGGTATTGAGCGAACCACCGGAAGGGTTGAAACAACGAATAAATTGATATGGTGACTGAGGAAGAGAACTCTTGAACGGACCACCGTAAGAATTGAAAATGATCGAAGTAGGGGTGCATCACCGGTAAGAATTAGCAAATGAACGAAGGTGCTTGAGACAAACTAGATACATGAGAACGAAGAGATCAAGAACTGATTAGAGGATATTTGATTGATGCACCGGCAAGATAGGAGAATGATAACTGACAGCTGAGAATGAATAAACCTGAATTGATGGACTCCGGATAACAAACTGAGAAGACTCTTGAATTACTCCGGATAGGTGAAAAGAATTCTCACGATCAAAACAATTACGAGAGGATGGCAACAAGCTAGAATCACGAATCTTGAAGAGAATGGAGCAAGATTAAAGAGAAACTCTTCTTCGGGCTTCAAAATCCGAGAATGACGACGAGAAACATCACCAAGAATTATTTAGACACTCTGGAAGAATCAAAACGAAGAGGTTGAGCCAACGATGAAAAGAATTGTGAAAGATCTAGGAGATGGCATTTGACTGATGATAACTCATTCTTACGTCAAACTTTAAAAGGAATTTAGGATAGCTCCGGTAAAATAAGAAGAGTCAGGTAAGATCCTGGGAAAAGACCTGTGGGTTAGGGCCCACTCAAAAGAAACACCATTGAAATGATTTAAAAGAGAGGTTGCACCGGTTGAATTAAATGACTTGAATGAGATAACATCCTCGAAAGATCTTGAAAGAATCTTGAATGACAAGACGAGCCTTTTGAGAAAATTTGAGCATGCCGGAATAAATGAATAGCGAGAAGAGAATTATTATGAAGTACACCGGTATGAGAAGGCATTGAAATGAGGAAAAGGGTAAGGTCAACAAAGCTTGACTTGAAACCACCGGAGAAGATAAAAGAAACGAAGAATGATGAACTAGAAGCTCCGTTAGAATCTTCATGAGAATCACCGGATAAGAATATTGACAGGAAAGGATGGAGAGACTTCACAACAATGAAAGATACTTGATTAAGACATCTGAGTCCTTAAAGAAAACAAAGGGAGGGAGGGTGGGAAAAACAAAGGCAACTTGGAGACGGAAGAAACAAACAACGTCGAGAAGAAACTGATACTTGATCTTGCGGATGTCGAAATGATCAGACCCACTTGAAGAGAAGCACACCGGTTAAAAAGGACTGGCAAAAACAATCTTGATGAACAAGAAGGATTGGTATTCACATCGAAGTATGAGAACACCGTTTCGGAAAGGTATGGAATCAACACTTGACTTTGAAGCAACTCGAATACCACAACTCAAAACAAAACAAAGGATTGGCTTGTAGAATAAGCCGGAACAAACATATGATAGAGATTTCGTCCGAAGTTTTCGTGGTGGGGCCTACACGGGCTCGATCGTACAGCACCATCATGTACAAGGCAGTGCACATGACATACGAAGCGTCCCCGAGTCGGCATAGCCAAGGACTCTTTAAGACACAACGAGACCACTATAAAACCAACCGTGAATAGGCGGACCACTAGACGTCGAACCCCAATTTCATATCATACATCTGTCAGAAAGATATCCTAAGAGCTACTTGAATTCCCACTTATGAAACTCATGAAACTTTCCGGTTATGCAATCAGGTGTTGGGGATACATGGGAAGCATAATATCTCACCCAAAACTAGGAAATCCTACATCCAGCTGTATCCATCTTTCAACACATAACCAAGAAACCTTCGGAAACCATCTACCTCAACCTTCGAAAAGCATCCGTTATACAAGTTATGGCGATACTCCCGAACTCCCGCCCCAGTACTGGGTGGCGTCGAGGTTATCTCACCAATGAACTGCATAAAAGAGATTTTCGATGTCGGCGTACTAAACTCAGGTATTCCAGAACTGCAACGATAAAATTGTGACGACAACACCTTGGAGCTCAACTCCCCGGGACACTTCCACAAAACCCCTGACAGGAGGCACCAAGACAATGTTCTCGTCACAAAACCATCGGAACGATTCCAAGATACCCGCGTGATCCTAAAAAAAATTTAGTGAAATTTGAGAAGAGAAGAGTCAAAACTCTACGTCAGGATGCCTTACCAGAGCGATGAAGGGACTGGGGAGTAAAAAGAATTCCTAACTCTCCGATATATATAATTCCTAAATGACTCAAAACATTTTTCTAGACTCAACAACGGCTACTAAAAACGATCAATCAGTGGGGACTCCTAAGGTCGGGGAAGGCTCTGATACCAACTTGTAACACCCTCGATGCGGCTATATCTCCCACGTGTCGAAGCACAACTTAGAGGCATAACCGCATTGAAAGCAATGTCGCAAGAGAGGTAATCTTCACACAACCCATGTAATACATAAGGGAAAGAGATACATAGTTGGCTTACAATCGCCACTTCACACAATACATAAATAAAGCATTACAACATCCAAATACAATCAAGGTCTGACTACAGAGCCAAAATAAAAGAAGAACCCCAAATGCGACAAAGGTCCCCGATCGGCCCCAACTGGGCTCCACTACTGATCAACTAGAACGAAGCAACACAAAGGACAAGATCTTCATCGAGCTCCTCCTGAGCTTGGTTGCGTCATCTGCACGGTTTCATTGGCACCTGCAAGCTGGTTTTGGAAGTATATGTGAGCCACAGGGACTCAGCAATCTCGCACCCCCGCAATCAAGACTATTTAAGCTTATGGGTAAGGTAAAGGTATGAGGTGGAGCTGCAGCAAGCGACTAGCATATATGGTGGCTAACATACGCAAATGAGAGCAAGAAGAGAAAGCAAAGCATGGTCGATAAAAGTATGATCAAGAAGTGATCCTAAAACAACCTACGTCAAGCATAACTCCAACACCGTGTTCACTTCGCGGACTCTGCCGGAAAGAGACCATCACGGTTACACACGCGGTTGATGCATTTTAATTAAGGTCAACTTCAGGTTTTCTACAACCGGACGTTAACAAATTCCCATCTGCCCATAACTGCGGGCACAACTTTCGAAAGTTCAAATCCCTGCAGGGGTGTCCCAACTTAGCCCATGACAAGCTCTCACGGTCAACGAAGGAATAGACCTCCTCCCGAGACATTCGATCAGACTCGGTATCCCGGCTCTTCAAGACATCCTCGACAATGGTAAAACAAGTCCAGCAAAGCAGCCCGATGTGCCGACATCCTGATGGGAGCTGCACATATCTCGTTCTCAGGGCAACACCGGATCAGACATCCTACGAGTAAAACCAGCCCTCAAGTTTCCCCGAGGTGGCCCCGCAGTCTACTCAGTTCGGACCAACACTTAGACTAGCACTGGCCCGAGGGGGTTAAAATAAGATGACCCTCGGGATGCGCGACTCCCAAGGGAAAAAGGCTAGGTGGCGAATGGTAAAACCAAGGTTGGGCCTTGCTGGAGGAGTTTTATTCAAAGCGAACTGTCAAGGGGTTCCCATTATAACCCAACCGCGTGAGGAACGCAAAATCCGGGAACATAACACCGATATGACGGAAACTAGGGCGGCAAGAGTGGAACAAAACACCAGGCATAAGGACGAGCCTTCCACCCTTTACCAAGTATATAGATGCATTAATTAAATAAGATATATTGTGATATCCCAACAAGTAAACATGTTCCAACAAGGAACAACATCCCCATGTTCCAACGAGGAACAAACTTCAATCTTCACCTGCAACTAACAACGCTATAAGAGGGGCTGAGCAAAGCGGTAACATAGCCAATCAACGGTTTGCTAGGACAAGGTGGGTTAGAGGCTTGGTTTAACAATATGGGAGGCATGATAAGCAAGTGGTAGGTATCGCAGCATGGGCATAGCAAAAGAGCAAGCAACTAGCAAGCAAAGATAGAAGTGATTTTGGGGGTATGGTCATCTTGGTTGAAATCCCGCAAGGAAGAAGAACGAGTCCATGAAGAAGACAAACGGAACGTAGACAAACGGGTCCTCACAATGTGACGTTATCGGAACCAACCCGAAGAAGCAAACACCGGAAAAGAAGCACACAACATAGTAAACAACCAACACATGAACATGGTATGATATGCGGGATGCGGTATGCGATGCATATGCATGATTTGTCAAGGAACGAATGAACCTGGCCTCAACTTGGAAAACCAAGTGTGCCACTAGAAAGATGAGATGAAATCGCTTGAAAACGATATAAAGATCACCGGAAACGGAGTTACGGTTTGGAAATGGCAAGGAATTCAAATATGACACCGGTCTACGATTTACAGCAAGTAGCCAACTAAATGCAACAAGCTGAACATGCTACATCACTCAAACATGGCAACAAAATACATGGAAGGGATCCTTCATGATTCTTAACAAAAGTCTAGCACTGAGCTACGGCCAATTCATACATTAACAGGTTCAAACAAGCATGGCAAAAATGCATATGGTAAACAGATTTCAGACTTAGTAAAATTAACACTTGTCTGGAATTTCAGATCAGGTAGCACACTTCGGAGCATGAAAACTATATGCTACAAGACCTGAACATGGAAAAGTAAAGCATGGCATGGAGCTACTCAAAGAGCTTAACAAAAGTCTCTTAGTGACCTTGAGCCAAAAGAGATCAGAAAATACAATTGCAAGCATGTGAACATGGCAAAAACATAATCAGATCACAGACTTTGAGAAAAACTGGAGCATGCAAAACAGATTTCAAGTAGGCATGTTTACAAGCTCGATGCACTCACTACAGAGCAAGGAATGACAATATAAGCATACACCCATCAAGAATACACATTATACAAGCTATACATGGCAAGAACAATAACATAGCATGCACGGATCAACTAAAACACCCTTGGCAAAATCGCAAACAAGTAGACAGTCTGCCCAGATTCACGAAATAGCAAAAGCAGAGCTCGATTGACTCAAGCTAGGGTGCTCCATAATTGCAAACAAAGACATGGATGTACAGAGCACTACAAGATTAACAAAACATCCTTACTGATCATCCTCAAAAGAGGCACGGATCACTAGGAAATAACATGAACATATGGCATCATGAAATGAACAGATCAAGGACTTAGTGGAAATGCTAAGTCCCTGAAATCAGCATTACCAAGTGCCTCACTTTGCAAGCTTGTGCTAGTCACCACACACATCACAAAAATACATGGGTTGCACCTCTGGATGAATGGAAAAACATATAACAAAACACATGTAGAGCTCATAGGCATATCATGCACACAATAATCATGGCAAAAAATGACAAATATCTAAATGGAGCAGCAGATCTGACAAATAACTCAAGTAGCACTCTTCTAACAGCATTTCGGGCATCAAGATGAGCTTAAATGAAAATGACGCAATGTAATGAAATGATGTACTCTCTGAGTCGAACATTTTGATATGCTATATGCCCAAAACGGAGCTACGGATGCGGAGTTACGACATGATGAACAAGGGCATATGGATCTGGGAATTTCGGGGACTTAGTGAAATTGTACCTCCGCGAAAGTCAACGCCTGATGGAGGGATCCGGGACGGAGCAGTGCAGATCTGAGACGGGACGTTTGGTTCGGGGAGTGGTGGATCTGGTCCCGATCCACGGGATCTCGCCGGAGACGATGGAGATGGCCGGAATTTGAGCTTGGGGCAGCGCCGGTCGAGGCAAGGCGGAGGAGGCGGTGTAGGTGGCCGGATCCGGCGGCCGGCGGCGTGCATGCGCGGTGGCGGGCTCCTCCGAGGCGGGGCGAGGCGGGCGCGTCTGCGAGTCCGGCGACGAGCCGTGGCGGCTCGCGGTGCCAGGAGGAGGCGCACGGCGGCGTTCTCTGGC
>NC_041382.1:307109453-307143595 GCF_002162155.2 Triticum dicoccoides | reverse complement strand
AACGCCCAGGCGCGGGGCGAGGCCGGGCCGGGCGGGCCGGCCGTGGGCCCGCAGGGCCGCAGCGGCGCGGGGGAGAGAGAGGAGGCGCGGTGGCGGGCACGTGGCGCGGGGGGGTTGGAGGAGAGCAGCAGCGGGGCGACGTGGCGCGATGCGATTGGCCGGGCGACATGGCGGCGGCGCGGACATGTTTGGCGACCGGATGGACATGTCCGGCGATTTGAGAGGAGCAGGGCTAGGGTTCATCCGCGAAAATATCGGGGATGGCCACATATATATAGGTAGAGGGAGCTAGGAGAGTCCAAATGAGGTGCGGTTTTCGGCCACACGATCGTGATAGAACGCTCTAGAAGATAGAATAGGTTTAGGTGGGTTTTGGGCCAAATTGGAAGGGTGTTGGGCTGCAACACACAAGAGGCCTTTTCGGTCCCTCGGTTAACCGTTGGAGCATCAAACGAAGTCCAAATGGTACGAACCTTGACAAGCGGTATACCGGTAGTAAACCAAGGCCGATTGGCAAGTCTCGGTCCAATCCGGAAATGTTTAATCTCCACACACGAGAACAAGATAGAAATGACCACCGGAGGAGAACGAAGCGCCGGAATGCAAAACTGACAACGGGGAAAATGCTTGGATGCATGAGACGAACACGTATGCAAATGAAATGCACATGATGACATGATATGCAATGCATGACACGCAAGCAATGACAAGGAAACAACAGCGAATAACTGGACGACACCTGGCACATCGGTCTCGGGGCGTTACATTGGACTAAGCTGGAATCTGCAAGCATTCAACTCAAGAGAGAAGACAAGTAATATGGGCTCTAAGTTAAATAAACAATCTTGCATATAAGAGCCACTAAGCATTTTCAATATAGTCTTCTTGACCCCCAAAGAAAGGAAAAGAAAAATAAAAACTATTTACACGGGAAAGCTCCCAACAAGCAAAAGAAGGACGCGAAATATTTTTGGGTTTTCTTTTTAATTCTACTACAAGCATGGAAAGTAGACTAACTAATTTTTTTCTTTTTTTTCTTAAGGTTTATAAAACACACAAGAAGAAAGCTAGAAAAATAAATTTAAACTAACATGGATATTACAATGAAAGAGTATGAGCACCGACATCTAGCAATGAGTGTGTGTGAACATGAATGTAATGTCGGTGGGAAATACGTACTCCCCCAAGCTTAGGCTTTTGGCCTAAGTTGGTCTATTGCCAGGGATAACCTGGCTGATATCCATAGGTGAAGCTGGGGTCGTACTGTGATGAAGAATAGTTGGGATCATAATGTGATGAAGAGGACTCTGACTGCCACTGGCTGGCAACCGCCTCAGGATCCCAAGAATAAACAAACATTCGTGGAGGCTCCAGTTCTGAGGCTGGTGCAGGATTCCAATAGGCTTGAACAGCCGCCCACGGAACAATGTAAGTACCTGCAGACAAGTTAAACAAAGAGGGAGAAGGCAAAGTAATAGTCTCAGGGTGATGTTTATCAAAGTACAATTTATATTTAACCGCCCTTTCGCGATTCTTAACAAGAAAAATCATGCGCTACCATACTCTTATAATCTAAATAAGCATGGGGTAGCGCTGTTTCTTCTTTCTCCTCATGCCTAATAGGTATTTCAAAATGTTCAGCTAGGCGTGAAGCATAAATGCCTCCAAAGATGGGGCCCTTAGTACGGTTCATACTCAACCGTCTAGCAACAATTCCACCCATACTAACAGAGTTATTGTGGTATAAACCATGGGGAAAATAATAATATCAGGAATACTAAGGTTCCCACAGTTCCCGCGACCAATCAAGCAACGACTAGCAAATAAGGCAAAGTAGCGTAAAACAGGGAAATGTATGCTAGTAATTCTTGCATCAGAAACCTTCCTGGTTTCTCCCACGGTGATAATGTCAATATAAGCTTCCACTTCATTACGGTGTGGTTCATCTAAAGAACCCTCGAAAGGTATTTTGCAAACCTCGCAAAATGCAGCTAATGTCATCTCCCTAGCAACATCATATAAATGGAACTCTACTGTTGGAGGTGATTTCTTAGGGAAAAAGTAGAAGTTCTGCACAAAAGTATTTGTGAGTAAGAGATACTGATGACGTTGGTCGCGGAGGAAGTTAGTGAGGCCGGTGTTCTCAATCAATAGATAGAAATCTTCATAAATCCCGGCACTCCTCAAGAAGTCATCGGAAGGCCATTCACACGGCCGGACCTCCGTGATACGAGACAGATTAAATTTGGGCTTCTGTTCTTCTTCCTTTTTTTTTCTCCTTAGAACTTCGGCTCGACGAGCCCCTCAAAAGTCTCTTCATTATTTCTGAAACAATCTGAAATTTTTAGTAACTTCAAACAAAGTGAACCAACTTCAATAAGATTGATAGCAACTACTCATACAAGTGCCTATTGCATATATCAAGCACTAGAACTACTTGGAACCATATATATTTGACATGCAAGCTCAAGAACATGGTCACCTATGCAGCACAAATTTGCAATGAATAAAGCACTAGAACAAAAACTAATTGGACCAGTGGAGGAGTCACATACCAAGGAACAATCTCCCCAAGCAGTTTTGCGAGAGGTGCTTTGAGCAAGGAGATCGAAAATCGCAGAAAAAGTTGATGGAACACGAGCTTGAGTTGGTTTTTCGGGTTTGTGCGAGACAGAGGAAGAAGATGGGTGCAGGAATAAGTGGAGGAGGGCCACCGTGGGCCCACGAGGCAGGGGGCGCGCCCAGGGGGGTAGGGCGCGCCCTCCACCCTCGTGACCAGGTGGCAGCTCCCCCCGCGGTAATTTTTGCACTAAAAATCCTTAAATATTCCTGAAAAAATCATATTAAATTGGCATGGCATTCTGAGGACTTTTATTTTCGGGATATTTTTATATTGCACGGATAAGTCAGGAAACAGACAGGAAATACTATTTTACTTTATTTCTACTAAACAACAGAAAATATAAAGAGGGTATAGAAGGTTGTGCTTCTAGTTTCATCCATCTCATGCTCATCAAAAAGAATCCACTAACAAGGTTGATCAAGTCTTGTTAACAAACTCATTCCGATCATCATGGAACCGGAGAAATTTCGAATAACACTATGTTACCTCAACGGGGATATGGACATCCCCAACAATAAGTATATCATATTTCTTTTTGACAGTAGGAAGAGGAAATTCGAAACCTCCAAATATAATCGATGCAATTTTTCTAATAGAGTTCATACTATAAACTTGAGGTTGTTTCCTCGGAAAGTGCATCGTATGCTCATTACCATTAACATGAAAAGTGACATTGCCTTTGTTGCAATCAATAACAGCCCCTGCAGTATTAAGGAAAGGTCTTCCAAGAATAATAGACATACTATCATCCTCGGGAATATCAAGAATAACAAAGTCCGTTAAAATAGTAACGTTTGCAACCACAACAGGCACATCCTCACAAATACCGACAGGTATACAGTTGATTTATCAGCCATTTGCAAAGATATTTCAGTAGGTGTCAACTTATTCAAGTCAAGTCTACGATATAAAGAGAGAGGCATAACACTAACACCGGCTCCAAGATCACATAAAGCAGTTTTAACATAATTTCTTTTAATGGAGCATGGTATAGTAGGTACTCCTGGATCTCCAAGTTTCTTTGGTATTCCACCCTTAAAAGTGTAATTAGCAAGCATGGTGGAAATTTCAGCCTCCGGTATCTTTCTTTTATTAGTAATGATATCCTTCATATACTTAGCATAAGGATTTGTTTTGAGCACATCAGTCAATCGCATACGCAAAAAGATAGGTCTAATCATTTCAGCAAAGCGCTCAAAATCCTCATCATCCTTTTTCTTGGATGGTTTCGGAGGAAAAGGCATGGGTTTCTAAACCCATGGTTCTCTTTCTTTACCATGTTTCCTAGCAACAAAGTCTCTTTTATCATAACGTTGATTCTTTGATTGTGGGTTATCAAGATCAACAACAGGTTCAACTTCTACATCATTATCATTACTAGGTTGAGCATCATCATGAACATCATCATTAACATTTTCACTAGGTTCATGTTCATTACCAGATTGTGTTTCAGCATCAGACATAGAGATATCATTTGGATTATTAGGTGGTTCAGTAATAGGTTCACTAGAAGTTTGCACAGTTCTATCATTTTTCTTTTTCTTCCTTTTAGAAGAACTAGGTGCATCAATATTATTTATTTGAGAATCTTGCTCGATTCTCTTAGGGTGGCCTTCAGGATACAAAGGTTCCTGAGTCATTCTACCAGTTCTAGTAGCCACTCTAACAACATAATCATTTTTCTTACTATTCATTTCATCAAGCATTTCTTTCTGAGCCTTAAGTACTTGTTCTACTTGAGTGGTAACCATAGAAGCATGTTTGCTAACAAGTTTAAGTTCACCTCTAATATTATCCATATAATCACTCAAGCGTTTAATCATAAAGGTATTCTGCTTTAATTGTCTACCAAAATAAGCATTAAAGTCATCTTGCTTAAACATAAAGTCATCAAACTCATCCAAGCACTTACTAGCAATTTTAGTAGGAGAGACTTCAACTTTATCATATCTATAGAGAGAATTTACCTTTACTACCCTTGTCGGGATATCGGGAGGTTCTTCAGTAAATAAGTAATTGAGATCATATACTTCTTCAACATGTGGTAAATTAATACCATGTATTTGCTCAATAGGAGGTAAATTCTTAACATCTTCAGCTTTAATACCTTTTTCTTTCATAGATTTCTTTGCCTCTTGCATATCTTCGGGACTGAGAAATAGAACACCTCTCTTCTTCGGAGTTGGTTTAGGAATAGGCTCAGTAATTGGCTCAGGAGCTGGCTCAGGAGTTGGCTCGAGAGGTGGCTCAAGAGGTGCCCAATTATTTTCATTTGCCAACATATTATTCAATAAAATTTTAGCGTCATCCGGTGTTCCTTCCCTAAAAAGAGAACCAGCACAACTATCCAGGTAATCTCTGGAAGCATCAGTTAGTCCATTATAAAAGATATCAAATATTTCAGGTTTCTTAAGAGGATGATCAGGCAAAGCATTAATTGACTTGAGAAGCCTCCCCAAAGCTTGTGGGAGACTCTCTTCTTCAATTTGCACAAAATTGTATATTTCCCTCAAAGCAGCTTGTTTCTTATCAGCAGGGAAATATTTAGCAGAGAAGTAATAAATCATATCCTGGGGACTTTGCACACAGGCAGGATCAAGAGAATTAAACCATTTCTTAGCATCACCCTTTAATGAGAACGGAAATATTTTGAGTATATAAAAGTGGCGCGATCTCAGATTATTAGTAAACAGGGCAGCTATTTCATCTAACTTACGAAGATGTGCCACAACAGTTTCAGATTCATAGCCATAAAAAGGATCAGATTCAACCAAAGTAATTATATCTGGATCAACAGTAATATCATAATAATCCTGATCAGGAACACAGATAGGTGAAGTAGAAAAAGCAGGGTCGGGTCTCATCCTACCTCTAAAAGATTCCTTACTCCACTTAATTAGTAACCTCTTACGTTCAGGTTTATCCGGACAAGCAAGAATAGCTTCATAAGATTCATTATTGAAACGATAACCCTCAGGAATAACAGGCATAGGTTCATCATCACTAACATCATCGTGTTCAGGTTCACTAATTTCTCTTTCTCTAGAGTTAGAAATTTGGTCATCTAGAAATTCACCAAGTGGCACAGTAGTATCAAGCATAGAAGTAGTTTCATCATAAGTATCATGCATAGCAGAAGTGGCATCATCAATAACATGCGACATATCAGAATTCATAGCAGTAGTAGGTTTAGGTGTCGCTAGCTTACTCATAACAGAAGGTGAATCAAGTGCAGAGCTAGATGGCAGTTCCTTACCTCCCCTCGTAGTTGAGGGAAATTTTTTTGTCTTAGCGTCTTTCAAGTTCTTCATAGTGTCCAGCAGATATAAATCCCAAGTGACTCAAAGAATAGAGCTATGCTCCCCGGCAACGGTGCCAGAAAAAGGTTTTGATAACCCACAAGTATAGGGGATCGCAACAGTTTTCGAGGGTAGAGTATTCAACCCAAATTTGTTGATTCAACACAAGGGGAGTCAAAGAATATTCTCAAGTATTAGCAGCTGAGTTGTCAATTCAACCACACCTGGAAACTTAGTATCTACAGCAAAGTGTTTAGTAGCAAAGTAATATGATAGTATTGGTAACGGTAACAAAGTAATGACAGCAAAAGTAATGTTTTGGGTATTTTTGTAGTGATTGTAACAGTAGCAACGGAAAAGTAAATAAGCGTAAACTAGTATATGGAAAACTCGTAGGCACCGGATCAATGATGGAGAATTATGTCGGATGTGGTTCATCATGTAACAGTCATAACATAGGGTGACACAGAACTAGCTCCAGTTCATCAATGTAATGTAGGCATGTATTCCGTAAATAGTCATACGTGCTTATGGAAAAGAACTTGCATGACATCTTTTGTCCTACCCTCCCGTGGCAGCGGGGTCCTATTGGAAACTAAGGGATATTAAGGCCTCCTTTTAATAGAGAACCGGAACAAAGCATTAACACATAGTGAATACATGAACTCCTCACACTATGGTCATCACCGGGAGTGGTCCCGATTATTGTCACTTCGGGGTTGCTGGATCATAACACATAGTAGGTGACTATAGACTTGCAAGATAGAATCTAGAACTCACATATATTCATGAAAACATAATAGGTTCAGATCTGAAATCATGGGACTCGGGCCCTAGTGACAAGCATTAAACATAGCAAAGTCATAGCAACATCAATCTCAGAACATAGTGGATACTAGGGATCAAACCCTAACAAAACTAACTTGATTACATGATAAATCTCATCCAACCCATCACTGTCCAGCAAGCCTACGATGCAATTACTCACGCACGGCGGTGAGCATCATGAAATTGGTGATGGAGGATGGTTGATGATGACGACGGCGACGAATCCCCCTCTCCGGAGCCCCGAACGGACTCCAGATCAGCCCTCCCGAGAGAGATTAGGGCTTGGCGGCGGCTCCGTATCGTAAAACGCGATGAAACTTCCTCTCTAATTTTTTTCTCCTTGAAAGCCAATATATGGAGTTGGAGTTGGTGTCGGAGGGCCACCATGGGGCCCACAAGGTAGGGGGGCGCGCCCAGGGGGAGGGGCACGCCCCCCACCCTCGTGGATAGGGTGTGGGCCCCCTGGTCTTCATCTTTGGTGAGGATTTTTTATTATTTATTCTAAGATATTCCTGGAGTTTCAGGTCATTCCGAGAACTTTTGTTTTTTGCACATAAAACAACACCATGGAAATTCTGCTGAAAACAGCGTCAGTCCGGGTTAGTTCCATTCAAATCATACAAGTTAGAGTCCAAAACAAGGGCAAAAGTGTTTGGAAAAGTAGATACGACGGAGACGTATCAATGACCGACTTGGGATAGTACCAGGGGAAACAAAAACAATCCTTCTCGAACTCATGGCGGCAACTTGCACCAAATGCACGTGAATCAGAGAAAGTCGCTTCTTTCATCCAACATATGCTTCAAGAACGGAACATGAAGATAATGCTTATATAAGTTTCCAACACTAGTTGGATGTTCAACATGAATCATGGAGGAGACAAAATGCTGCCGATGGGCTCAACAACAAGTCATCGAGATTTCCATATAGATGGAATTCCACAATTATGTGAACAAAGTGATATCATTGGTCAGAACAAAAGATATAACGGTGTATGCTCGAGGAAAAACCACGAGTAAGACAACATTACGAACATCATTGATTCTGATTTGATTTGAGGATATCCCACGCTCAAATCAAAGTATTGGCAAGACAATAGATCGGACAACTGATCAGAGGACCAATCGATGAAGATATCACCTTTCTTCCACACACACACAAACGCAAAGATATCCCTTCAGAATGAACTAAATTCGGCAAAGCTTTTATCTTCCAACTCTCCAAGTTGTTGTTTAGCTTAACCAACTAGCTCAGGGGTATCCAACACAGATTCTTGGAGAAAGAGTGGTTTATTGGTAAACCAACTTGATCATGAACTCACCATATCTGTCAGGGGATGACCTAGTGATACTTCTGTGAAGATATCCAGAAAATCACGAACCACCGATATGACTCTAAGCTAGAGAACAATCTTGCTTTTCAGGGCAAGATGATATGATCGAAGGAGTGAGGGATTGACACAATCCCAACTCATGGATCGAAGAGTGCACCAGAAATAAGGACTAGGTAGCACGATCAATCTTAGGATGATGATTTAATAATCAACACTCTAAGAATGAGAATATTTTCCATTTACTACAAAGCAATGTGTTGCTTGGAGTATTGATTTCACACATCACAATTCACTTGTCGGCATTTTGATTACAACAACACGGGACCAAGGAATGAATAATGATGGCGAGAAGTTTCACTGCGTCAAGAATTCATAAGAGGTGGTGCAATTCCGATGACATTCTTGATATAAAGATGGTAATACCCCAAGGTAGAACAGAACAAAAACTGGATTGGCATTTTGATCTGTGGAATACAACTAGTTTGACCCAATCCTGGATATGGCTGAGGTACTGGAGTTTGTTTCTCCTAGTCATTCTGGACTAGAACGGCTTGACGGACCACAAGAATAATAGCCATCGATGAACATGATTGCACACCTACTCTTGACTATCAATTGATAGATGATGGTCGGAATAGAGCTGAAAATGGACAACTCAAGGAGCATATAACATTTTGAGTTGTGGATGCATAGATTGGTATGTCGAACTAAGTTCAACAGGTTTCTTCCGGATAACCCATGCGGAGAGATAGAATTGGAAGAGTCACAATATAGAATGGAGAACTCATCAAGAGCACTCTGGTTGTGATCTTTTGGTTCAAAAGAACTTCTGCCGTATTGGCTCATGGTATTGGAAGAACGATATACCACGGACCTTGAGGACTATCACAAGGTTACTAATATCTTAAGGGAACTAGCAAATACTAACAACATGAAGTAGGGTGAATCTTGGGTTCAAAACCCAGGAGTAAAATACCTACTAACTAAATAACATCACGAGATGCTTTCGAGAATGGTGGCCAAAATCATCACACTAGGAACACCAAACATGGCTAGATTACTAACTCTAAGATACCCTAGTGTCATAATAACAACTCCAACATATATGTCGATGCAATAGAGTACCTCAACTCACCGATTAGTGTCTTAATCTGGCCCAAAAATACAACGGGAACATGGAGGAAAGATTTGCAAGTCCATCAGACTATTTAGAAACCTGGGATGACTCGGATAGCATAACGACTGTAAATGATCAAAATGATTTGAGACATCTTGCAAAAATGGTGGCATAACCACTCAACATCACAATATCAAGGTTCTGGGCCAGCTATGAACATATGGAAGTAGTAGGAACTGAACTGAGGCTTGAACTCAACAATCCTAGGCAACTACGATTTAGTAACACGTCATCCTAAGAGATAGAAGAGAAGCCCAGTTCTTAACCCCGTAGAAAAGATAAGATGACTCAGATCAGAAGGTCATGAGGATAAGGAGTAAAAAGAGCCTTACGTTCCCATCCACAATCAATTCCCTTATATAACTAAAGCATTTCTAGACACGACTTCGACCAGCATGGCTTGGTAATCCTACAGGCAGTCAGGCTCTGATACCAAAGCTGCTAGGACCCCGATTCCATGTCACATCGATCTAGCCGGTAACACCTCATATCACTTTGCGGCCTCACGCACGGTATTCCCATGGGTGTCGCCTTACCATGGCCCGGGACCGTTTGCGCCTTTCGGCTCACGTATATGATAGTGTCGCTAGCATCCATATGATAGAGAACCCGGGCCGACATGACTAGTCGTGAACCCAAAGTGGCACTAACTTACGGGGACAGGCATACATGAATCAACATCGAGCATGTCGGTCAGCAGCGTACGAATCCGGGCTGTAGCATTGGGCTAACAGGACTCTGGTGAACCGGGCTGTAGCAGGCTTGGCAGGACTCCGGATATCACCGCGTGAAATTTCCCCGAAGAGACAGACACAGGAACAAAGTGAATCACATGCCGGCCATTCAAGTGTTCCGAAGCAGTACTGCTGGCCTAGCAGGACTCTGGTGAACCGGGCTGTAGCGGACTACTATGGCTGATGGAAGCACAAGACTACATTTCCCCATAAGAGAGGCTACCAAGTATAAACAACTAGGTTGTCGGATTCCACACATACCAAGCATTTCAATCATACACACAATATGCTCGATATGTGTAGACACAACACGGCATCACAACAAAACTCTATGACTCAAAGTATTTATTCGTTAGGCTCCAAGGAGCGAGATATTACAAACATGGGTCTCATGTCCCAACATACAGAGCATACAAGCAACAAACACATGCGGAAGCTTAACTTGTCTGAGTACAGACAACTACAAATGAAGAAGGCTGAGGAGCCTGACTATCTACAAGACCCTCCCAAGGGTAGAAGATCGTAGCTGAGGTAACGAGCTAAATGTCGAAGTCCATGCGGAACTACTTGTGAGACTAAAGTCTCTCTGCAAAAACATAAAATTAAGCAAATGTGAGTACAAATGTACCTAGCAAGACTTACATCAGAACTAGCTACATATGTGCCAGTATCTATAAAGGGGTGGTGGAGTTTAACTGCAGCAAGCTAGCTTTGACTCGGTGGCTATCCTGAACTACGACTGCAAGTAACTCTTTTGAGGTGGCGCACACGAGTCCACATATTCACCATATCAGTACACCACTATGGATCCGCTCCCATCTCCCTACGAGAACGCCATCTATAGCACTCACGCTTATCTTGCGCATTTTAGAGTATCCACTTTCACTTGTCTATGAACTATGCAAGGGGTCCAAGTTTGCATATCCGAGGAATCCGGCTATTCGAATAGATAATGATAACCCTGCAGGGTGTACTTCTTCACACACGCTCTCGCCACTTACCACGATGTACACATCATGTATCTCGGCAACCTTCAAGCGGAAGCCTGGCGAGGGAGTCGGCCACGACTTGACTAACCAACAAGTCTCTAGTCCAGGTTTATCGCCTATTCGGGTTCCATCCACAAGGAGATCCGGCCAGGGTGTCGCTCACGGCCCCAAACGATGTGTGCAGGGTTCCCAAGCCCACCATCCGGGTGCCACTTGGTACACCGTGCCACTGTGCCTAGTCTGTCCCAAGCCCACTTGTACCGGGTGCCACTTGGTAGACTACTAAAACTACCTACAAACACCAGAAACTAGTTGCAACTCCTGGACAGAGATCAGGTAGATTAATAAGTCAAGAGGGGCACTTAAGCATTCCAATGCGTGGTAGTAACTGTTCATGGATCACAAACACAGAACTCAGTTCCTGAGGACGGCTGCAATAGGACAACCCACCATGTACTCCTACATGGCCTCTCACCACTACCTTTACCAAATCATGTTCACACACTTAGCTCTCAACAGTAGGACATGTTCACCACATTCCAATTCATCCCCGATGAATCGGACCTGACTCAACTCTAAGCAGTAGCAGGCATGACAAACAAGCATGAATGAGTAGGCACATCAGGGCTCAAACAACTCCTACTCATGATAGTGGGTTTCATCTATTTACTTTGGCAATGACAGGTCATGCAGAGGAAAGGGGTTCAACTACCACAGCATGTAACAGCGAGATAGTGGGATTGTATTGGAATGAACAAGGGGTTTTTGCTTGCCTGGCACTTCTGAAGATGATATAGCTCTTCATCGGTGTCATTGACCACATCGTCGAAACATACGTATACCGAGGGGGAACAATATCGGTCAAACACAAAAAGAATACAATCATTGCAATGCACAATGTGATGCATGATCATGACATGTAAATATGTTGTGATTTGTACTAATGCATCTAGCAACAATTGAAATGAAGTCCATATGAACCAAGGGTTCATATGCAAACTCCATAAGGGGTATTTAAAATGCCATTATCATGTTTTCACTTATACAGGGGGTGTAAGTTGGTTGAACATGCATGAAAGTAGCATAAATGGATAGATTGGATTAGTCTGATAATTTTTCATATATAAATTATTTCATTTGGAGTTATGGTTGAATTTATATGATTTTTAGAAGTTTAAATCATTTTCTAGATTTTCCTGGATTATTTAGAATTAAGCAAAATCCAGTAAATGATTTAACGCGTCAGCATAACGTCATCATGACGTAAGCAAGTCAACAGGGCACGGTCCAGGTCAAACTGACCAGTGGGGTCCACTAGTCAGTGACCCAGTGCTGGTTAGTGTCGCTGACAGGTGGGGTTGGGTCAACAGCCACGTCAGGAGGTGAGCACTGACATGTGGGGCCGGTCAACATGTGACGTTGCCAGGTCAAACTGACCTGTGGGGCCCGTGGGGTTAGTCTAGTCTAAACAGGAGCTTAGTAGGGTTATTTAGTCCGTGGGGCCCAGTAGTCAGTGATAGAGGAGGGTAGTTAGCCCCGTCATTAGTTGTAATGGCAGTGACACGTCGACTTCGCCAGAGTTAGGCCGCTGGCGAGGTGCCGCGGTGGCGGAGGGCTGCGGCTTTCGCGCTCCGGCGACCAAACGCCGCGCGGAGAGGCTCCATGGGTTCCAGGCGCTCGTGTACATCCAACGGTGCAAGCGGTGCGACTTGAAGTGACCGGAAATAGCGCCAGCGGTGAGGTATGCGGCGGTCGGAGCTCGGGCATCAGCGGGATAGGCGCTACAGCGCGTCTCAGATCGAGCTGGTGTGGTGTACGGCCTCCTAGGAAGGAACTGAGCATGCATATGTTCTCAGGTGCGACATGTGGTTGCTCTAGCCACGATGGTGAAGATGGCCGGCGGCAGGAGCTTCGGAGCTCATGGGGACGACGTCTACGGCGAGATATAGACCACGAGGTCATGGGGAAATGGTGGAGCTCACCGCGGGGTCGACGGAGGTCTCAAAAGGCTTGGGAAGGCACCCAACATCGCGAATCGACGGTGAGGTTGTCGGTGGCCGGAGGTTGAAGATGAGGTCGGGGACGACACTGCAGGGCTCCCGCGGGTGCCTGCGTCGGCGTGTAGCTCCACGGCGTTGTGGCGGACCTCGTGATCTCACTGGTTGGGCAGGTGGTGGCCTATAGCCATGGCTGTGGCGGCGGCGGCAGCGAGCTCCGCTCGGGGGGAGAGCAGAGGAGGGGAGGAAGCATGTCTAGAGGGAGAGGGGAACGAACGAGGGGGTCGAGGTGGCACCGAGGGGAGGACACGAGGCGTCGCGGTGGCTAGGCGGCGCAGGCAGGCAGTCTGGTGGCGTGGCGCCCGCGCGCGCCGTGCGCTATCCCTCCTCTGCCTACTAGCAAAGGTTAGGGATGACTGGCACCGAGCCAGGTGGGCTGGGCTAGCACAGGTGAGGACCAGGTAAGCATCCCTCCCTCTCTATTTTCTAATTTTG
Organism: Triticum dicoccoides; assembly: GCF_002162155.2. Taxonomy (NCBI): domain Eukaryota; kingdom Viridiplantae; phylum Streptophyta; class Magnoliopsida; order Poales; family Poaceae; genus Triticum; species Triticum dicoccoides. The sequence continues at coordinate 307,130,120 of NC_041382.1, read as the reverse complement.
TTCTATTTTTCTATTTTGCAGATTTGTTTTAATTTGGTTTTTCAAACCAAATCACTTTTAAAAATTCTGAAAATAGTTATGGGCACTAAAATAGTTATTCCAGAGGCCCTCAACTAATTCCAGAATTGTTGGGGCATTTAAAAATATTAATAGTATTTAAATGCTCCAATTCAAATACGGTATGAATTAATTCAAAAATCCAGAATGGCCTAAAAATATGTTCATCATTTTTTACAGAGGTTTTCACCTTTATCGGAAATCATGAACATTTTCAAAGGGCATTTTGGGTTCATTTAAAATGATTTTATGTTGAACTTATTTGATTTCGTCTGGTGCTAGGGTTTGATCAATCCCCATTTCAGATTCAAAAGAATTTAAACATGATGCAACACATGACTAGCTAGCTCAGAGCATACCGGAACTAGGGATGTGATAGCATGGCAATCCGAACATTTTTCATGGCAAATTTAGATTACGCGGCGGTGGTGGGGGCGTCTTGCGGTGGGAAGCGGCTCCTTTGCCGTGCTCTGTGTGTCGTCGGGCCACTGACAGACGGCGACGATAGCGTCTTGCGCCAATGTTGGCGTACTCCTGGATGTTGGCCCTAGCTTCAAGGAAGGACACAATGTTCTGGAGTTTGGTCTCCAGGAGCGAGTCAACTGGCGGGAGAAGGCAACTGGCGTTGGTGCAAGGAAGCGGTCGATGGCAGCCATCCATGCCGCTGAGGGCGGCACTGGCACCCGCGCGGGGACAGGCGCTGGCTATGGCGCGGTGGAGACATTCATGTGCACGGGCACCGGCACCGGCACGCACGTTAGTGCACGCGTAGGTGCACGCGCTGGCAGGTGCACGAGCACCGGCATGGCGTGCGCGTCACCGCACGCGCAAGTGCACGGGCACATGAAAGTTGGAGGGGTCCTCGTGGAACTCCGTGGTATCAAGCTCGGAAACAATGTGCGGCTCCCAGCCCATCAATGCCACGGAGATGGGTGATGGCGTAGACGGGGCGACGGGAGCCGGAACGGGAGCGGGGACAGGCACGGCGTCTTCCCGCAAGGCTGGTTGAAGCTCGTCCCCAAACGCCTTATGTTCTTGACACTCCGGCTGGGTGTCTTCATCGGGAAATTGGAAGACTAAGGCAGACCATCATGATGCGGCACGGCGTACGGTTAGATCAGGCTGGTTGGAGGTAGACGATAGGAGAATCGGAGGGGAAGAGAGAAGATTGTAGCGATACCGGGTAGTGCGGGGTTGATTTTAAACTGCGGCGCCGGCGACATTAAAAGTGGAAGCAGTTGGGACGAAGGTGGGCGGCGGAGCCTGGTCAAACGGCTCGCCTCCCGGTGAGCCTGCGCAATGGTCTGCTCGCATGCCTCCCTATCAGCCGGTGCAGCGGTTTGCTCGCACGACTCCCGTTGACTCACACCCTTGCTCGGACGGCACCTGCCGATGAGAAGCGGTACTCGTGGCGGCACATAAACGCCCACGGTTTAAATAGTGAAAGGGTTCGCCTTAACGTGACATGTCTTTGTTCAAAAATACCTTGGCTCTTCATTTGTGCAACTTCTCATAAGTAGCTTGTCTCAAATTGAAGAAAAAAATTACGTAGGAATATTTGTGCCACATCACGTGACCGTGCTCACACTGGTGCGCGTTGGTCCTAAACAAATGGTTTTAAACCCCTTTCCACGACAGCATTTGGAACCGTCGCCAAGTGAGTGTGGGCGATAGGGGGGGGGTACTTCCCACACGACCTAGAAACCATCAGGGATGGGGCCCCTACAGTACTCCAACTCGTTTCTGCTCGCATTGCCATCACAGTCGGTATTCTGTGGTGCTATGTTTACGATGCGCAGCCTATCGCAAATAGCTCACTATTATAGAATGTGTACGTTGCACGGCCCATCACAAATGGTTCACTATTAAGAAGATTAGCTAATCATCGTACGAGTGTCGGATAGGATTATGAAACGTCGGACTGTCGTAACATCTTCGTACACGACAACTATCGCACACGCTATTCTGTGGTGCAACATTTACGATGCAAACTTCATCAGAAACAGTTGATGGTTGCGAATCGTGTACGATAAGGCAACTAACACAAACGTTTAGTTTGCCCGCACCGTTTGGGATATTTTCTAAAATTGCACACATTTCCTCTCTGTGAACCGTCTCAGATTATGGTGTATATCGCAAAGGTTTGTGTTTTACCAACCGTGTGTGCCGTAACAACCTGGAGAGTGTAATTTCACCGTAATTGAATTGCTGCTATTTCAAATTGTACTGGATTTGAATTCGAATTTGAATGTATGCTACAATATTGTTCATATAAATTAGGTTCAAACAACCAATGCATTATTCGATTCATAGGTACATATGTTCTTGAATTACATAAGAACCAAATAAAGAATGATGAACAATAGTTGTATACTTGTACTATTAAAGACAGTAAAGAAAGAGGCAGAATATATTCTGGTTGCTGAACAAGGTGAAGCGGAATGGCCATATTGTGCCCTCCTCCATGCAGAAGGCACGCACGACTCTAGTCCAACACCTTGTGATGGCCGACCGCCCATCCTTCCCGGTCTTCATGAAAGCATCTAGATAATCATCTAGGTAATCTTGAGTAAACTGCTTTGGCAACCACTGCAAAGGAAAAAGATTCAGACATTGTCATTTAACACAACTTAATATGGGCAGTACAAAGAAGGCTGCAGAGTTCTTACTACCATCCCACAGTTCGCTGTTCTCTTGGATAATGTGTAAACAAATAGTTTAATTGCCATCTTTGGACCCATTTTACTAAAAATCTTTATCAGCTTCCTCACTTGATACTGGTTCATCGATATCCCATTGCCCCATACGCAGAAAGGGTCGAAGCGCGGATCTATACCAATGACATATGTACCTAAAAGCACCAAGTTAATATTAAAAGCTAAACAGAAATTGCACAATGATGTAGTACAACACTCTTTTATAATATGTCTATATACATTCATATGTGGTTGTCCATTTGAAATCTTTAAAAAGACAAATATTTAGGAACGGAGGGAGTATCTTATAACATCCAATATACTCACATATTAGATGAATTAACATCTTATATTATGTGCCGGAAGGAGTTTAGTGCATTCTTACAAATTATTGGTTGATTAAATGCTGCTGTATCCAGGGGTTACAGTTAGTTTGATCTAGTTCGGGCTTAAATAGCCCTAAAGTATATCTAAACATGAGGGCTAGTTCGAGCTAGTTGCATCTATAAACCTCCCAAAAAAACTATCCAACCCAAGAGATTCTAATTGGAACTAGTTCTCCTAGTGCATTTATTGTCAATCTAACCCTGCCGTCCAAACAACTCTTTGGATGGAGTTAGTTCAGGGTTAGTAATGAACTAGAAACTAACTCTAACTTCTAGCTAAGTTGAGTATCCAAAAAGGGCTGTGTTGTTGTTGTTGCTGCTGCTGCTCTTCTACGTATATCTAGACTTCATTAGAACATTAATGTAACACTCTTCCTTGTCGATATGTAGCCTAGGATTGCATATTTAGACATTAAGTACAGTGCATGTTGCTATGTAGCCTCAGATATATTACATATGGCCCTATTTAACCTAACGATAATTGGGTTGCAGATATAGTCAGTTAAAAGTCCGATTCATCGATTAACCCCTTATCAGCCGCCTGCCTATATGGTACCAGCTACCAATATCCTAAACAGTGAGCAGATATAAGCCATGGGATGAAACTAACATCGATGGAAAATGATATCTACTACACAACCTTCTTCTTGTAGACGTTTTTGGGCCTCCAAGTGCAGAGGTTTGTAGGACAGTAGCAAATTTCCCACAAGTGGATGACCTAAGGTTTATCAATCCGTGGGAGGCATAGGATGAAGATGGTCTCTCTCAAACAACCCTGCAACCAAATAACCAACAGCCTCTTGTGTCCCCAACACACCCAATACAATGGTAAATTGTATAGGTGCACTAGTTCGGCGAAGATATGGTGATACACAGGCAATATGGATGGTAGATATAGGTTTTTGTAATCTGAAAATATAAAAACAGCAAGGTAGCAAGTGGTAAAAGTGAGCGAAAATGGTATTGCAATGCATTGAAACAAGGCCTAGGGTTCATACTTTCACTAGGGCAAGTTCTCTCGACAATAATAACATAATTGGATCATAAAACGAGTCTTTCCAAATTCACTAATAGCGGAGAAGAAACGGAGAGAATATTGTAGGGTATGAAACCACCTCAAAGTTATTCTTTCTGATTGATCTATTCAAGAGTTCGTAGTAAAATAACACGAAACTATTCTTTCTGTTCAATCTATCATAGAGTTCGTACTAGAATAGCACCTTAAGACACAAATGAACCAAAACCCTAATGTCACGTAGATACTCCAATGTCACTTCAAGTATCTCTGGGTATGATTATACGATATGCATCACACAATCTCAGATTTATCTATTCCACCAACACAAAGAACTTCAAAGAGTGTCCCAAAGTTTCTACCGGAGAGTCAAGACGAATACGTATGCCAACCCCTTTGCATAAGTTCACGAGGTCACAGAACTCGCAAGTTGATCACCAAAACATACATCAAGTGGATCACGTGATATCCCATTGTCACCACAGATAAGCACATGCAAGACATACATCAAGTGTTCTCAAATCCTTAAAAACTCAATCCGATAAGTTAACTTCAAAGGGAAAACTCAACCCAGTACAAGAGAGTTGAGGGGAGGAAACATCATAGGATCCAACTATAATAGCAAAGCTTGCGATACATCAAGATCATGCCGAATCAAGAACACGAGAGAGAGAGAGAGAGAGAGAGAGAGAAAGAGAGAGAGAAAGAGATGGATCAAACACATAGCTACTAGTACATACCCTCATCCCCGATGGTGAACTACTGCCTCCTCGTCATGGAGAGCACCGGGATGATGAAGATGGCCACCGGAGAGGGATACCCCCCCTCCGGCAGGGTGCTGGAATGGGTCTAGATTGGTTTTTGGCGGGTACAGAGGCTTGCAGCGGCGGAACTCCCGAACTAGGTTTCTTTTTGGAAGTTTGGTTATATATAAGAGGTGTTGTAGTCGGGAACAAGTCAGGGGGTCCCCGAGGCGGCCCCTCGATAGGGGGGCGCGCCCAGGGGGTAGGCCGTGCCCACCACCCTCGTGGTGGCCTCGGGACTCCTCTGGTCCATCTCCAGTACTCCATGGGATTCTTCTGGTCCAGAAACAATCTCCGTGAAATTTCAGGTCAATTGGACTCCGTTTGGTTTTCCTTTTCTGTGATACTCAAAAAGGAAAAAACAGAAACTGGCACTCGGCTCTAGGTTAATAGGTTACTCCGTGGAATGCTACCTAACATATTTATCAATCTAATTTTCTTTATTGTGGCATGAATGTTCAGATCTCAGAGATTCAAGACAAAAGTTTAATATTTACATTAAAATAATAATGCTTCAAGCCTACAAACAAAGCAATAATGTCTTCTCAAACTAACATGGCCAAAGAAAGCTATCCCTTAAAAATCATATAGTCTGGCTATGCTCTATCTTCATCACACAAAATATTTAAATCATGCACAACCCCGATGAAAAGCCAAGCAATTGTTTCATACTTTTGATGTTCTCAAAATTTTTCAATCTTCACGCAATACATGAGCGTGAGCCATGGAAGTAGCACTATAGGTGGAATAGAATGGTGGTTGTGGAGAAGACAAAAAGGAGAAGATAGTCTAACATCAACTAGGCGTAGTAACGGGCTACGGAGATTCCCATCAATAGATATCAATGTGAGTGAGTAGGGATTGCCATGCAACGGATGCACTAGAGCTATAAGTGTATGAAAGCTCAAAAAGAAACTAAGTGTGTGTGCATCCAACTCGCTTGCTCACGAAGACCTAGGGAATTTTGAGGAAGCCCATCATTGGAATATACAAGACAAGTTCTATAATGAAAGATTGCCACTAGTGTATGAAAGTGACAACATAGGAGACTCTCTATCATGAAGATCATGGTGCTACTTTGAAGCGCAAGTGTGGTAAAAGGATAGTAGCATTACCCCTTTTCTCTTTTCTCTCATTTTTTTGTTTTTTTGGCCCTTCTCTTTTTTTGGCCTCTTTTTCTCTGTTTTCTATTTTTCGTCTGGAGTCTCATCCCGACTTGTGGGGGAATCATAGTCTCCATCATCCTTTCCTCACATGGGACAATGCTCTAATAATGATGACTGTCACACTTTTATTTACTTAAAACTCAAGAATTACAACTCGATACTTAGAACAAAATATGACTCTATATGAATGCCTCCAGTGGTGTACTGGGATGTGTAATGAATCAAGAGTGACATGTATGGAAAATTATGAATGATGGCTTTGCCACAAATACGATGTCAACTACATGATCATGCAAAGCAATATGACAATGATGAAGCGTGTCATAATAAACGGAACGGTAGAAAGTTGCATGGCAATATATCTTAGAATGGCTATGGAAATGCCATAAAAAGTTGGTATGGTGGCTGTTTTGAGGAAGGTATATGGTTGGTGTATGATACCGGCGAAAGGTATGTGGTATTAGAGAGGCTAGCAATGGTGGAAGGGTGAGAGTGCGTATAATCCATGGACTCAACATTAGTCATAAAGAACTCACATACTTGTTGCAAAAATGTATTAGTTATCGAAGCGAAGTACTACGTGCATGCTCCTAGGGTGATAGATTGGTAGGAAAATACCATTGCTCGTCCCCGACCGCCACTCATAAGGAAGACAAACAATAAATAAATCATGCTCCGACTTCATCACATAACGGTTCACCATACGTGCATGCTATGGGAATCACAAACTTTCACACAAGTATCTCTCAGATTAAAAACTAATCAACTAGCATGACTCTAATATAACCATCTTCATATCTCAAAACAATTATCAAGTATCAAATTTCTCATAGTATTCAATGCACTTTTATGAAAGTTTTTATTATACCCATCTTGGATGCCTATCATATTAGGACTAAATTCCTAACCAAAGCAAATTACCATACTGTTTAGGACTCTCCAAATAATATAAGTGAAGCACGAGAGTTCATCTATTTCTTCAAAATTAAACTACCGTCGTTCTCTAAAAGATATAAGTGAAGCACTAGAGCAAACGACAAACTACTCCGAAAGATATAAGTGAAGATCAATGAGTAGTTGAATAATTATGCAACTATGTATAGACTCTCTATCATTTAAGAATTTAATATCATGGTATTTTATTAAAATAGCAAGAAAAACAAAAAAATAAAATGACGCTCCAAGCAAAACACATATCATGTGGTGAATAAAAATATAGCCTCAAGTAAAGTTACCGATGAACGAAGAGAAAAGAGGGGATGCCATCCGAGGCATCCCCAAGCTTAGGCTCTTGGTTGTCCTTGAATATTACCTTGGGGTGCCTTGGGAATCCCCAAGCTTAGGCTCTTGCCACTCCTTATTCCATGGTCCAACGAATCTTTACCCAAAACTTGAAAACTTCACAACACAAAACTCAACAGAAAATCTTATGAGCTCCGTTAGTATAAGAAAATAAATCACCACTTTTGGTACTATTGTGAACTCATTCTAAATTCATATTGGTGTAATATCTACTGTATTCCAACTTCTGTATGATTCATAGACTCCGATACTACTCATAGATTCATCGAAATAAGCAAACAACACATAGAAAACAGAATCTGTCAAAAACAGAACAGTCTGTAGTAATCTGTAGTTTTAGAATACTTATGTAACTCCAAATATTCTGAACTAGAATGGTGGACCTGAGTAATTTGTCTATTAATCATCTTCAAAAAGAATAAACCTAAACTCACTCTCCAGTAAAATATGGCAGCTAATCTCGTGAGCACAAAAGTTTCTGTTTTTTACAGCAAGATCGCAAAGACTTCACCCAAGTCTTTCCAAAGGTTCTACCTGGAAAAAACACTAACTAAAACATAAAACCATATCTAAAACAAGGCTAGATGAATTATTTATTACTAAACAGGGGCAAAAATCAAAGAACAAAAATGAAATTGGGTTGCCTCCCAACAAGCGCTTACGTTTAACGCCCCTATCTAGGCATGATGATTTTAATGATGCTCACATAAAAGATAAGAATTGAAAAATAAAGAGAGAATCATGAAGAATATAACTAGCACATTTAAGCCTAACCCACTTTCTATGCATTGGGATTTTGTGAGCAAACAACTTGTGGGAGCAAGAATAAACTTGCATAGGAAAGTAAAACAAGGATAACTTCAAGATTTTCAAGACATAGAGAGGAAACTTGATATTATTGCAATTCATACAAGCATATGCTCCTCCCTCATAATAATTAAATTTAGGATCATAAGAAAATTCAAAAATATAGCTATGACAAAACATATTCTTATCATGATCCACATGTATGCAAAGTTGACACTCTTCCAAAATAGTGGGATTAACATTAAAGAATTGCATGACCTCTCCAATCCCACTTTCATAATTATCACAATAAGATTCAACACCCTCCAAAATATTGGGATAATTACTTTCTAAAGTTGACACTCTTCCAAACACACTTTCATCAATATAATCATCATGAATAGGAGGCATGCTATCATCAAAATCAATTTGCTCATCAAAACTTGGGTGACAAAAAATATCATCTTCATCAAACATAACATCCCCAAGCTTGTGGCTTTTCATATCATTAGCATCATGGATATTCAAAGAATTCATACTAACACCGTTACAATCATGCTCATCATCCAAAGATTTAGTGCCAAACATTTTAATACATTCTTCTTCTAACACTTTGGCACAATTATCGGAATCCTTATTTTCATGAAAGACATTAAAAAGATGAAGAATATGAGGCAACCTTAATTCCATTTTGTGTAGTTTTCTTTTCTAGACTATACTATTGAAAAAACAAGAAACTGAAAGGTTCGATTGCAAGATCTAAAGATATACCTTCAAGCGCTAACCTCCCCGGCAACGACGCCAGAAAAGATCTTGGTGTCTACTACACAACCTTCTTCTTGTAGACTTATTGGGCCTCCAAGTGCAGAGGTTTGTAGGATAGTAGCAAATTTCCCTCAAGTGGATGACCTAACGTGTATCAACCCGTGGGAGGCGTAGGATGAAGATGGTCTCTCTCAAACAACCCTGCAACCAAATAATGAAGAGTCTCTTGTGTCCCCAACACACCCAATACAATGGTAAATTGTATAGGTGCACTAGTTCGGCGAAGAGATGGTGATACAAGGGCAATATGGATGTTAGATATAGGTTTTCATAATCTGAAAATATAAAAAGAGCAAGCTAGCAAGTAGTAAAAGTGAGCGAAAATAGTATTGCAATGCGATGAAACAAGGCCTAGGGTTCTTAATTTCACTAGTGCAAGTTCTCTCAACAATAATAACATAATTGGATCATATAACTATGCCTCAACATGCACCAAAGAGTCACTCCAAAGTCACTAATAGCGGAGAACAAATGGAGAGATTATTGTAGGGTACGAAACCACCTCAAAGTTATTCTTTCTGATCGATCTATTCAAGAGTCCGTTGTAAAATAACACTAAGCTATTCTTTCCGTTCAATCTATCTTAGAGTTCGTACTAAAATAAAATCTTAAGACACAAATCAACCAAAACCATAATGTCACCTAGATACTCCAATGTCACCTCAAGTATCCATGGGTATGATTATACGATTTGCATCACACAATCTCAGATTAATCTATTCAACCAACACAAAGAACTTCAAAGAGCGCCCCAAAGTTTCTACCGGAGAGTCAAGACGAAAACGTGTGCCAACCCCTATGCCTAAGTTCACGAGGTCATGGAACTCGCAAGTTGATCACCAAAACATACATCAAGTGGATCACGTGATATCCCATTGTCACCACAGATAAGCACATGCAAGACATACATCAAGTGTTCTCAAATCCTTAAAGACTCAATCCGATAAGATAACTTCAAAGGGAAAACTCAGTCCATTACAAGAGAGTAGAGCGGGAGAAACATCATAAGATCCAACTATAATAGGAAAGCTCGCGAGACATGAAGATCGTGCCGAGTCAAGAACACGAGAGAGAGAGAGAGAGAGAGAGAGAGAGAGAGAGAGAGAGCGATCAAACACATAGCTACTGGTACATACCCTGAGCCCCGAGGGTGAACTGCTCCCTCCTTGTCATGGAGAGCGCGGGGTGCCGGAACGGGTCCACATTGGTTTTCGGTGGCTACAGAAGCTTGCGGCGGCGGAACTCCCGATCTAGGTTTCTTGCTAGAAGTTCGGGTATATATAAGAGGTGTTGGAGTTGGGAACAAGTCAGGAGGGTCCACGAGGCGGCCACGAGATAGGGGGGTGCGCCATGGGGGTAGGGCGCGCCCCCCACCCTTGTGGTGGCCTCGGGACTCCTCTAGTCCATCTCCGGTACTCCGTGGGCTTCTTCTGGTCCAAAAACAATCTCCATGAAATTTTAGGTCAATTGGACTCCGTTTTGTTTTCCTTTTCTTTGATACTCAAAAACAAGGAAAAACAGAAATTGGCACTAGGGTCTAGGTTAATAGGGTAGTCCCAAAAATCATATAAAATAGCATATAAATGCATATAAAACATCCTAGATGGATAATATAATAGCATGGAACAATTAAAAATTATAGATACGCTAGAGATGTATCCGTAAACAGCAGTTGTTCCAAAAATTGTCCTGTGTAGGTACATCGATAAGCATGTTAAGCACAACAGATCATACTTGCACATATAGAACAACACGTTGTAAATAACTAGAATAAACAAGGCATACTACGAACAACCAAAGATAGCATTTAAAACTAGACATATGCTAACTACAAACAACCGAACAATCAAAAAACTTTAAAAGAGGCATATGCTAGCTATAACAGGCTTAACAACAACCAAATATATGCATTCCTATCGGTATGTTTAAAACTGGATTGATGAAACATACTGCACAGTAAATAATTGCACATATAGAGCATCACATTGTGAACAACTGAAATAAACAAGGCATACTGCAAACAACCAGATATAGCAATTAAAACTAGACATATTCTCACTACACTACAGAAGGGACTCGACAAAACAAATCATGGGTTTTCCCCTGTGAAGAGGCACGGCAAAACAAACCATGGGTTTCCTCACTTGTCACAGATGGGCTCGTTCCCGTGGGAAGAGCACGAACCCTGGATGCGCTCCATGTTGTCACATATGGGCTCCTTCCCCTTGTAAGAGCATGACTATATGGTGCCCTTCCTGATGTCACACACGGGCACTATTAGCTTGGAAGAGAAGATGGGCTCTTTCCCCTTGGAAGAGCTGGAGAGGGTGCCCTCCTCGTGTTCACCGTCGATGCGGTCTGACTTAGGAGCTGTGGATACTGCCAGCGTCGCAGAACATATCCTTCAGAAATGACAAAAGGGGCTCGATGGCATGTAGAATGGCAAATTGTTGAGAACGAGCTAGAGGAGATCAGCGACGGGGCCATGGATGAGATCAAACGGCGGTTGAACCTAAGGGGTTGGGGGTGGGCCACTTAACCTATGAGATAGCCCACCTCAGGCCGTTGCTGTTGATGACCTCGATGTCGAAGGCGGTGGACGAGACATGCCCGCATACTCTAGCCCGCTGTTTGAGTGTCTGCCGCCAGTAATGGTTATCAGCTTCCTCGGTGACAACGGGCGCAGAGACCGCTATACACCTCTTTTGGTCTAGTCGCTCCTCGAGCTCCATGGGAAGCGTAGCCGAGCATAGGATGCGATTCTCCCGAGTGGGGCATGGGGATGGGGATGGGGATCTATGGGAAAGGGGGCGTTTGGCAGGCATCATCTAAGAAACTCAGGGCGGCCTGGGTATGGAGGTCAGTGGGTAAGCTGCAAAGGCAAACCGGCAGATGTTGACAATTGAGGCCTTGCGGTGGCGGCGGCGGCAGCGGCAGCGGGGACCTTGCTAGGCTTTCGAGTGATGGAGGGGGGGTGTGTGTGTGCGCACGCCCAAGGAGGTTTTGGTGTGTGTGTGTGGAGGGGGCGCGGGGTGTTTGAGGAAATGACGCGGGTACTGAAAATTTTACTACACAGGATAGAATTGCCGGGCTATTGAAATTTTTGATGATAGTGCATCTCACACGGTCTGGAGATATCAACCGTGTGTTACGAAACAGAAAAACCTTCGAGGTGGGCAGATATTTTCTATGGATGCAGGCGGGATTGGGAACAAGAAACATCGCACACGGTCCGGAGATAACAACCGTGTGTTATGAAATAGAAAAACCCTCGAGGCGGGCAGATATTTTTGAGAGTGGGAGCCTCGTGGAGCCCAATATACTATGCGGATGTGTGCGTGACAGGTGCACCGGCATGGCACATGGTTAGTTTGAGTGAACTGTGTCTGTTGCGTCATCCGACTTATCTCATGTTCATAAATTTGGTGTAAAATTACATGAGAGAGGGTCAGAACACGAATACACTTGCATGTGGACCAAGTTTATGTATCAAAAGTGTGGTTTGATTTTAAAATACTAAATGCAACTTCGATGTGGCACCTCTGTCGCAAAGCGCACTGTATTGCTTGCCCCACCCCCTTGTGTCGGCACGAAGGGAATCCCAAGATATGAATGCATGCCCCCTCCCACTAATATAGAAAACCCTAGTAGTAGCGCTTGAAATAGCTACTGCTAGCGCGCTACAACTAAGTTGTAGCAGCAGCGCTGGTATAGGCAGCACTACTACTAAGTATTGTTAGTAGTAGCGCTTCCAGGAACAGTGCTACTGATAGTTATCAGTAGCGCTTTTTCATGTGAAGCGCTGCTGCTAAGCCAGCGCTACTGCTAGGTGCTCTCCTGCACTACTGCTAATGTTCCTGCTTTCACAGACCCTCACCCCCTACGTATTTGGGGTGTATTTACATAGGCTCTATACAGTAGTCTCATCATACCATCATCATCATTCAACACAAATATCATCAAATCTTGAAAATAGCGATACAGAAGAGAAGAGTGATGAGCATGAGCAAGAGCGCGACTTTGTAGTACCAGCAGTCCCACCCCTGCTCATGCTGGTGTGTCCATCTCAAGTAAGTACTTTCCACTTCGGCTCTGCTGTCGAACCCTTTGTGGCTAGCACCCGGGTACCTGTGCACCTGGGCCTGAGTGGCTGGCCAGTGGTCGTAGACTCCTGGAACCCTCCCAATGTACACAACATAGTAGCCCTTCGCCATCTCTGATCTATGTACCTACATCGTGAGTTGATGAATTGAACAATAATATGCAACATAATGTACATAAGAAAACAAGGAGGCATAATTAGCAAAATACAATCAAACAATAGTAAACATAAATGGCGAAGTTCCTCATACCCAAACTAATTAACTTCAGCGATCTACGCTAGTTCAGGACCACTGTTTAGTTACATCACATAGTTTCGCCGTGCATAAATTCAAAGTTTTGCCATAGAAAGACAGTAGTGACACACTGTCATCAACAATCAGTCATCCATGTCGGCGGTCCAATATTCATAGTCAGGGAGGAAGCACCGGAGCTTCTTGAAAGGCTTCAGGTCCATACATTGACCGAGTAGCAGTGCTCGGACATCTTCCCGCGTGATTGGCCCATGGTAGAACATCCCTGTTGGTTCGAGGACCTGCTTCATGATCACTTGGGCAAGTTCACACTGTACGTGATAAAACTCAGCTCTGATTCGATGATCCGGTGTCCTTCCTATGCTTGTGTCCTAGCTGACAATCTCGGCATCATTGGTAGTAGGTGACATGCGAAGGCGTTGATTATCCCTTCTGTACTCGAGCAGGTGATGCATGAGGTCGAATCCATCAGCCATACTGGTGTGCGGTTGCTGGGTGCAGCAGAAGTCGGTCTTATGACCGAAAGCCAGACCACGATTCCTGTACTTTTTCACCTTGATATATCCACCAGACAGTCTGAAGGTTAACATGGCACTATGGAGAACACTCTTTATGTGCTTGTAATCCTTTTTCCCAAGGTTCTTCGATGAGTCCAAGTACATCGCACTGGAGTATTCCGGGGACAAAACAATGAGGACGCCCCCCCGGCTGCGCAAATTAAGTACACCTCAAATTAGCCTCCATGCTTGCAATGGAATGATTAACACTTACGAAAGGATATGTGCGGATGACTTATGTGGATAATAAGGCAAGAGAATCACTTCCTTGTCCTTATTAGCGATCATGAATTCGCCAAGGTACTTGCTCGCATAGTCACGGTGCTCTTTGCAAACTGCCAAGAAGCTCTCGTGCATATAGAACTGGTCCATGATGCAGATATATCTGATGTTCTCGACCCTGATGAAGTGGTTCAGATATAACGGATACATGCGGATGAAATGGAAATCCAGCTTGGTCATGTGGAACATGTCGTAGATGTAGTCAAATCGCAGGATTAACTTATTCGTGGGCCATCTCTCGATGTACGACCTCCCACCAGGAACCTGAGCTGCGTAAAGCGGGTATCCTGGTTTTTCCACGACCATAAGGCTTTTCTCTCTGGCCAGCACATCTTCATGGAGTCTCCTTAGATCATTGTTCAATATGTGCTCTAGCGCTTTCGCAGGTAGGATCGGCTGGCCGGCGACATGGAAGTGTTGCGCACCTTCGACAGGTATTTTGTCTACCACCCGGGGCTCGAGAGGCGGCTGGCTGCTTGAAGCAACTCTGGCTCCTTTAGGGCCTTTCTGGTCCGGTCTCCTCCTTTGCTTCTTGGTGGGTGGCAGTAGTGAGCCCACCATACCTTCCCTAACCACCACCCCCATTGTCGTGGGGCTAATCAGTGGACGGGTGTCGGGGGGTTGCTGGGTACAGGCGGCATCTGGAGGCGTCTCCAGCGAAGATCGCTTGAAGAGAGACTTTTTGCATTCCGGCTTAGGACATTCCGGCTCCCGCAAATCATGCAGCATCAAGTCATCATCTCCACTCTCATAGCCTAAGTCTTCGCCGTCCTGAGCCATCAATCTTCCATCATCATAGGCGGTATTGAAATACTTGTCTGGGTCATCATCATCATCATCCTTGATGTCATCATCAACATTTGCTTCTTTAACAACGGGGGCTACATCATCTGGCACTAATGGAGACTCTCCCTTGCGTCGTCTGCTATCACTAGCCACGACAGGTGCAGGTAATGTGGTAGGTGGGGTGGTGTTCATTCCTTCTTTAGAAGGTGGCGTTGGTGTGATACTGGGAGCCTCGAGACGAAGAAGAGACTTGGGCCAAGGCAAGAACCAGCTCTTGCATGCGCCAATCATCTTAGGGGTCTCGTCGTCATCGAGTGGTACCGGAGGAGGCAAATCCTTGAATCCCACTAAGACACTGGCCACGTTAACCTTGAAGACGCAATCGGGCATCTCTCGGTTGTGGAACATGCGGTCCTTTGGCTTCAGGATCATTGCCTTTCCCACGGCCACCTTCCGGTCCTTGTCATAGAGTAGGGTGCACGAGGTGTCATCGGCCTATGAAGGAGACATGTCTGCGATGTCAAACATCCGAAAGGCAACTGAAACGGAAGACTATAGGTATGATGCGTAATTACCGTGAGGGCGTCGAGCTTGGCCAGCGATGAAGGCCCACCGACCATGCAAGATACGGAGGTCGGGCCGCTATGAACAGGAGCGTGACCTTTTGTGGTTGCTTCAGCGGGTGCTGGTGCTCTGGTGTTCGCCGAATTGCTCCCAAGAAAGCTGGAAAGGGGAAAGTCCTCCGGACGTGCATTTGGATTGTTCTTCGTGAAATCCCATAGTGCCGGAAGCAAGCTGACCACTGCGTCAGTCACCGCTGCATTGACGGCCCCGAGCAACTCTTCTTTGGTCTGAGCTTTGGTCTTTTCGACCGCAATCTTGACCTTCTCGTCGATGCTCTGCTGAGTGACAACCGAGCGTCTCTTCCTTCTTTCCTCTAGATCCTTGGGGTAGCATGTCATCCACGAGGTGCCATATTCAGTATGTTTAGGGCCCGGTTGAATGGGGTGTCCCACTTGGGCTTCGCTGACGACTATGATGACTCGTCACTTTTGGCTGCCTTTTGGTGCTGCTCTATCTGCAAAAGGAACGTGGATGGTTTACTAATGTGACAAAACTTGCAGTCAAATTGATTGGAAGCTATAATATGATAATGTGGTAATATAAGAATTACCAAAAGTCTCATGAAGTCCCTCGTGAGAGGGTCTGTGTAAAAGAGGTTTTTTTCTTTGTCCGACTTGTACCGGGACCTGATCGAATCATGCTCCAGCGGGTCGGTGAACTCCGCCAAGGGGTCTGGGATTCTGAGGCTTTCACGTTCCGCGTCCTCCTTGGCCCATACGACTCTCTTCCCCTCGTAACCACGGATTACGAGGTGGTGGGGAGGCGTGTTCCTGGCCTGGAGCGCCTTCATTTTCTCCGACTTTGTCTTGACTTCTTATTTAGCACAATTCTCCTTGAATTTTGCAAAGTCCTCTTCTGTTATTGACGTATTGTCAGCATGAATCTTCGACCGCGGTTCATTCTTCGCAATCGCTTTTTTCACCCAAACTTTCCAGGAGGACAAGACATTGGTGAACGTCACCATCGCCTTGTCGTTTATCTTTGTCATGGCGATGTCATTCAACGGATCTTCATATTCTTTTTCATTGCGGCCGGGGAACAAGAACCTATTGTGCAACTTCTTTAGGAGCATGTTCTCCATATGTGGTATCTGTCTCAACCTCTCGTCGTTGATGTTGGCGGTTTCCCTGAGGATGCATCCAAGTTGATTGCCCCAACACGAGCACACTTCCTTCGGTACTATTGCTCAAACTTCTTGGGGTGCATCTCCGTGACCACAATTTGTCCGATGCCAAGCTTGTTTTGTCTTCGTGTCCTCTTCTTCTTTGGTGCTTTACCGGTTACGATAGCATCGGTTCCGGTCTCGGGGGTGGTGTCGGTGACAGTGCCAGTGTCGGGGTTCGTGCCACTGCCGCCACCATGCAATCCCATCTGGTGTTCGTCGAAGTAATCGAAATAGTGGTGTGCTGCCTCGATGGGGTCTTCGAGGCGAGCAAAAACACCCGCAACTTCGGCGTTGCTAGATATGTTTCCTATTCAACAATTGTAAATAAAAGATTTAATGAAAAGAAAAAAGGGGCCTGTCGGTGTCAAAACCGGCGGATCTTGGGTAGGGGGTCCCGAACTGTGCGTCTAAGCCGGATGGTAATAGGAGGCAGGGAACGCGATGTTTTACCCAGGTTCGGGCCCTCTTGATAGAGGTAAAACCCTACATCCTGCTTGATTGTTCTTGATGATATGAGTATTACAAGAGTAGATCTACCACGAGATCAGAGAGGCTAAACCTTAGAAGCTAGCTGTAACACCCTCGATGCGACTATAGCTCCCACGTGTCGAGGCACGACTTAGAGACATAATCGCATTGAAGGCATATGTCGCAAGTTAGGCAATCTTCACAACATCCCATGTAATATAAATAATAAAGGGGAGATAACATAGTTGGCTTACACTCGCCACGTCAATCAAGAACATAAATAACATTACATCATCCAAACACTCATGGCCCGACTACGGCGCCAAAATAAAAGAGAACCTAACATGCGACACGGTCCCGATCACCCCCAACTGGGCACCACTACTGATCATCAGGAAAGGAAACATAGTAACATTGAGAGTCCTCGTCGAACTCCCACTTGAGCTCAAACGCGTCTCCTGGAGCGGAATCATCAGCCCCTGCATCTGGTGTAATAGTAATCTGTGAGCCACAGGGACTCAGCAATCTCGCACCCTCGCGATCAAGACTATTTAAGCTTATAGGTATGGCAAGGTAAATATAAATGGAGCTGCAGCAAGCGACTAGCAAAATATGGTGGCTAACTTATTCGCAAAAGAGAGCGGGAAGAGGAGGCAAAGCGCGAGCGAGAAACTAGAGAGCAACCTGCGCAAACATTACTCCAACACCGTGTCCACTTCCCGGACTCCGCCGAGAAGAGGCCATCATGGTAACACACTCAATTGATTCATTTTAATTAAGTTAAGGTTCAAGTTATGTACAACCGGACATTAACAAATTCCCGTCTGCCCATAACCGCGGGCATGGCTTTCGAAAGTTCAAATCCCTGCAAGGGAGTCCCAACTTAGCCCATGACAAGCTCTCACGGTCAACGAAGGAATAAACCTCCTCCCAAGACGTTCCGATCAGACTCGGTATCTCCGTTCTTCAAGACACTTCGACAGGTTAAAACAAGACCAGCAACACCGCCCGAATGTGCCGACAAATCCCGATAGGAGCTGCACATAACTCGTTCTCAGGGCACACTCAGATAAGCAATCCGTACAACTAAAACCAGCCCTCAAGTTTCCCCGAGGTGGTGCTGCAAGGGGCTCTAGGTTGGACCAACACTCAGAGGAGCACTGGCCCGGGGGGGGGGGGGTTTAAATAAGATGACCCTCGGGCTCCGGAAACCCAAGGGAAAAAGAGGCTAGGTGGCAAATGGTAAAACCAAGGTTGGGTATTGCTGGAAAAGCTTTAATCAAGGCGAACTATCAAGGTGTTCCCATTATAACCCAACCGCGTAAGGAACGCAAAATCTGAGAACATAACACCGATATGACGGAAACTAGGGTGGCAAGAGTGGAACAAAACACTAGGCGAGAGGCCGTGCCTTCCACCCTTTACCAAGTATATAGATGCATTAAGATAACATGGCAATATAATGATATCCCAACAAGTAAATAAATGACCCAACAAGGAACGACCTCCAATCTTCACCTGCAACTAGCAACGCTATAAGAGGGGCTGAGCAAAGCGGTAACATAGCCAATCAATGGTTTGCTAGGAAAAGGTGGGTTAGAGGTTTGACATGGCAATTTGGGAGGCTTGAAAGCAAGTGGTAGGCATCGTAGCAATGGCATAGCAAAAGAGCGAGCAAACTAGCATAGCAAAGATAGTAGTGATTTCGAGGGTATGATCATCTCGCCTGCACAGTTGTCAGAGTTGACTGGATCCTCGAAAGCAAACTCAACGGGCTCCTTGTTAGCGAACTCGTCTCCCGGCTCTACCCAAACAAGATAAACAAGCAACAAGGACACAATCAACCACGTGCAAGGAACAAACAATACGAAGCAATGATGATATGCTATGCGGGATGCAATGCGGGATGCATATGCAAGATATGATAGGAAATGCAAGAACCTGGCCTCAACTTGGAAATCCAAGTGAGCCACTGGAAAGATGAGATGAAATCGCTTGAAAACGATATAAAGAACGTCGGGATCGGAGTTACGGTTTGGAAATGGCAAGCGATTCAAATATGAAACCGGTCTGCGATTTACAGCAAGTAGCCATCTAAATGCAACGAGATGAACATGCTACAGCACTCAAACATGACAACAAAATACATGGCAGGGATGCATTCATGATGCTTAACAAAAGTCTAGCACTGAGCTACGGCCAATTCATCCATTAACAGGTTCAAACAAGCATGGCAAAAAATGCATATGGCAAACAGATCTCAGACTTGGTGAAATCAACACTTGTCTGGAATTTCAGATCAGTTAGCACTCTTCGGAGCAACAAAACTACATGCTATAGGACCTGAACATGGCATAGTAAAGCATGGCATGGAGATACTCAAAGAGCTTAACAAAAGTCCCTTTGTGAAAACTGGCACATGCTGAAACATAACTCAAGTAGGCATGTTTACGAGCTCGATACACCCATCAAGAAGGCACAAAATGCAAGCCAGACATGGCAAGAACAATAGCATAGCATGCACGGATCAACAAGAACAACATCGGCAAAATTGCAAGCAAGTTGACAATCTGCCCAGATTCACAAAGTAGCAAAAGTAGAGCTCGATTGACTCAATCTAGGGTGCTCCATAATTTCAAACAAAGACATGGATGGATAGAGCACTACAAGATTAACAAAACATCCTTACTGATCATCCTCAAAACAGGCACGGATCACTAGGAAACAACATGAACATATGACAACATGAGATAAACACCTCAAGGACTTAGTGGAATTGCTAAGTCCCTGAAAACAGAATTACCAAGTGCACCACTTTGCAAGCTTGTGCTAGTCACCACACACATCACAAAAATACATGGGTT
The DNA here is from genome assembly GCF_002162155.2 of Triticum dicoccoides. Classification (NCBI taxonomy): domain Eukaryota; kingdom Viridiplantae; phylum Streptophyta; class Magnoliopsida; order Poales; family Poaceae; genus Triticum; species Triticum dicoccoides. The sequence continues at coordinate 307,109,983 of NC_041382.1, read as the reverse complement.
GCACCTCTGGAAAGATGACAAAACCCTTTACAAAACATATGTAGAGCATCAGGGCATATCATGCACACATTAATCATGGCAAAAATGACAAAAACCTAAATAGAGTAGCAGATCTGACAATTATCTCAAGTAGCCCTCTTCTAACAGAATTTCGGGCATCAAGATGAAATCAAATGAAAATGACGCAATGGAGTGAAATGATGTACTCTCTTAGATGAACATTTTGATATGCTATATGCATGAATTGGAGCTACGGATGAAAAGTTACGAGGCTATGAACATGAGCACTTGGATCTGGAATTTTTGGGACTTAGAAGAAAAAAAAACAACCTCTCCGGGACAGATCTAGGGTTTCGGCGGGCACGTGGCCCGAGGCAAGTCCAGCGAGCTCCCTCGGCTCCGGCGATCTTGACGGAGCGGTGGGGAGGCGAGGGGGAGGTCGCACCGGCCTCTCCCGGCCGGATGTGGCGGCGGGGAGGCGAGGCGACGCAGGGAGGCGGCTAGGCGAGGCTCCCGCGGCGGTGGCGAGG
>NC_041382.1:307107173-307109067 GCF_002162155.2 Triticum dicoccoides | reverse complement strand
GGCCGCGGGGGCACTGGCTGGGCCGCGCGGGCCTCGGGCGGTGGCGGCTTGCCACGTGGCAGGCGGCTAGAGGCTGCGGGCAGCGGCGGAAGAAATGTCCGGCGCGGCGGACATGTCCGGTGCGCGCGAGGTGGATTTTTTAGGGTTTCGGGGGAGAAAGAGATCCGAATTCCGGGGGGGGTCTATTTATAGGCATAGAGGGAGCTGGGAGAGTCCAAATGAGGTGCGGTTTTCGGCCACGCGATTGTGATCGAACGCTCTAGATGATGGAGCACGTTTAGGTGGGTTTTGGGCCAAATTGGAGGGGTGTTGGGCTGCAACACACACAAGGCCTTTTCAGTCCCTCGGTTAACCGTTGGAGTATCAAACGAAGTCCAAATGATACGAAACTTGACAGGCAGTCTACCGGTAGTAAACCAAGGCCGCTTGGCAAGTCTCGGTCCAATCCGGAAATGTTTAATCCCCACAAACGAAAGAAAGGTAGAAATGGCCACCGGAGGAGAAGAAGCGCCGGAATGCAAAACGGACAACGGGGAAAAGGCTCGGATGCATGAGACAAACATGTATGCAAATGAAATGCACATGATGACATGATATGCAAATGCATGACACGCAAGCAATGACAAGGCAACAACAGCGAATAACTGCATGACACCTGGCACATCGGTCTCGAGGCGTTACACTAGCCTATCGTAGGATTGTATGTTGTCCTACGGACTAAAACCCTCCGGTTTATATAGACACCGGAGGGGGCTAGGGTTACACAAGGTCAGTTACAAAGGAGAAGATATACCTATCCATATTGCCTAGCTTTCCTTCCACGCCAAGTAAAGTCCCATCCTGACACGAGATGAAGTCTTCAATCTTGTATGTTCATGGTCCAATAGTCCGGCCAAAGAAAATAGTCCGGCTAGCCGGAGACCCCCTAATCCAGGACTCCATCAGGGCCTATATTTGGTCGGTATGTTGATTCATTCCACTTTCGGCAAATTCCGAGTACTCCATATGTCCTAGTTCTAGCACAAGTCATGCCGAAAATCATGGAAATTTCTGGCATGACCTTTGCTAAAAAGTGGACATATGGAGCGCCTGAAATTTGCCGGAACGGAAATGAATCAACATTCCGGCAAAACATAGGCCACTCAAATATTTTTCGACAATTGGCACAAGTTCATATAACATCATTTGACAAATTTCCAGGACATAGCAAATTAACCAAGTGTTAAAAACAACAACATTGTATAGGGTATATGTTCCTAAAACATCATCTATGGTTTTATTTGCTACTAGTTTTTATTTGCTGCTAGTTTTTATTTGTCCTAAACAAATTATCCCTAGCTAAATTTTCTCATTTGCTAAAAAAATTGGCCCTAGCTCTATTTGCTACTCCCCTAATTAGCTACAGTTTTTTATAGCTAATTTATATACATACAAAAACAAATTAGCTACTGTTTTTTATAAATTTTAGCTACTATTTTTCATACCTACAACAACCAATTTGCTGCTGTTTTAGCTACTATTTTTGATAAGTTAATAGGTATTTTATATACCCCTAAACTAAATTTCCCTAGACAAAATTGCCCTAAACTAAATTGCACTAAGCTAAATTTCCTAAATTTCCTAAACTAAATTTCCCTAAACAAAATTGCACTAAACTAGGGTTCATAGGGTTCATACATCTCCTCTCTCTCTCTGCTACATCTCCTAGCTAGGGTTCATACATCCAAATTAGAGAGAGAGAGAGCAGAGAGAGAGAGAGGAGGGCAGGGGAGAGGAGAGGGAGAGGCTTATGGGGCGGTGGAGAGGGCGGCGGCATCGAGGGCTGGCACCGGGCGAGGGCCGGCGAGGTCGAGGGTGGGCGCATGGGCGGCGAGGTCGAGGGTGGGAGCAGGGG
>NC_041382.1:307104518-307106626 GCF_002162155.2 Triticum dicoccoides | reverse complement strand
CCAGGGGGCGAGGGGCGGCTAGGGGGTGACGGCCGGCGATCGAGGGCGAGCAGGGTGACGGCGGCCGCGATAGAGTGGGGGGGGGGAAGAGGGCGTGGGGAGAGTGGCCGGGGGGGAGAATTGGGACTTGGCGGTTGGCAAAATTTGAGGTTAACTCAAAATAGCAGTAGCGCTACTGCTAATGGCACATAGTTGTAGTGCTTTTCTATAACAAAGCGCTATAGCTATAGTAGCTATAGCGCTGGTTCTCAACTAAGCGCTACTGCTAACTGTTCCAATTTTTTTTATTTTCTTTTTATTATTTTCCTTTTCTAGTTTTTGATTGTCATTTCTTTTATTATTTTCCTTTTCTTTTCTGTTTACTTTCCTTTTTCTTTTATACTGCTTTCTCCCTTTTGTTTTCGTTTTTTTCTCCCGACGATGGCATCTCCCTCTCCCCCTGCGCGCATATCACCGGAACCATGCACGTGGTGGTAACATATCAGTTGACCGATAACGGTTACTTAAGTGCATACACAATATATATATATATATATATATATATATATATATATATATATATATATATATATATATATATATATACATCTGGGCTATTCTGTTACTAGTAACAGAATATTATTCTGTTACCCTTTTTGAACTGACGGTTTCAGATGGTTGAACTGATGTTTTCGAAGTGGGTTGAACTGATACTTTCAGTTGTGTTTAACACATCGGCTTCTTTAGTTCAAAAACTTTTTATAATTTTTTTGTCGGAACGTGGCGTGTAATATATCGTTGGAAAGCTCTTGACAACCATATTTCCAGTATATTGAATGTTTTTACAAAATCATTATGGTTTAAGAGCAGTTTTGAAAAAACCATTTTTTTAAAACCGAAAACGTGAATCGTATTTTGGACTCAATTTTCAAACGGTTTGTCGGAATTGAGCAAATATGATGGCGTTGGAAAGCTGGTCAAAATCCGCATCTTCCATATATGTATTGTTTTTTCTAATTCTATATGATTTAAAAGTAATTTGAAAAATGGTGAAATTCTGGGAGAAACGTATTTTCGTGATTTTTTGCAAACGGTTTGTCGGATTTAGGCAAATGATACGGTGTTGGAAAGCTATGTAAAATGCGCAACTTTTTCGTATAGAAATATTTTTCTAAATCCTTACGGTTTAAAAACGAATTCGAATACGGTCAAATTTAATTTTGAACGCAATTTTTTTTAAAAGTTTGTCGAAATATGGCAAATAATATACCGTTGGATAGCTACCGAAAATGCGAAACTTAGTCATGTTGAATGTTTTCTCTACTTCGCAACCATTTAAGAGTAATTTTGAATACGGCATGACGGATCCTGTTGTTTTCTCGTGTGAAAAACAGAGTAGTCGTACTGATATATATGTATGTTTGTACTGAGCTATTTTTTGTAGAGTAATTTTGAATGGTTCCGAAAAAGGGTGCTTGTACTGATGCTTGCACGGGTTTGTACTATGCGTGTTTTCACTAACTAGACTTTGCTCTATTTTTTTGGTAATATTTTTCTAGGAAGTTTTCAACGGTTTACTGTATCGTCGCCCCTGTACTTGTATGTTTTGTATCATCGAACTGAATGATATTTTATTCAAAAATAAAATGTGTTTCTTTTGTTTCCTTTTCTAACTCAACATTTTTTTGACAATGTTGTTCTGAACTTCTCTCATTTTACGACTTGTACTGAGGTATTTACTAAGCAGGATTTTCATGGGGTTTCTTTTTTTGCTTGAACTTTACAATTTGAATTTCTGCCATTCTTTTATTCCGAACGGACCACCGTTTTTAACTCGTACTAAGGTACTTACTACGCCCGAACTGGGGTGGCTGTCGCGACACAAGGAAGATATTGTGCGGCGGCATGAGGTGAGACGCCGGTTGCGTACAGAGGATCACGTGGAAGCGCTGCATAGATCATGGTCTGGCGGCACGCTGGAGGGAGGACCATGGCGGGGAGGCACGCTCGAGGGAGGGGGTGCGGGGCGGCACGCTCGAGGGAGGGACTGCGGGGCTACGCGCTGGAGGGAAGGGGTGGCGGGGCTGCGCGCTGGAGGAAGAAGAAAGGCGGGGTAAGTTGGGGTCGCC
>NC_041382.1:307082787-307103551 GCF_002162155.2 Triticum dicoccoides | reverse complement strand
ATAGGTTTTTGATCAGTTGCGTCGACGACGTTTCACATTGAGCTTCTTCCCTTTCTTGTTCGTTCCCGAGTAATTGAGCCCCTCCTTGTGACTTCTCCGGAGCCATGGATTATGATCTTTCTTAGGTAATGTAGTATTGATTCTTCTTTTCATGTATGCTTCATTGTCATCGTCATCTTCCCTCATCGGGTTGCAGTATTGGTCGTAGTCTTCCTCGTTGGCTACCCCATCCATTCCAACGATGCTCCTTTTGGATCTCGTCACGACAACACGGCTGAGATTGGCCAGGTCGGTTATGAAGAAGCATTGTGTCACGTGCTTACCGTGTACCCATGGCTCATTTTTGGCGATGATGTTAAAGTTCACGGGAGTGCTCTTCGCGTCAGGTATAGACATGGTGGTGAAATACTTGTTTTCTCTTACGACGTCCTTGCCCCATCTGACAAGAAACATCGTCGCATCGTGCATTCCAGCTTAGTCTAGCTCCTAGATCTCTTCGACCCTCCCATAAAATCTCTCAGTTGTGCCGTTGGCTTCAGTCACGCATTGAATTGTCACCCCAGAGTTCTGGTAATAACGGTCCATGTCCTTGGCCTCCGTGTAGAACGTGTACCCATTGATATTGTAGGACTCATAGGTCGCGAGCTTGGGCGCGGGGCCATGTTCTAAGGCGTGTACGAGCAATCCGTCCTAACTGCCCTCTTCCGGGGGATTTTCAAGAACTTGCTGTTTAAACCAGCACAAGAAAGTGGCATTATGCTCTACAGTAACTTCGTCGTCCGTCTTGAGCATCCCCTTATCACGGTACTTCTTTGCGATGATTTCTTTTTGCTGTGCCACATAATCATCAACCACATCTAGGTGTTGTAGCACTACTAAGTTAGCCCTGTCAAAGTCGTTCCCTCTATCCGAGTAGTCCACGTGCAATTCCCTCTGGCCGTTGTTGTGACCATCTCCTTCGAGCTTCGCATCGTGCTTCTTGATGGGCAAACCAACAACAGGGTCTTTGACACTTATATAATTCTCGCAAAAGGAGACGCACTCATGCGTCAGATACCCCTGGACGATGCTCCCTTCTAGACGGGACATGTTACGAATGAATCCTTTGATGACCCCATTCATCCTCTCGAACGGAATCATGTTGTGAAGGAATGTTGGCCCGAGGTCGATGATGTCATCTATGATGTGGACACACAAATGCACCATGACGTAAAATAACGTGGGCGGGAAGTACATCTCAAGCTCACATAGTATGACAATGATCTCTTCCTGTAGCCTTCGGAGCTGCTTCACACTTATGGACTTTTGAGATATAACGTCGAAGAAGTTGCAGAGACCAGTAAGCGTGTCATGGACGTGCTTCTCCATTATTCCTCTAATGGAAACCGGGAGTATCTTCGTCATCATCACGTGACAATCATGAGACTTCATCCCACTGAACCTTTTCATCTTGGGTTCTATAAATCCGCTTATCTTCCCGCAGTAACCGGAACTGACTTTGATTCCCATAAGGCACTTGATGAATTGATCGATCTCCTTCACACTTAAGGTGAAGCAAGAAGGGGGCAATAATTATCCTCCTTGTTGACTTTTCTGCCCCTTTCCCCCTCCTCCGTCTCCATCTCCTCCATCAACTTTTAACGGTAGAGATCTTTCCTGATCTTCAAATCTTCCAAGTCTTCCCATGCCTTCAGCCCATGCTTGGTCTTCTTCGGCATATTCATCAGTCTGCCAAGCAAGCTCTCGAGGACATTCTTCGTGAGGTGTGTCATGATTGGGCCAGTACTCCAAGTCCCAGAAAACAGACCTCGTTTTCTAAACCTTCAACAGCGGCTCCAGCGGCTTTTTGATCTTTCCCGGCACGCGGCATTGTTCCCAGTTTCTCAGCAGCTCGTCGATTTCGGTGCCGCTCCTCTTATGTGGAGGTCCTCGAAGCTCATCCAACCCATTGAATAGATCTCCACGCTTTCTCCATGGGTCATCCTTCACGAGCCATCTACGATGCCCCATGTACACGATTTTCCCGGACCCACCATCTTTCGTTGACGTAAGCTGCTGACACGTTGTATCATCCATGCACCTCGTGCATCTGCAGTATCCGTGGCACACCTAGCCTGAGGTGTACCCGTAACCGAGATAGTCGTGCACCATCGTCATCAGTGTGGCTCTTGATAACCCACAAGTACAGGGGATCGCAACAGTTTTCGAGGGTAGAGTATTCAACCCAAATTTGTTGATTCGACACAAGGGGAGCCAAAGAATATTCTCAAGTATTAGCAGTTGAGTTGTCAATTCAACCACACCTGGAAACTTAGTATCTGCAGCAAAGTGTTTAGTAGCAAAGCAATATGATAGTGGTAGTAACGGTAACAAAGTAAAGACAGCAAAAGTAATATTTTTGGTATTTTTGTAGTGATTGTAACAGTAGCAACGGAAAAGTAAATAAGCACAAACCAGTATATGGAAAACTCGTAGGCACCGGATCAATGCTGGAGAAATATGTCAGATGTGGTTCATCATGTAACAGTCATAACATAGGGTGACACAGAACTAGCTCTAGTTCATCAATGTAATGTAGGCATGTATTCCGTAAATAGTCATACGTGCTTATGAAAAAGAACTTGCATGACATCTTTTGTCCTACCCTCCCATGGCAGCGGGGTCCTATTGGAAAATAAGGGATATTAAGGCCTCCTTTTAATAGAGAACCGGAACAAAGCATTAACACATAGTGAATACATGAACTCCTCAAACTATGGTCATCACCGGGAGTGGTCCCGATTATTGTCACTTCGGGGTTGCCGGATCATAACACATAGTAGGTGACTATAGACTTGCAAGATAGGATCTAGAACTCACATATATTCATGAAAACATAATTGGTTCAGATCTGAAATCATGGCACTTGGGCCCTAGTGACAAGCATTAAGCATAGCAAAGTCATAGCAACATCAATCTCAGAACATAGTGGATACTAGGGATCAAACCCTAACAAAACTAACTCGATTACATGATAAATCTCATCCAACCCATCACCGTCCAGCAAGCCTACAATGCAATTACTCACGCACGGCAGTGAGCATCATGAAATTGGTGATGGAGGATGGTTGATGATGACGACAGTGACGAATCCCCCTCTCCGGAGCCCCAAACGGACTCTAGATCAGCCCTCCCGAGAGAGATTAGGGCTTGGCGACGGCTCCGTATCTTAAAACGCAATGAAACTTTCTCTCTGATTTTTTTCTCCTCGAAAGCCAATATATGGAGTTGGAGTTGGCATCGGAGGGCCACCAGGGGGCCCACGAGGTAGGGGGTGCGCCCAGGGGGGAGGGGCGCGCCCCCCACCCTCGTGGACAGGGTGTGGGCCCCCTGGTCTTCATCTTTGGCAAGGTTTTTTTATTATTTATTCTAAGATATTCCGTGGAGTTTTAGGTCATTCCGAGAACTTTTGTTTTCTGCACATAAAACAACACCATGGCAATTCTGCTGAAAACAGCGTCAGTCCGGGTTAGTTCCATTCAAATCATACAAGTTAGAGTCCAAAACAAGGGCAAAAGTGTTTGGAAAAGTAGATATGATGGAGACGTATCTACTCCCCCAAGCTTAAACCCTTGCTTGTCCTCAAGCAATTCAGTTGACAAACTGAAAGAGAAAAATAAAATCTTTTACAAACTCTGTTTGCTCTTGTTGTTGTAAACATGAAAAGCCAGCATTCAAGTTTCAGCAATTATTATGAACTAACCATACTCACAATAACACGTAGGTCTCACAATTACTCATATCAATAGCATAATCAGCTAGCGAGCCATAATAATAAAACTCGGATGGCAACACTTTCTCAAAGTAATCATAACATGATATAACAAAATGGTATCTCGCTAGCCCATTCTGAGATCGCAAAACATAAATGCAGAGCTCCTTTAAAGATCAAGGACTGACTAAACATTGTAATTCATGGTAAAAGAGATCCAGTCAAGTCATACCCAATATAAACCAATCATAATGAATGCAAATGACAGTGTGCTCTCCAGCGGGTGCTTTTTAATAAGAAGGGTGATGACTCAACATAAAAGTAAATAGATAGGCCCTTCGCAGAGGGAAGCAGGGATTTGTAGAGGTGCCAAAGCTCGATTTTTGAAATAGAGATAAATAATATTTTGAGCGGCATACTTTCACTGTCAACGTAACAACTATGAGATGGCTGTATCTTCCATACTACATGCATTATAGGCAGTTCCCAAACAGAATGGTAAAGGTTTATACTCCCCCTCCTCCACAAGCATCAATCCATGGCTTGCTCGAAACAACGAGTGCCTCCAACATTCAACGGGTCCCAGGGGGAGTTTTGTTTAATTATTTTGATTTGCTTTGATCTTTTTGGATCATGGGACTGGGCATCCCGGTTACCGGCCCTTTCTCGTGAATGAGGAGCGGAGTCCACTCCTCTTGAGAATAACCCACCTAACATGGAATATATAGGCAGCCATAGTTGCACATGAGCTGCTCGAGCATACAAAACAGAATTTCATTGGAAGATTTGGAGTTTGGCACATACAAATGTACTTGGAACGGCAGGTAGATACCGCATATAGGAAGGTATAGTTGACTCATATGGAACAACTTTGGGGTTTAAGGAGTTTGGATGCACAAGCAGTATTCCCGCTTAGTACAGGTGAAGGCTAGCAAAAGACTGGGAAGCGACCAACTGAGAGACCGACAACAGTCGTAAACATGCATTAAAATTAATTCACACCGAATATAAGCATGAGTAGGATATAATCCACCATGAACATAAATATCATGAAGGCTATGTTGATTTGATTCAACTACATGCGTGAACATGTGCCAAGTCGAGTCACTCAATTCATTTAAAGGAGGATACCATCATATCATACCACATCATAATCATCTCAATAGCATGTTGGCACACAAGGTTAACCATTATAACTCATAGCTAATCAAGTATGGCACAAGCAACTACAATCTCTAAATGTCATTGCAAATATGTTTACTTCATAATAGCTGAATCAGGAACGATGAATCATCATATTTACAAAAACAAGAGAGGACGAGTTCATACCAGCTTTTCTCATCCCAATGAGTCCATCATATATCATCATTATTGCCTTTCACTTGCACGACCGAACGGTGTGTATAATAATAAGAGTGCACGTGCATTGGACTAAGCTGGAATCTGCAAGCATTCAACTCAAGAGAGAAGACAAGTAATATGGGCTCTAAGTTAAATAAACAATCATGCATATAAGAGCCACTAAGCATTTTCAATATAGTCTTCTCGACCCCCAAAGAAAGGAAAAGAAAAATAAAAACTATTTACACGGCAAAGCTCCCAACAAGCAAAAGAAGGACGGGAAATATTTTTGGGTTTTCTTTTTAATTCTACTACAAGCATGGAAAGTAGACTAACACTAATTTTTTTCTTAAGGTTTATTAAACTCACAAGAAGAAAGCAGGAAAAAGGAAAATAAACTAGCATGGATATTACAGTGAAAGAGTATGAGCACCGACATCTAGCAATGAGTGTGAACATGAATGTAATGCCGGTGGGAAATACGTACTCCCCCAAGCTTAGGATTTTGGCCTAAGTTGGTCTATTGCCAGATATAACCTGGCTGATATCCGTAGGTGAAGCTGGGGTGGTACTGCGATGAAGAATAGTTGGGATCATAATGTGATGAAGAGGACTCTGACTGCCACTGGCTGGCAACCGCCTCAGGATCCCAAGAATAAACAGACATTCGTGGAGGCTCCGGTTCCGAGGCTGGTGCAGGATTCCGATAGGCTTGAACAGCCGCCCACGGAACAATGTAAGTACCTGCAGACAAGTTAAACAAAGAGGGAGCAGGCAAAGTAATAGTCTCAGGGTGATGTTTATCAAAGTACAATTTATATTTAAGCGCCCTTTCGCGATTCTTAACAAGAAAATCATGCGCTACCATACTCTTATAATCTAAATAAGCACGGGGCAGCACTGTTTCTTCTTTCTCCTCATGCCTAATAGGTATTTCAAAATGTTCAGCTAGGCGTGAAGCATAAATGCCTCCAAAGATGGGGCCCTTAGTACGGTTCATACTCAACCGTCTAGCAACAATTCCACCCATACTAACAGAGTTATTGCGGTATAAACCATGGAGCAAAATAATAATATCAGGAATACTAAGGTTCCCACAGTTCCCGCGACCAATCAAGCAACGACTAGCAAATAAGGCAAAGTAGCGTAAAACAGGGAAATGTTTGCTAGTAATTCTTGCATCAGAAACCTTCCTGATTTCTCCCACAGTGATAGTGTCAATATAAGCTTCCACTTCATTACGGTGTGGTTCATCTAAAGAACCCTCGAAAGGTATTTTGCAAACCTCGCAAAATGCAGCTAATGTCATCTCCCTAGCAACATCATATAAATGGAACTCTACTGTTGGAGGTGATTTCTAAGGGAAAAAGTAGAAGTTCTGCACAAAAGTATTTGTGAGTAAAAGATACTGTTGACGTTGGTCGCGGAGGAAGTTGGTGAGGCCAGCGTTCTCAATCAATAGATAGAAATCTTCATAAATCCCGGCACTCCTCAAGAAGTCATCAGAAGGCCATTCACAGGGCCGGAGCTCCGTGATATGAGGCAGATTAAATTTGGGCTTCTGTTCTTCTTCCTTTTGTTTCTCCTAAGAACTTCGGCTCGACGAGCCCCTCAAAAGTCTCTTCATTATTTCTGAAACAATCTGAAATTTTTAGTAACTTCAAACAAAGTGAACCAACTTCAATAAGATTGATAGCAACTACTCATACAAGTGCCTAGAGCATATATCAAGCATTAGAACTACTTGGAACCATATATATTTGACATGCAAGCTCAAGAACATGGTCACCTATGCAGCAAAAATTTGCAATGAATAAAGCACTAGAACAAAAACTAATTGGACCAATGGAGGAGTCACATACCAAGGAACAATCTCCCCAAGCAGTTTTGCGAGAGGTGCTTTGAGCAAGGAGATCAAAAATCGCAGCAAAAGTTGCTGGAACACGAGCTTGAGTTGGTTTTTCGGGTTTGTGCAAGACAGAGGAAGAAGATGGGTGCAGGAATAAGTGGAGGAGGGCCACCATGGGCCCACGAGGCAGGGGGCGCGCCCAGGGGGGTAGGGCCCGCCCTCCACCCTCGTGACCAGGTGGTAGCTCTCCCCACGGTAATTTTTGCACTAAAAATCCTTAAATATTCCCGAAAAAATCATATTAAATTGGCATGGCATTCTGAGGACTTTTATTTTCGGGATATTTTTATATTGCACGGATAAGTCAGAAAACAGACAGAAAAATACTATTTTACTTTATTTCTACTAAAGAACAGAAAATATAAAGAGGGTACAGAAGTTTATGCTTCTAGTTTCATCCATCTCATGCTCATCAAAAAGAATCCACTAACAAGGTTGATCAAGTCTTGTTAACAAACTCATTTCGATAATCATGGAACCGAAGAAATTTCGAATAACACTATGTTACCTCAACGGGGATATGGACATCCCCAACAATAAGTATATCATATTTCTTTTTGACAGTGGGAAGAGGAAATTCAAAACCTCCAAATATAATCGATGGAATTTTTCCAATAGAGTTGATACTATAAACTTGAGGTTGTTTCCTCGGAAAGTGCACCGTATGCTCATTACCATTAACATGAAAAGTGACATTGCCTTTGTTGCAATCAATAACAGCCCCTGCAGTATTAAGGAAAGGTCTTCCAAGAATAATAGACATACTATCATCCTCGGGAATATCAAGAATAACAAAGTCCGTTAAAATAGTAACGTTTGCAACCACAACAGGTACATCCTCACAAATACCGACAGGTATAGCAGTTGATTTATCAGCCATTTGCAAAGATATTGTCGGATTTCGGGTTCCGGCAGACCCTTGAGGTTCGAACACTAGGGTGCGCATGGAGCTTTCGTCTCCTACCTACATGCACCCCTCCGCCTTGCTAGGATCTAAACTAAGGAAAGAACAACACAAGAGACATTGGTTTATACTGGTTCGGGCCACCTTATGGTGTAATACCCTACTCCAGTGTGTGGTGTGGTGGATTGCCTCTTGGGCTGATGATGATGAACAATACAAGGAAGAACAGCCTCACGAGGGTCTGTTCTTGGCTGGGGCGATGAACTGCTGGAAGGAGCTCAGTCGCCCTTCTCTCTTTCTCTCTCTCTCTTTCTTTTTGCCCTTGGTCCGTCCTCTCCCTGTCTAGCGGGTGGCCGGTCCTATTTATAGGGGGCCTGGTCCTCTTCCCAAATATAGAGCGGGAAGGGAGCCAACAATGGTGGGCTAATTTAAAGGGGGACAACTAGTACTAGCTATCCTGACAAAAGTAGTCTTCTCCTGCGCAAAGCTCTGGTGATGACACCGTCTTGGGCTCCACGGTGACCTCCGTCTCGTAGTCCTCCTGGTCTTGGTCTCGTTGCGCCGAAGTGGCAACCTCTGCCTGATGCCTTGGTACTCCGCGGCTGCGCTTGCCCCCTTTGCACCAAAGAGGAAAGGAGGACACTGCGCGGGCTGGCACCCGCCTGGCGCCCTTGATCGTCATGGCTTGCATCATGGGCACCTCGTGAGGTAACCCGCCTTGGTCTCTCCACCTCCTCGTGAGCCAGCCTGATGAGGCCATGCCTGAGGAAGCTCCGCGTCATCCGCCTCGCGAGACTTGGCCCCTCGTGAGGGTCTTGGGTTTGTGTTGGTGAAGATGGGCCGCGCTGGGCCCCTTTTTGAGCCACGCCGTAGGCCGCAGGCAGGCAAGTCTGGGGACCCCCGTTCCCAGAACACCGACAATAGCCCCCGGGCCCAAGGCGCGCTCGGACTTGGCCGTGCAGGGAGGCGGAAGGGCAAGAGTGAAGCGCCGCGGGCCCTAACAGGCTGCGGCCTTGGGCACCGCGTGGCGGTTGATTGGACGTGGGCGCCTCCACTTCCCCATGGGGCTTGGCAACTGCACGGATTCGACAAGTCCCTGCATGCAAAGTGGGTCATGATTACCTGCGATCGTGGAGGTAGGCGGTTGGCCTCCGCCAGCCATAAGTACGGAACAGCGCGCGCCCTTCCAGTCCATCCCTCCTTGCTTATCCTTCTTCCCGATCCTTGCTCCGTCTTTCTGCGATGGCTCCGATCCGCCGGTTCTCAATACCAGAGAAGGGAAAGGCTCCCCGAGAGGAACCAGACCCACTCCCGCCGAAAAAATGGCTCGCCCCCCATGGCTCGGACGAGGGGGCCCTTCAGGTGGTGTCGAGGCCTTTGTTTGAGCGGGCACCGCCGGGGTTCCCGCTTCCATTGTACGACCACGTCGAGGGCCCTGAAGGAGCTGATGCTGACCGCCACGGGCGGCGCCGCCGTCGGCGCCGGCGGGTCACGAAGGTGTGGGTCGTCCCCCCTGGGGTCCACACCGAGGGCTCCTCCCGAGAGTTCATGCTTCACGTCGCCATTCCTCTTCAGTCTTGGATCCGCCTTCTTCCCTTCTTCGCCTCCATCATCCTGCAGGGGAAGCCCCTGGAGCTCTGGCTGCAGCACGCCGGCTGCAGCACCCTCGTGACCGAGGCAGAGGTCGCGGTCGTTGCCCCGGGCGAGGTCTACATGACTCGGGGCTGGAGAGAGATCGCCCGGGTTTGCAGGGTAAGGGGCGTCTTCGCGGTCCACTTGGATTACGATGGTGCTTCGGTGATGCTCTTCAAGGTCTTCGATGCGAGTGGGCGCCGGCTGCAGTGCTGCCTGGGGAAGGTGGCCAGGACCCTGCCGCGACGAGGACTGGGCCCGCCAACCACTCCCTTGGCGGCTCCTCAGGGGGTGGAGGCGTCGGAGGTTCCAGCGACTCCGGCGAGCTCTTCGCGACTCCGGAGATGAGCGACGATAGCTAAGAGCCCCCAAGCCAGCGCCGCTCCTGGAGCAGAGCGGGCTCGTCAGGCCGCCGCCGACCCTGATCTGGATGGGGTTGGCGTCGGTGCTTGACGGCCCACCGTTGATGATGGCGTCATTTGCTGGGACGCGCGTAGTTTGTATCCCTTTAGGATCTGTTCCCTGCGAGGAATCAAAAACGCATCCCGTGGGGGCTTGTAAGGTGCCCGTGATCCTGTTTTGTTAATATAACCCCTGTCGTAGAATTGTGCGAGTTGCTCATTCCGTCTTAGCTCAGTCCTCCCTTTCGAACCTCACGAGGGCTTGGTGCTCTGCGCCGACAGGTCCCAGTCCCAAGGCGGCTTCAGCCGTCGCTGGTATGCCAGGTCGCGATGCCGTGGTCAAGGCCAGGAGGTGAGCGACCCGGAGTCCGGTAAGAGCCCCTGAGTCGCGATGCTCAGGAGGTCCCCTTTGGCGCCCAAGCAGCCGTCGTTTGGTGAGAAAGGAGAGTGGCGTCGCTAACACGGGATGGCATTAGGTGCGGGGATGGTGCCACGGTAGCTGGCCCTTCCGGGTGATGACTTATCTCGAGGATCAGGGGCCGCTCTCTGGTGTGTCGCTGGGTCCGTGCTTCGGCAGGCACGAGGTTGCTCGGCGAGGTCCTCGCGTGTCTCTCCCCTCTCGCCTTTGTTCCCCTTTCTGCTCTACGTCCTCGGGTCCCGGCCTTCGAGCGGGTCTCAGCCGTTGCTGGTATGCCAGGTTGCGATGCTGTGGTCAAGGCAGAGGGTGAGGGCTGGAGAGCCGGTAGGAGCCCTGAGTCGCGATGCTCAGGCACCCCCCCTTTAACGTGCAAGCGGTTCGCACGGACAAGGGCGAAAGAGACACCGCAAGGGCCTTTCCTGACGCAGCCCCTTCAGGAGGTCCTGCAGGTCCACCATAGAAAAAATAAGGGGTTGCCATGACAATTGACAGTCAGCCGTTGGTTGCTTCCGAGGGGTAGTGAGGCACTGAAGGCTTGACGAGGTGACGCTGTGCGGGGCTGCCGCGGCTAGAGCTCAACCATCCAGGTTTGTCGGCGTTGCAGGGACGGACCCATGTGCAAGCGTCGTGCCGTTTGGGAGCAGGTTCGTTAGTTGGCGTCAGCTGAGCAGGCAACTAGGTAAAACACATTAGCCGCGAAGGAGTGGATTCGTTCAAATAGATGCTGGGAATGCGGACATCACTGGGTCAGGCCCGAGCGACTTGGGGATCATGCAGCCTGAGGGGCGCCCCCAACAAGGTAAGCTAACAACATGGAATAAAAAAGGGATACACACCGCAGGGACGGACCCACGTGGCCTGGGAATAATGCAACCCTGGGGGGCGCTCCTAGCTGGAAGTAAAACTAGAAAGGTGTTACCCGACGATGTTGAGGACGAAGGAGCGTTGATGTAGTAGGCTCGGTGGGCTGCGGGAGCCGATTCTCACGAGCCTCCAGGCCCAGGGGCCTCGGGAGGCTCCGGAGGCGCTGGCGGCTCCTCGCGGGCCATCTCCATCCGTGCCAGGGCAGCGGAACACCTGGCCTCTCGTGCCTCCGTGATGCCCCTCATGAGGCGCTGGTACGCGTCAGCCGCGCTCGGCATGCCGTAAGGCATGCGAATGTAGTTGTGGGGTGGGCCTCCTCAGCGCCCCACTCGCGAGGGCCAGAGGCGCTCCAAAGAGGCGACTCGGTTGAGCTCTGGTATGTCGATGCAGACGCGCAGCCCACCATCCTCGCCTGGATGGGGAGCCACTGCTTGTAGGGGGCGGCCGCCTTTCATGACTCTTGACTCCTGTAGCTCTTGAATGACCTTGCTGATGAACTCCTAAGGGTCTGGATCTCCTTGCCTTGCTCCTTCTTGACGGAAACGTGCTTCGAAACACGCCTCCATGTGGTGCCCAAGCGCCTCCCTCGTGACCCTAGCTAGGTCGGTGGCCCTCCAGGGGAGAGCCCCCGAGCCCTGCCTGAGGAGGGCGCTGGGCGCACTTTCCTATGCGATGGAAGGAGGTTCCCCCTGGGCAGGCGCGGGCCCAAAGGGGCTTGCCTCCTGAATGGTTGGGCCGGACGATGTCTTCTTCTTCTTAGGGGCGGTCTCGGGAGGCCTCCTGCTTCCACGATCCGGGTCTTCCAGTGACGCGGCCTGAAAGGCTCGTTCCAGGGAACACACCGCGTCCTTCTCTTCACAGGGTACCGTGATGACTCTGCCACTTCCTGGCATCTTGAGGACGTTGTAGCCGTGGTGGGTTACGGCCATGAACTTGGCCAGCGCTGGGTACCCAAGGATGGCGTTGTACGGCAGTCGAATGTGAGCGACGTCAAAGTCGATGAGCTCGGTGCGGTAGTTGTCGCATGCCCCGAAGGTGACAGGGAGGCAGACCTGCCCAATCGGGACCGTGGAGCCGTCGGTAATACCGGAGAAAGGCTTGGTTGGCTGAAGCTGGCTGTAGGGCACTTGGAGGTTGTTGAATGTTTCCACGGACAGGACGTTGAGCCCCGCCCCGCAATCGATGAGGGTCTTGGTGACCACCACGTTGTTGATGATTGGGGAACAAAGCATCGGGAGGACTCCGGCTGTAGCCCCACACTTGAGCTGATCTGCCGAGCTGAACGTGATGGCGCACGCCGACCACCTAAGAGGGCGCGTGGCTTCGAGCCTGGGGAGGACTGCGTTCACTTCGCGGGCGAACTGCTTGAAGATGCGCTGAGAGGCTGGGGCTTGTGCCCCGCCCAAGATGCAGGCGATCGCGCGCGGCTCCTGGAAGCCCCCAGCCCCCTCGTCCTGGTGGCGGTCTTCGTTTCTTCTTGGCTGCGGCTGCCGCGGTGGGAGGCCTGCGTTGCCTTGCGGGCGATCCTCGCGAGGCTAATCCCTCCAGTCCCCCTCTCGAGGCTGATCCCTCCAGCCTCCCTCATGAGGCGGGTCTTGCCAGCGATCCTCGCGAGGTTGGCCGCGCCACCCTTGGCATGGGCCACGGTCTTCCCAGCGTCTTGCGTTCCTTCCTCCTCCTCGGCCGTAGCCCCAGTCACTGCGGTCAGGGCGACGGCCGATCCTTCCTTCTCGCACGGCTCGGAGCTCTTGACATTCTTTGGTGTTGTGGGTGTGGAGGTCGTGGTACACACAGTACCGGCCGCCCTTGGAAGGTTCGGGCTGATCTCTGCCTCGCTTGGTGTCTGGTTCTGCCGCGAGCACGGTAGCCCCCTTGCGCTTCACATCCTTGGTCTTGGGCTTCTTCTCTTCTGGGTCTGCGGCAGGCAGCTCGAGGAGGGAGAGACGCCCTTCCTCGGCCCTGGCGCACTTGGTTGCCAGGTTGAACAGCTCCAAGGAGGTGCACAGGTCTTCATGCATCACCAGCTCCTCCTTCATCTTGACGTCGTGCACGCCGTCGGAGAAGGCCGAGATGATGGCCTCCTCGGTCACCTTGGGAATCTTGAGGCACGCGTTGTTGAAGCACTGGATGTACTTCTGCAGGGTCTCCCCGGGCTGTTGCTTGATGCGGCGCATGTCGCTTACGGCGGGTGGCCGGTCGCGAGTGCCTTGGAAGTTGGCGATGAAGCGGGTGCGCATCTCGTCCCAGGAGGAGATTGTTCCTGGAGCCAGGTTCAGGAGCTAGGTGCGGGCCCCATCCTTGAGTGCCATGGGGAACCAGTTCGCCATGACCTTCTCGTCTCCGTTGGCAGCTTTGATGCCCAGCTCGTAGAGCTAGAGGAACTCCGCAGGGTCAGCCGTGCCGTCATAGCGAGGAGGCAAGTCTGGCTTGAACTTGCCGGGCCACGCGACGCTGCGTAGCTCGGCGGTGAAGGCGCGGCAGCCTGCTGTGGCCACGGGAGGCCTTGGATGACGGGGAGCTTGGTCTTGCATGTCCCCACGCGCTGCAGCTGGGTGCAGCGCGGGATATTGACGCGCGGGAGCAGGAGCATGGTCACGACGTGCTGGAGCAGGGAGCGCCCGGGCAGCTTCTTGCGGGCAAGGGACTTCTTGACAGCTCTGCTCTTGCTGCGCTGGCGCCTGCCGGAGCGGGTTCCGCCCAGGGGCCACGCGCCTTGGATCCATGGCGCCTTCCTGAGGAGGAGGCGATCGGGGCGCCGCCGGAGCTTCATTGCCTGCGCGGGGCGGGGTGCGGTGCAGCGGAACGGACGGCGCAGGAGAGCCCCCTGCGGCGTGGATGAGCTCGGCGACGCGGTCGAGCCATTCTTCGTAGACATCGTCGACGAGGCAGTAGCGCAGGAGCTTGTTCGCTGCAATGAGTGCAGCTCGAGCCTCCATGGGCGCGCGGAGCGCGCGGGACGAAGAACCAGCTGGGGTGAGCGAGGGAGTTGCGGTGCGGCCGTCTTGCCGCACGGACGGATGCTGGGGCGATGCTTGCCGCTCGTCCCCCGCCGGGCCGGTGGCGGCATTGACGGCAGGTGACGGGGAACGGTGAGGGCGCCCGCCGACAGGGGCCGTCTGGGCGACGCGGGAAGCGAGCGCGGCCCGGCGCTCGGCGCGGGCCCGACGAGCGTCAGACATGGGCGTGATGTTCGGAGGAGAACGGGGTGGTGGAAGACGAATCCCGGCGCACCCCTACCTGGCGCGCCAGATGTCAGATTTCGGGTTCCGGCAGACCCTTGAGGTTCGAACACTGGGGTCCGCGTGGAGCTTTCGTCTCCTACCTACCTACACCCCTCCGCCTTGCTAGGATCTAAACTAAGGAAAGAACAACACAAGAGACACAGGGTTTATACTGGTTCGGGCCACCGTTGTGGTGTAATACCCTACTCCAGTGTGTGGTGTGGTGGATTGCCTCTTGGGCTAATGATGATGAACAATACAAGGAAGAACAGCCTCGCGAGGGTCTGTTCTTGTCTGGGGCGATGAACTGCTGGGAGGAGCTCAGTCGCCCTTCTCTCTTTCTCTCTCTCTCTCTCTCTCTTTCTTTTTGCCCTTGGTCCGTCCTCTCCCTGTCTAGCGGGTGGCTGGTCCTATTTATAGGGGCCCTGGTCCTCTTCCCAAATATCGAGCGGGACGGGAGCCAACAATGGCGGGCTAATTTAAAGGGGGACAGCTAGTACTAGCTATCCTGACAAAAGTAGTCTTCGCCTGCGCAAAGCTCTAGTGATGGCGCCGTCTTGGGCTCCACGGTGACCTCCATCTCGTAGTCCTCCTGGTCTTGGTCTCGCTGCACCAAAATGGCAACCTTTGCCTGATGCGTCGGTACTCCGCGGCTGCGCTTGCCCCCTTTGCACCAAAGAGGAAAGGAGGACACTGCGCGGGCTGGCACCTGCCTGGCGCCCTTGGTCGTCATGGCTTGCGTCATGGGCACCTCGTGAGGTACCCCACCTTGGTCTCTCCGCCTCCTCGTGAGCCACCCTGATGAGGCCATGCCTGAGGAAGCTCCGCGTCGTTCGCCCTGCGAGGCTTGGTCCCTCGCGAGGGTCTTGGGTTGGTGTTGGTGAAGATGGGCCGCGCTGGGCCCCCTTTTGAGCCACGCCGCAGGCCGCAGGCAGGCAAGTCTGGGGACCCCCGTTCCCAGAATGCTGACAGATATTTCAGTAGGTGTCAACTTATTCAAGTCAAGTCTATG
The DNA here is from genome assembly GCF_002162155.2 of Triticum dicoccoides. Taxonomy (NCBI): domain Eukaryota; kingdom Viridiplantae; phylum Streptophyta; class Magnoliopsida; order Poales; family Poaceae; genus Triticum; species Triticum dicoccoides. The sequence goes on along the minus strand of NC_041382.1, from coordinate 307,088,098 downwards.
ATATAAAGAGAGAGGCATAACACTAACACCGGCTCCATGATCACATAAAGCAGTTTTAACATAATTTCTTTTAATGGAGCATGGTATAGTAGGTACTCCTGGATCTCCAAGTTTCTTTGGTATTCCACCCTTAAAAGTGTAATTAGCAAGCATGGTGGAAATTTCAGCCTCCGTTATCTTTCTTTTATTAGTAATGATATCCTTCATATACTTAGCATAAGGATTTGTTTTGAGCACATTAGTCAATCGCATACGCAAAAAGATAGGTCTAATCATTTCAGCAAAGCGCTCAAAATCCTCATCATTCTTTTTCTTGGATGGTTTCGGAGGAAAATGCATGGGTTTCTGAACCCATGGTTCTCTTTCTTTACCATGTTTCCTAGCAACGAAGTCTCTTTTATCATAACGTTGATTCTTTGATTGTGGGTTATCAAGATCAACAGCAGGTTCAACTTCTACATCATTATCATTACTAGGTTGAGCATCATCATGAACATCATCATTAACATTTTCACTAGGTTCATGTTCATTACCAGATTGTGTTTCAGCATCATACATAGAGATATCATTTGGATTATCAGGTGGTTCAGCAATAGGTTCACTAGAAGTTTGCACAGTTCTATCATTTTTCTTTTTCTTCCTTTTAGAAGAACTAGGTGCATCAATATTATTTCTTTGAGAATCTTGCTCGATTCTCTTAGGGTGGCCTTCAGGATACAAAGGTGCCTGATTCATTCTACCAGTTCTAGTAGCCACTCTAACAGCATAATCATTTTTCTTACTATTCATTTCATCAAGCATTTTTTTCTGAGCCTTAAGTACTTGTTCTACTTGAGTGGTAACCATAGAAGCATGTTTGCTAACAAGTTTAAGTTCACCTCTAATATTATCCACATAATCACTCAAGCGTTTAATCATAAAGGTATTTTGCTTTAATTGTCTACCAAAATAAGCATTAAAGTCATCTTGCTTAAACATATAGTCATCAAACTCATCCAAGCACTGACTAGCAATTTTAGTAGGAGAGACTTCAACTTTATCATATCTACAGAGAGAATTTACCTTTACTACCTGTGTCGGGATATCGGGAGGTTCTTCAGTAAATAAGTAATTGAGATCATATACTTCTTCAACAGGCGGTAAATTAAGACCATGTATTTCTTCAATAGGAGGTAAATTCTTAACATCTTCAGCTTTAATACCTTTTTATTTCATAGATTTCTTTGCCTCTTTCATATCTTCCGGACTGAGAAATAGAACACCTCTCTTCTTCGGAGTTGGTTTAGGAATAGGCTCAGTAATTGGCTAAGGAGCTGGCTCAGGAGTTGGCTCGGGAGGTGGCTCAGGAGGTGGCTCAGGAGGTGCCCAATTATTTTCATTTTCCAACATATTATTCAATAAAATTTCAACGTCATCCGGTGTTCTTTCCCTGAAAAGAGAACCAGCACAACTATCCAGGTAATCTCTGGAAGCATCAGTTAGTCCATTATAAAAGATATCAAATATTTCAGGTTTCTTAAGAGGATGATCAGGCAAAGCATTAAGTAACTTGAGAAGCCTCCCCCAAGCTTGTGGGAGACTCTCTTCTTCAATTTGCACAAAATTGTATATTTCCCTCAAAGCAGCTTGTTTCTTATGAGCAGGGAAATATTTAGCAGAGAAGTAATAAATCATATCCTGGGTACTTTGCACACAGGCAGGATCAAGAGAATTAAACCATTTCTTAGCATCACCCTTTAATGAGAACGGAAATATTTTGCGTATATAAAAGTGGCACGATCTCAGATTATTAGTAAACAGGGCAGCTATTTCATCTAACTTACGAAGATGTGCCACAACAGTTTCAGATTCATAGCCATAAAAAGGATCAGATTCAACCAAAGTAATTATATCTGGATCAACAGTAATATCATAATAATCCTGATGAGTAACACAGATAGGTCGAGTAGCAAAAGCAGGGTCGGGTCTCATCCTACCTCTAAAAGATTCCTTACTCCACTTAATTAGTAACCTCTTACGTTCAGGTTTATCCGGACAAGCAATAATAGCTTCATAAGATTCGTTATTAAAAAGATAACCCTCAGGAATAACAGGCATAGGTTCATCATCACTAACATCATCATGTTCAGGTTCACTAATTTCTCTTTCTCTAGACTTAGAAATTTGCTCATCTAGAAATTCACCAAGTGGCACAGTAGTCTCAAGCATAGAAGTAGTTTCATCATAAGTATCATGCATAGCAGAAGTGGCATCATCAATAACATGCGACATATCAGAATTCATAGCAGTAGTAGGTTTAGGTGTCGCTAGCTTACTCATAATGGAAGGTGAATCAAGTGCAGATCTAGATGGCAGTTCCTTACCTCCCCTCATAGTTGAGGGGTAAATTTTTGTCTTAGCGTCTTTCAAGTTCTTCATAGTGTCCAGCAGATATAAATCCCAAGTGACTCAAAGAATAGAGCTATGCTCCCCGGCAACGGCGCCAGAAAAAGATCTTGATAACCCACAAGTATAGGGGATCGCAACAGTTTTCGAGGGTAGAGTATTCAACCCAAATTTGTTGATTCGACACAAGGGGAGCCAAAGAATATTCTCAAGTATTAGCAGCTGAGTTGTCAATTCAACCACACTAGAAACTTAGTATCGGCAGCAAAGTGTTTAGTAGCAAAGTAATATGATACTGGTGGTAACGGTAACAAAGTAAAGACAGCAAAAGTAATGTTTTTGGTATTTTTGTAGTGATTGTAACAGTAGCATCGGAAAAGTAATTAAGCGTAAACCAGTATATGGAAAACTCGTAGGCACCGGATCAATGATGGAGAATTATGTCGGATGTGGTTCATCATGTAACAGTCATAACATAGGGTGACACAGAACTAGCTCCAGTTCATCAATGTAATGTAGGCATGTATTCCGTAAATAGTCATACGTGCTTATGGAAAAGAACTTGCATGACATCTTTTGTCCTACCCTCCCGTGGCAGCAGGGTCCTATTGGAAACTAAGGGATATTAAGGCCTCCTTTTAATAGAGAACCGGAACAAAGCATTAACACATAGTGAATACATGAACTCCTCAAACTATGGTCATCACCGGGAGTGGTCCTGATTATTGTCACTTCGGGGTTGCCGGATCATAACACATAGTAGGTGACTATAGACTTGCAAGATAGGATCTAGAACTCACATATATTCATCAAAACATAATTGGTTCAGATCTGAAATCATGGCACTCGGGCACTAGTGACAAGCATTAAGCATAGCAAAGTCATAGCAACATCAATCTCAGAACATAGTGGATACTAGGGATCAAACCCTAACAAAACTAACTCGATTACATGATAAATCTCATCCAACCCATCACCGTCCAGCAAGCCTACGATGCAATTACTCACGCACGGCGGTGAGCATCATGAAATTGGTGATGGAGGATCTTTGATGATGACGACGGCAACGAATCCCCCTCTCCGGAGCCCCGAACGGACTCCAGATCAGCCCTCCCGTGAGAGATTAGGGCTTGGCGGTGGCTCCGTATCGTAAACCACGATGAAACTTTCTCTCTGATTTTTTTCTCCTCGAAAGCCAATATATGGAGTTGGAGTTGGCGTCGGAGGGCCACCAGGGGGCCCACGAGGTAGGGGGGCGCGCCCAGGGGGAGGGGCGCGCCCCCACCCTCGTGGACAGGGTGTGGGCCCCTGGTCTTCATCTTTGGCGAGGGTTTTTTATTATTTATTCTAAAATATTCCGTGGAGTTTCAGGTCATTCCGAGAACTTTTGTTTTCTCCACATAAAACAACACCATGACAATTCTGCTGAAAACAGCGTCAGTCCGGGTTAGTTCCATTCAAATCATACAAGTTAGAGTCCAAAACAAGGGCAAAAGTGTTTGGAAAAGTAGATACAACGGAGACGTATCAGCTCTCATATGGAAATATTCTCATTTTCGGGCGTCCCATGTCCATGTCGGTGTTTTCCATAACGTGTCTAGCTCCTCTTGCAGAAGCCCCATATACAGGTTAGTTCTAGTTCCCGGTTGTTTCGGCCCTTGAATCAGCATGCTCATGTGTATGTACTTTGTCTTCATGCACTTCCATGGGAGGAGGTTGTACATCCATATAAACACGGGCCATGTCTTGTGGTTGGTGTTCTAGTTTCCAAACGGATTCATGGTATCAGTACTCACACCAAGCATGATGTTCCTTGGATCTTCTGCAGCAAATCCATATACAGTGTTGAATGCTCTCCACTGGCTACCATATACGAGGTGTCTCAGCCTCGGATCATCTCCATCGTCGGTCTTCTTCCTCTCCGCGTGCCATCGCATGAGCTTTGCTTCCTTAGGATCTACGAAATACCGCTGCAGACGGGGAGTGATCGGAAAGTACCATACAACTTTCTGAGGAGCTTTCTTTCCTGCCTTCTTGTATCGAGAAGCATTGCACACTGGACAACTGGTTTTTCCATGTGCTCCCCCCGATAAATGATGCAATCGTTGATGCATGTGTGGTACCTAATGTGCGGCAAATCAAAAGGGCAAACAATTTTCTTGGCCTCCTTGACACTAGTAGGACATAGGTTCCTCGCGGGAAGAAGTATATTATGTAGAAACTTCAAACGCTCATTGAGGCTCTTGTACTTAGTAGTAGCGCTTTCCAGGAAAGGAGAGGGAGAGGGAAAAGTGGGGGAGAGGAGGGGAAGGGGTGGAAAAGGTGGCACCAGCCGCAACTAGCAGTAGCGCTGCTTTGAAAAAAGCGCTGCTACTATTGGACTTAGTAGTGGCGCTTTCCTAGAAAAGCGCTACTACTAAGTGGGGCCCACTAGCAGTAGCGGCGCATAAAAGAAGAGCACTACTACTAAACTATTAGTGGTAGCGCTTTTTTCTATACACTGCTTCAACTACGAAAATAGTCGGTGGCCTCGTCTGGTCCCACATAGTAGTATCATGTTTCTGCTTCACAGCGGTACTACTATGGAGTTACTAGTAGCTCTTTCCAGGAAAAGCGCTGCTGCTAAATAGCAGCAACGTTTATTTCTTTCCAGCGCTACTACTATGCTACTGTGTATAAGCGTTTTCCTAGTAGTGTCCTCCCCCCAACTGAGGTTCACCTAGCAAAGTGCGAAGTAGGTAGCAGCCCCCCTCCTCCCTCGTGTCGGCGTGAAGGGAATCCTAAGCTATGAATGCATGCCCACCACCAACATAGGTTCATTCACCTAGCAAAGTGCGAAGTAGCTAGTAGCCCCCCTCCCCCATCCCTCGTGTCGGCACGAAGGGAATCCTAAGATATGAATGCATGCCCCCCAACCGAGGTTCAC
>NC_041382.1:306858234-307082231 GCF_002162155.2 Triticum dicoccoides | reverse complement strand
GTTCACCTAGCAACGTGTGAAGTAGCTAGCAGCCCCCACCCCGCTCATGTCACCACGAAGGGAATCCTAAGCTATGAATGCATGCCCCCCCGGCCGAGGTTCACCTAGCAAAGTGCAAAGTAGCACCCCCACACACACTTTCAGTCGGCGTGCCAGAGAGGCATATATCTCACCAAGATGGATCGTAAAACGGACTAAGAATAATCCACCTTGGTCGTACAACCTCTCTCTTGTTGTTGGTCAAAGTGATGGCCATCCATGCGAACCCGGAGATGGGCCAGCTTGCCAATAATCACGCAAGTAGCTAGTCTCCAAAGACAGCCACTGCATGCGTGTGGCCCAAACATATGTATGCAGAGGTGTGTTCTTGAGTAACAATGGAACAACTTTGATGTGGCACCATGATTTCAATCTAGAAATCCCTAGACTGAGTGAGGGTTAGGTTGACGATGCATATGTATGTTACACCACACTTCAAGCCAACAACGGGGATTCATTCGTGCATGCGTGCATAGTATGTGCGCTCAAACTTAATTAGGTCTGAATCTCACCATGACCTATACTACGATAACACGAACCAAATGAAGAATCCGCCATGGTAACCTATCTTTTTGTTGGTCAGGTGATCATGGATGTCCACACGGGCCCACGAATATATAGGCTTTTCGCCAATAACCACAGGAGGGAGTGTACCGTTCGAAGGCAACCACTACATGCATATGTATGGATGTGATGCGTGCATGCATGTTTGAATACACAACATTGATGTGGCGCGTGTGTCAAAAATCATACACTAGCTCCCCACACAGAGCGAAATCGGTTCATGAATTGTCGTCGTACTAGCCACTTCGACTCGATGGGAGGGATTCATGTGTACACATGCATGTGTGTGCTCAAGCTGTATCATGCATGTCATCCCAAAGCAAAAATAATAAACCCCTCCTAAGTGAAATTAACCTCTCTTGTTGTCAGGCAAAAAGTAGTGATGGACCAAGCGGGCCCACAAATGGAAAGCATCGATATCGCTGATAATCGCTTAAGTGGGTGCAAGAGGACAACCACCACCGCTTTGCGTGTGGGCCCAACATATATATGTTAAATACCCAAAATGCACAACTTTGATGTGCCACATGCCTCAAAAACCGTAAACCATGCACCCACACAGAGCGAGGTTCATATCAAGCGTACTACATATGATGGTCCCCTTCCCCCCTCTTCACCGCATACTATATGCTCCTGCCTTAATATATGTAGAACCCAAAAGAATCCTCATCGATGGTGAAATTAATTAACTTCCCCCGATGTAGGTCAAAGTGATGCATGCATGCATCGACGATGGCCTCGTGGGCCCACAGATGGAAGCATCACACGTGAGAGTCCTAGCTAGGATATGCATCTGGCCCAAAAAGGTGTTGTGTGATGTTTGAATAACCAATTCCACAATTTTGATGTGGCACGTGCCTCGGAAACCAAAAAGTCCCGACACTGAGTGAGGTGTACTTGTTCACGGACGCGTACATATAGTATGTATGCAGATCCCCTCCCACCTCTTTGTTGCGTACTATATACCACCATAATAGAAACAAAAAAGATTCTACCTTGCTGGTCAAATTAACCTCACTGCCTGCTGTCCTTCAAAGTGATGGACGACGACCTCGCGGGTCCATAGAAAGCGTCACACACGAGTATCGAGTCTCGGGTAGGACAACCATCGACTGCATGTGGCCAAAACATTTATGTATGACAGGGTTGTGTAATGTTTTAAATAACGATTTTCATGACTCTGATGTAGCACTGGCCTGCCTAACAAAACGGCCAACCCACACGGTGGCTCAAAACTCGTAGTGTACTACGAGCCACCCGCCACCCCCCAGGCGCACACACCTACACGCACACCGCGAATCTACTGCAACTACAATGCATGTTAAATTAATTATCCCGTGGTGAACATACATGTAAGGAGGGACGTTTTAATTTAAAAAAAATAAAAGAGACCATTAAGACGTTTTAGTACATTGATTGATTGATTTTCTATGGGTATAATGTGCAAAAATCAAATTTGAGCTACATGCACACGTGACAGTGCACCTAAATGGATTGCAAAAACATATGTGTCTCACTGGGTGCATGTTTACTCCCCGTGAAACAAATTTAAAACATTGATAATCTTGATTTTTAAATTCTAGTACATCCAAAACTTATTTGAAGTTCATGAAACTTATCGTGTTGTCATATGGACACCAATACAAAGTGGCACTGTACTCTTTTTTGTCAAATTTGAGACAAGTTTTGATGTAATCTTTATCTAATTACAGATGGGAGATTATTAATAATTGGGAACCAATATCCCAAACGGATTATTTATTCGAACCGTGAGCGTTAGACTAACAATGGATACGTCCCATGCTTCGGTTAAGCAATAAAGTGGCAGCATTAATCATCCAAATTGAAAAACAATATGCGTGCTGCCGCTCGACCCGTGTGCCGTGCGAGCAGGCGTGAGTTGACGGGACGCGTTTGCCGTGCAGGCAGATGGGGAGGAGTGTGTGCAGGTGTGTGAATTGATGGAGGCGTGCTCGCTGCGCAGTGTCATCGGGAGGCGTGCGAGTAGCTGTGTGAAACTTTGGTAGGCATGCCAGCAGTTTGGTGCGCAGGCTCACCGGGAGGCGAGCCATCGGTTTGACCGCCGCCCGTCTCTCTCCCACAACTCCCACTACTCCATATTAATGGTGTTCCCGAGCGGACGCATCCCCATCCTCACTACGCACACACAATCCTCTCTCTCCTCTTGCATCCTCGATGCCGCTCTCAGTCCTCAAAGTCGTCAGTGTATGTGGATGCCGCCGAAGTGCCCCATTGGAGGGAGTGGAGATAGAGGTTGCCATCGCTGCCAGCGAGCTATCGATGCACATGACATCGTCGACGGTGTCGAGCTTCCACATCCGGAGGCGGAGTTCCACACCGACTCCGACGACCACTCCGGCGACGACTCCGACGCTGACGGACAACTGGTTAGTCATCTATACCCATTTATGTGTTAAATAGATCATAGGGTTTATCTGGTTACTCCTGCCTCCCCCTTTTTGGAATAGAAATCCTATGGTTATGTTCTCCCAATCCATGAAATCTGAGTAAATTTCATTAGATCCGTCTAGTGTATTGATTGTTTGAATGGTAGAAGTGATAAGTGATTAGTTGTGTCACCTGTGCAAATGATTTCTGCTAGTAATCCGACTAGGGTTAGTGTTCATGCTAATAATTCCTAGCCAGGGCTTGACAATTGATTTTAATTGACCTACATATGTTTGTGCCATTATTTTCATCAACATTGGTCTGTACATAGATGTATGTCCTTAAAAATCGAACCATAATCTCCGGATATGTATAAATAAATAGACATAAATTCCTAATCCTACTTCACGACATGTAATCATTGATTTGATGCCAAGTATGTTTTACTATTTGTATAGGTGCTGTCTGACGATGTGCACAATGAGGATGAAGATGTACAGAGGAGGTACAACAGGCAAATCCCGAGGGAGCTTTATGCAGGAACGCATAACAGGCATATTAGGACCTGGAACGGCAGCTAAGGATGCCCATTTTGCAACCAGAAGCTTCATGAGATGCGTCCCAGTTGAGCCCTTGGATGTCGATGCAGACGCGCAGCTCACCACCCTCGCCTGGGTGGGGAGCAGCGCCAGGTGAGCGGCGGTCGCCGCGTATTGCTCTGGCTTCCGGAAGCTCCGGAGATGACTCGTCGATGAAGTCCTAAGCGCCAGGCGCCCTTCGCCTGGCGCCCTCCTGAGGGAAGCATGTCACGAAGCACGCCTCCACGTGGTGTCGGAGCGCCTCCCACGTGATGCTGGCCAGGTCTGATGCCCTCCAGAAGAGAGCCCTCGAGCCTTGTGCAAGGACGGCGCCGGGCGCGCCTCCCTGTGCGAGGGATGGAGGCGCCCTAGGCCCAGGCGTAGATCCTGAAGTGGTGCCGCTGGAGATGCCGCTCCCTTGGGGTCCAGTGTGGAGCAACTGCTTCTTCTTCATGGGGTTGGCCTCAGGAGGGTACTGTGCTGCGTTGCTGTCAGGGTCTTCGAGTGATGCATCTTGGAAGGCGAGCTCGAGGGAGAAGACCGCGTCTCTTTCTTCGCAGGGGATGGTGATGATTCCACCGCTTCCGGGCATGTTGAGGACGTTGTAGCCATAGTGGTTGACTGCCATGAATTTGGCCAGCGCTGGGTACCCAAGGATGGCATTGTACGATAGACGGATGTGGGTGACGTCGAAGTCGATAAGCTCGGTGTGTTAGTTGTCGCGCTGACCGAAGGTGACAGGGAGATGAACTTGACCTATCGGGGTGGTAGAACCATCAGTCACTCCTGAGAAAGGCTTGGTGGGATGGAGCTGATTGTATGGCACTTGAAGGCTGTCGAAAGTCTCGACGGACAGGACATTGTGCCATGCACCACCATCGATGAGGGTCTCGGTTACTTGGACATTGCTGATGACGGGTGAACAGAGCATTGGGAGAACACCAGCCGTTGCCGCACACTCGAGATGGTCTGCCGAGCTAAAGGTGATGGCGTACTTGGACCATCTCAGCGGGCGCAAGGCTTCGAGCTTGGGGAGGACCACATTCACCTCGCGAGCAAACTACTTGAAGACTTGCTGAGAAGCTGGGGCTTGAGCTCAACCCAGGATACATGCGATAGCTCGCGGCTCTTGGAAGCCCCCAGCCTCCTCGTCCTGTTGATGGTCGTCGTTCCATCTTGGCGGCGGTAGCGGAGGGTGACCAGGGTTGCCCTGAGGACGGTCCTCACGAGGCTGGTCCCTCCAGGTGCCCTCACGAGGCTGATCCTGCCAACGATCCTCGCGAGGTTGGTCGAGCCACTCCTGACAGGGCCCACCGCGTCATCCCAACGTCCTCCACCGCGTCCACCTCCTCGGTCGTAGCCCTGGACGTTGTGCTCGGGGCCTCGACCGAATCGTCCATCTCGAATGGCCCTGAGCTCTTGACAGTCATTAGTGTTGTGCGTGTGCACGTTGTGAAAGGCGCAGAACGTGCGGTTGCCCTTGGACGACTCGGGAAGATCTCGGCCACGCTTGGTGCCTGGTTCTGCCGCGAGCACGGCCACTCCCTTGCGCTTCATGTCCTTGACATTGGCCTTCTTCTCCTCTGGGTCCGCAGCACTGAGCTCGAGGAGGGAGAGGCGCCCCTCCTCAGCTCTTGCACACGTGGTCTCTATGTTGAACAGCTCCAAGGCCGTGCACAACTCTTCATGGATGGCGAGCTCTTCCTTCATCTTAACGTTGTGGACGCCGTCGGAGAACGCGGAGATGATGGCCTCGTCCGTTACCTTGGGGATCTTGATTTGGGCGTTGTTGAAGCGTTGGATGTATTTCTGCAGGGTTTCTCCTGGTTGTTGCTTGGTGCGGCGTAGGTCACCCGCGACCGGGGGGCGGTCGCGAGTGCCCTGGAAGTTGGCGATGAAGTGGTCACGCATCTCGTCCCAGGAGGAAATCGAGCATGCGGGCAGGTTCAGGAGCCATGAGCGGGCACCATCCTTGAGAGCCATGGGAAACTAGTTCGCCATGACCTTTTCGTCGCCATTGGCTACTTCGATGCTCAGCTTGTAGAGCTGCAGAATCTCCGCAGGGTCGGGGGTGCCGTCATAGCGAGGAGGCAGATCTGGCTTGAACTTGCCCAGCCAGACGACGCTGCGCAACTAAGGAGCGAAGGCCCGACAGCCTGCCATGGCCACCGGGGCCCGTCGTGGAGCTAGAGCTTGGTCGTGGTGCCCCTGCGCCACCTCGGCACGCAGCGCATGGCCTTGTCACTACAAGCAATCCTGGCGCAGCGGAGCTAGGAGTAGTGGAGCATTTCCTTGTGGATGGGGAATCTCTTGGCAGCTTCTTTCTTCGTGCGCGGGCAGATGCGTTGTGGGTCACGCCGCTGGGCCGCGCATCTTGGAGCGAGGACGCCGCCTTGACGCGGGGGAGGCTGAGGTGCTCCCTGAGCCGCACACCTCGGTGCAAGGGTGCCATCTTGTTGTGGAGGAGGCGAAGGCGCTCCATCGCCCGTAGCTGGGGGCGGGCGAGGCAGCGAGAGGGATGGTGCAGGAGAGCCGCCCGCGACGCTGACAAGCTCGGCAATGCGATCCAACCAGTCCTTATATAGGTCATCGAACGGACGGTAGCGTAGGAGCTCACGCGACATGAGCAGCGTGGCCTGAGAATCCGTGGGTGCACGGCGAGCGTGAGATGACGAGCCTGCCAGATTCAGTGATGGGGTGGCGTTGTGGCCGTCTCAGTGCACAGAGGGATGCAGTGAAGAGGCTTGCTGCTCGTTTACTGCTGGCCAGTGATGGCGTTGGCGGCGGGTGACGGAGTATGGTGGGGAGGCCCGCCTACTGGGGCTGTCTCAGCGACGCGAGCGGCGAGAGCGGCCCGGCGCTCCGTGCGAGCCCGGCGAGTGTCGGCCATGAGGTTGGTGGGGTGACGAAGTGTGGATCAAAAAAGAAGAGGGCTTTGGCGCACCCCTACCTGGCGCGCCAAATGTCGGATTTCGGGTTCCGGAAAACCCTTGAGGTTCAAACACCGGGGTGCACACAAAGATCTCCCCTCTCTCTAGCTCGCACACTCAATGATCTCACGGCCTAGCTTCGACAGACCCAAAGAACACGAGACACAAGATTTATACTAGTTCGGGCCACCGTTGTGGTGTAATACCCTACTCCAGTGTGGTGTGGTGGATTGCCTCTTGGGCTGTGGATGAACAGTTACAAGGGAAGAACAACCTCCTGAGGAGAGGTGTTCTTGTGCTTGGTGAGCTTGTGTGTTTGAGGTTGATCTGGATCCTCTCTCGACCCCTCCCCTCTTGCTATCGTCGCTAGTCCTATTTATATTGGCCTTGGTCCTCTTCCCAAATGTTGAGTGGGAAGGGATCCCACAACGGCCAAATTCGGAGGGAGACAACTAGTACAAGTTATCCTAACAAAAGTAGTCTTCGCCTGCCAAAGGCTCTAGTGGTGACGCCATCTTGGGCTCCATGGTGACCTCCGTCCTGCTGTTCTGCTCGTCTTGGTCTTGTTGCACTGATATGGAAACCTATGCCTGATGCCTTGGAACTCCTCACCTCCGCTTGCCTCCTTAGCACCAAAGAGGAAGCAAGGACACTGCTCCTACTAACACCCGCCTGGCGCCCGCCTGGTCTTGATTGTCATGTCTTACATCATTGGAACCTCGCGAGGTTCGCCTTGCCTTGATGTCTCTACCCCTCGCGAGCCAGCCTGGTGAGGTCGCCCCTGAGGAGGTCTCGCGTCGTCCGCCTCACGAGGCTTGGCTCCTCGCGAGGGTCTTGGGTGTTTGTTGGTGAAGACGGGCCGTACGTGGACGCCGGAGGAGCCACGTCGCGGGCCGCATGCAGACAAGTTTGGGGACCCCCGTTCCCAGAACGCCGATAGAATGGGCCCACCATGTCCATGGTCGGATGCAAGGAAGTTCCTCATTTTTTATATATATACTCCATTATCACCGTACGGAAAAAGAAATTGCTTCCTGCTAGTGGTTTCCTGACATCTGGGACCCATGATATTGTCAGCGTATATAGTCAATAGACAAGAGAACATCACAAGATCAGCTGACACCTGGGACGTAGCTGCTTAAGCAGTAATTTTTTTGTTATTGTTGAGACGGAGCAGGGTTTCAACTGGGTTCTGGCCCGTCTAGCCCAGGCTAATATTTTATGTTCACCACATGACCAGCCCAACTATTTTTTTCGAAAATGAGCCCAGTTTTTTTTTCTGGAGAATACCCAATCCAAGCCTACTTATTTTTCTACGCCCTGATGGGCTGCAACTCTTTCAAGATGACTGCAATTCTTGAAAGTAATATGAAATGGGCTGTAAATATAAAAACAGATGACATCTTGGCAATTACATTATAATTTCTGAATTTTTTCACATTTTCAGATTCCAATTTCACTCGGCTTTAACCTAATTTAAATATATTTTAAAAGTACATTAAATTTTGCTCCACATTTCGGTATTAAAAATAGTTTGGAACCCACAGAAATATGCAAAATTTCGTTTAAATTTTTAACCCTGGCCCTGGCAAATAAAAAAATGGACTGCAATAAATTGCATAAGAAGTTGCAATGAGCTATATATAAATTATTAAAAAAATAGGGAATGGTCTGACTTGTGGGCCTATTAAGATGACGCGCATGCAATATCTTTTACTTATTATATACGACAACAAAAGATTCTAGCAGATGTAACCGTGGGATGTCATTCCAACGGCCGTCGTGTTTCTTCAATCTCTGATCTTCTTGCTCCAGCCGCCAAATCCAACACCGGCGGGACCACCTGCTCCCGCCTCCCCTGGACGGTTGTGCAGCCGCGCAGGCCTCACCTCCCCCTACTACTCCCACCGCTGGCCAGGCCATCCCTCTACTCACCCACATCCCTCCACTGTTGTGGCTTCGCCGCCTCCGGGTTATTCCCTTCCTGGTTCTCGCCATCATCCATCACGCTGGTGTTCTCGGCACGGCGTGGTCAACGTTGTCAAAAAACGACAACATCAGAAGAGGGACGTACATGGAGAGGCTGACAGTTGGGACCCACCTGGTCCATGGCCGCACGCAAGCAAGTACCTCCTTATTACGGCAAAAAGAATGAATACACCCGCTGACAGCTCAGACCCACCAGCTATATCTGCACATGCAAGGAAGTGCCTCTTTATTACGCACAAAAAAGTAAAAACTCCCCTAGCTAGCTGGGACCCACCATAGTGGGAGGCTGACTTGTGGGCCTACTAAGTTGACATGAATGGAAGGCTTTGTCAACTTAGTCAATATGAATGATTCTATCACAAGTGACCGTACGATGTCCATCCAACGTCTGTAGTGCTTCTTCAACCTCTGGTCTTCTTGCTCCAACCGCCCAAAGCAGCGCCGGTCGTGCCACCTGTTCCTGCCTCCGGTGGCCAGTTGTGATGCTGCGGAGGCCACACCACCCCCTACTACTCCCACCGCTGGCTTGTCCATCCTCTACTCACCCACACCCCCTGTTATTCTTCGGGCGACGCCAGCCTCACACCGCAGCCGAACCAGTGAACCCTCGTACTCCTCTCCGCGTGGGCAACCACTGCCGCGTCTTCCCCGGCCCCGCATCATCCCCTTCGTAGTCCTTGCTTTCGTCCACCGCCTGGTGCTCTCGGCGCAGCGTGGTCAACGTGGTCAAGGAACAACTTCCATCGGAAGAGTATTGTACGTTGAGAGGCTGACAACGGGGTCCACGGCTGCAGCAAGGAAGTGCCTCCTTGTTACGCGGAAAATGATGATTCCACCACCTAACAGCAGGGACCCACTGTCGGTGTCAAAATCGGCAAATCTCGGGTAGGGGGTCCCGAACTGTGCATCTAAGGTTGATGGTAACAGGAGACAGGGAACACGAAGTTTTACCCAGGTTCGGGCCCTCTTGATGGAGGTAATACCCTACGTCCTGCTTGATTGATATTGATGGATATGAGTATTACAAGAGTTGAGCTTCCACGAGATAGTAATGGCTAAACCCAACAAGTCTAGCCTGTATGACTAAGGTATTGAGTATATCCTATCCGAACTAAGTCCTCTTGTTTATATAGACACTGGGAGGATCTAGAGTTACAAAAGGTCAGTTACAAAGAAGGGAATTTACATATTCCGTCACCAAGATTGCCTTCCACGCCAAGGAGAGTCCCGTCCGGACACGGGTGTAGTCTTCGGTCTTCGTATCTTCATAGCCCATCAGTCTGGCCGATAGATAACAATTCGGACACTCGAGGACCCCTTAGTCCAGGACTCCCTTAGTAGCCCCTAAACCTGGCTTCAATGACAAGGTATCCGGCGCATAGTACTGTCTTCGGCATTGCAAGGCGGGTTCCTCCTTCCGAACTCCCGAGTAGTCTCCAGACGAATCGATCATGTCCGGACCTGTAACACACACCGCACACAACCGCAGAGAGAATATAATAACACGGAAATCCAATGTGCCGACAACTTTAGTAATGCAACGTCACGCCTTTCCGGTCATAATTTCGAACCATTTGTCGCCCCATGTTTCGAGACACGGTTCTCATTGGCACGTCTTGTCAAAGCAGAGATCGTGTGCCCTTATTACGGAATTCTCATCAATACGAGCGTCGGTAACCCAACCGTCCTGCGAGAAAGATTCCTTAGGAATAGGCAGGTTCTTAGGCTTAGGAGGAGGCGTTCAATACTGGAGGCCTTTATAAAGGAACCAAGGGCCGTCTTTTTTACGCCCAACTTCTCCTCATCCTTCCCAACCCCGAGTTTCATCACCCAAGGTTTGACTCCATTGCATTCAGCCTTCCCATCATGTCCGGATCAACCTCCCAAGGCCGATGAGTGGCTTCCTCCGTTACAGAGGAGGATATCGCAAAGCTTCGGGCAGCTAGATATCTGACCGCAGAGATCCACCACCGGCTTCATGCTCAAGGACAAGTTATTCTGACCCCCAGATCCGGTGAGAGGGTTGTGTTCATCCCCCACTTCCTCTGGGGGTTAGGGTTTGCTCTTCATCCCTTTGTCCGGGGGCTAATGTTTTACTATAGACTGGATTTTCACGACCTTTGTCCACAAACCCTCCAACACTTTTTCGGCACCACACATGAAGGGATGTGGAAGTTATTTTTCGAGAAGCGGAAACATTGGCCGGACACTGCCGAGGACACTGGCCTTAACTGCAACCGTCCGGATACTCCGGTAAGCACTTGGCTTTCGAATACTTTTGTAGTTATGCATACTGCAATATGGTACTGAGCAAGCTATCTTCTTCCAGGGCTGGATAAAGAAAGAGGAACTGATTATGTGTTCGGCCCCTCTGCCCGAGGTCCCAGCGAATCTTGTTCTAACATGGATGCTGGCCCCGGCACCATACCAGATGCCTGTGAAGGAGGGCGAGGTGGAGAGTGAGAAGACCAAAGACGGCCACAATTCCCCAGGAATATCGGACTTTGTGTCCGTAGAAATCAAAATCCGATTATCCGAAGACAACAAAGAAGGGGGGATGCCTTCTCCTTCCCTCCTAGGGGAAGAGGGCCACCTCCAAACAATGGGAGGAGCAACCTCCTAAGCGAGGTAAAATGCCTCTGGAGGGCGGCTCAA
Source organism: Triticum dicoccoides (assembly GCF_002162155.2). Lineage (NCBI taxonomy): Eukaryota > Viridiplantae > Streptophyta > Magnoliopsida > Poales > Poaceae > Triticum > Triticum dicoccoides. The sequence continues at coordinate 307,071,067 of NC_041382.1, read as the reverse complement.
ACCTGGAGGGTGTCAAAGCGCAGTCTCATGATGAGGACAAGTCTCCGGCCAAATCTTAAGTGATCAAGGCTGCTTTAAGCATATCCCATTCTTTTCTTGTGATGTCTGGAATATATATATATATATATATATATATATATATATATATATATGTTTGCAGCTCAGCGCATAGTCCCCTTCCTCAATCCTCTTCCTCGGGGGACCTTCTCCCAGAGATGATGGAAAGCGAGACGCTCCCACCGAACTCTCCGTCCAATAGGGCAGCCGACTTTGAGGTGTCATCGTGGAAGGTCTCCCCCGACCGACAAGTGGTACAAGGGACGATTGAGATGTTACGCGAAGGTGAAACTTCGGCGGCCCAGGGCCCGAGGGACAACAATAAAGACCCCGACCAATATGCAATGCAGCCAAATACAAATAAACGAATCCCTTCAAAGGGTGACCGTACTCCTGCGGCTGCCTCCGGAGACCCAGAAGCGTCGGATATCTTGAAAGACATGATGTGGCAGGCGTCTGTTTCAGAGGAACATCACACCTTGATGGGTACGGTGGTTGAAAAGGTCCTATCCGTGAAGCATGGATTGAATGAGGCCTTGGCGAGCCTGCTGAGAGGCTTCGAGGTTTGTAATGTAACGTGTGAGATTGTGCTTTACCTGTGTATAGACAGTAGCCCCTGAGACTCTGGTTGGCTTCCCATGGGAGGCGAACGGAGGATCAAGACGAAATTTTGGAGGACTAATCTGAATAACTTTGAACACATGCTGCCTCCCCCTAGCTACTTCCCAGACTGCAGATATTGCCGAGCTGCAACGGAAGCTTGATGTGGCCGGGTATGACATTACGTTGATCAATATGCATCTTGACGAGTCGCAAGGTATGTATTCGGAGCAGTCTCTGTATGTACTTTTTTGTGATATAAGCATGACACTGAAAGTAGTACCTGGCTGCAGATGGTGTTGTCGCCATTGAAATTCTTCGAGCGGAGCTAAGTCGGGCCAAGGAGTAGGCCCGGTGTAGTGATGCGGCTGCCGAGAAGGCATCAGCTGAGTTAGAAGCCAAACGAGCTGCTCGGCGTCAAGACGAGGAGACGATATCCATGATGGCGCTCAAGCTAAGAAGTGTTGCTAGCCGCTGTGAGCTCCTTGAGAGGGAGAAGGAAGCCAAAACGGATGAAATTGAAAAGGCCTTACAAGAAGCAAGAGAAGCACGGTCTAAATCCGGAGCGGCCCGTGAGGTGATCCGACAAGCTGGGGAGATTGCGGCTGGTAAGCAATTTTTTTCTACAGGCTAAGTTCAGCGATCCGATCTATGCTTAGCTCAACCAATTGTGGAGTTCTCCGAACGAGCTTTTAGACTTTCCGAAGAGTTCTTCCAATGTGGCGCAGTATTATTAGGCGCGAGATGGGTAAGCAACACATAAGCTTTTCTGGTCACAATTCGGTGCCTTGAAGCGCCCTCTGTTGCTGAATGAGCAGATGTCCAAGTGGGCCGACCTTCATAGGATATCCGGTGCTGCTATGAAGAACCTCATAATCCGGTTATGGCCAACTGAGCCTATTTCCGAACATTTACTTTGGCTTGGTGCAGCGGCTTGTTGACGCCATGCCGCGTATCGACGCTGTGAAGTGATCGGTGTGCATCTAAGGTGCATGGATGGCTTTTGCCCGAGTCAAGACATTCTGGGGGAATATGAAGGCCATCGACGTTGTGGTGAAGAGTCCGCCCAAGGGAAAGGACCGCCACAAACCGGAGCATTATTTTGAAGACGTCCTAGTAGCCGCCCGCTTGATAGAGGGTCAATGATCGAAAGACATAATGTTTGAGTGAGGTGTATAAGAATTGCATCAGACAATTTGATAGTGAATCTATTGGTATATTTTGTTCAAAAGCTTGTGTTACTCCTGTGCGGCCGTTTTAATATAATCTGAAAGATTTCTAGTCGTCGCCTTCAGCCCCCTTGTAGGAAGTACATGGGTGTTCGAAAAAGCATCTAATCACTCTTGACCCAATGTCTTGGTCCGTGAAGGATGTGTCAATGCGGCGAACCAGGCAACCAGACTATAGGGCGTTAACACTTTCACTTAGCCATATGAGTTTTATGGTGAGTCTATGACATAGCCCCTAGTATGTATGCGACTTATTCATATGATGCATTTACATGATTGACCGGAAGATAGGTCCTTCGTGTGACACGGAGGAATCGCTAGAGACTCTGATAAGTCATCGAGTGGTTGACCAGCTCTCGTCGCATCATGACAGTCAGTTTTCGGCTTTTCTACTGAGGTGCGTCACCAGGTGAACCGGTAGAACAATCGCAATAGTTCTCCCTTTACTACCCTACCCAATAGAGCTGAACGTTGTATAGCAAGCACAGGAGCCGGGCAACCCAACTATTGACCCAAGACATGATTCGGAGCTGATGCATATAAGGCCAAACTCGCGACGCCCAAGTACGCTGTGAAAGCTGTTCGGACTTTGTTGGCAACTCATTTGTTCCCGTACCAAACCACTGGCAAGTAATCCGGGGTATATTAGTGAAACAACCATGGGAGGCGTATTCATTTATGGAAAGACGCGTGTAATTAATTCGGATAGTGTTAACTGGGACCTGAGCGATATGCCAATGAGTAATTGATATATATATATATATATATATATATATATATATATATATATATATATATATATATATATATATATATATGCCACGACCCCGGTTGTTTGATATGCCCTAGGTCGAAGGCAGAGGAAACAGGCATGTTACATGCTCTAAAAAACGAGTGCGGTCAACAAAAGTTAATTTTGGACCTCCTGTCGCACGTCTGTGCCACCTGTCCTCAGCGAGGGGAATCCTTGAAGGAAGTAGCCCCGTAGGTGAGTGTATGGATTCGAACTACGACGGAGTCGGTCTTAGGTGTTTCTCCTTTGCGCTACCTGCTTTTAAGAAGTATTGAAAAATGCAAAAAGAAGGAAAGTATATATAAAAATGTTATTGGAGTGTTTGCAGACTTATCCGTATTGTGCTTCCGTCAATGCCCATGGTATTTTAAGTGTGTAGTTATGTATGCGCGGTATAGCTTTATCGTGTATATGAGATGGGTGGCGGAAGCCGAACTTCTATTTCTATTCCGAATTTGATCGAGCTTCAGGGGGAAATTGCTTCTGGCCCTCTACATTTAGCTGGTGAAGCATTCCTTCATCCCTATTGCCTGGCGGCCCCCTTCCCTTGTGTTCGGTGTTGAGCTTGTCGGCCTGCTTGTGGACCCAACAACTTCTGTTGGTATGATTAGCTGGTTTATTGCGGTGGTCGTGAATCTGGTAGGGTTGGTCTAGTATCCTGTCTAGGTTGGATGGTCCGTCTCTGTACGCCTTTGGCTTTTTCCGTTGACCGGGCATGGGATTGCTAAATATGGCGTTAACTGCTATGTCGCGTGATCTTTCATTATCATTGCGACTGTTGTATTTGCTTCATCTTGGCTTGCCATTGCCGTCTCGCATTTCGAAACTGCCCGAGTCGCTGGCACTATTGCTTCTACGAGCGAGCCAGCTGCCTTCTCCCACGCAGAAACGGGTCATTAGAGCGGTAAGGGCTGTCATGGATCTAGGTCCTTCTTGACCGAGGTGACATGCAATCCATTCATCCCAAACGCTATGTTTCAAGGCCGCAAGGGCTTCTGCGTCCGGACAGTCGACGATTTGGTTCTTTTTAACTAAGAACCTGGTCCAGAGCTCCCTTGCTGACTCTCCGGGCTTCTGGACAATGTTACTTAGGTCATCGACATCTGGTGGTCGGACATAAGTTACTTGGAAGTTGTTGCGAAAGGCGTCCTCCAAGTCCTCCCAGCTGCCAATAGAATTTTCTGGCAGACTATTTAACCAGTAGCGAGCTGGTCCTTTGAGTTTTAATGGTAGGTATTTGATGGCGTGAAGGTCATCTCCACGGGCCAGGTGGATATGTAGGAGGAAGTCCTCAATTCATACTGCGGGATCCGTTGTTCCATCGTATGATTCGATGTTCATGGGTTTCAACCCGTCTGGGAATTCATGCTCCATTACTACATTTGTGAAGCACAGAGGGTGTGTGGCGCCTCTATGTTGGGCCACGCTGCGGTGTACCTATGACGGAGTCCATTTGCGGTTTTGGCCCGGGCATGGCTAGGTTTGTCATGTCCGAATAGGTGGCCATCATCACGTGTCGAGGTGTGTCCTTGCGATCTGTAGATCGCTCTTGGGTGTGTTGTTTTACTACCCCAGCCCTATTGAAGGTTGTATGTACAACCTTGAGCTGTTTTATTCATGCCTTTACGGCGAGGTGGGGAGGTCTGTTGTTCGGCTAGAGTTGCCGTTTGACTCGGACCAAGTTGTGGTTGGCCTGCCGCATTTTGCGATGATCGTACGGGCTCGAGCACCTTATTGTCGCCCTGGGGTAGCGATCTATGCTTCGGGTAGCTTTTAGCTGGGCCATCAAGGACGTATTTTTCGGCGGCTAGGACTTCGGTCCATCTATCATTTAGCAGATCTTGGTCAGCTTGAAGCTGCTGCTTCTTCTTCAGGCTCCTTGCAGTGGCTATTACTTGGCACTTTAAGCGCTCCTGCTCATGAGGTACCTCAGGCACGATGAAATCCTTGGCGCCGAGGCTCACCTCATCCTCAGAGAGCGGAAGGTAATTGTCCTCCTCCGAATATTTGTGTGTGGCCTGTTTACTGGGGCTATCCTGCCCATCGTCCCATTCATCTTGTTCATTAGTTGTATCAATGGGGTGTTCGTTGTTTCCGGCGTCATTTTCCATGCCGTCAATATTCTCGGAGTCGTAATCAAGTGTTTCGGTTGAATCCTCGACTGTTGCTATGAAGTGGTTGGCGGGCGGGAAGCGAAATTTTCCATCATCAGCCCCTAGTTCAAGCCGGATATAGTTCGGCTGAGAGTCCTCCACCAAGGACAGACTTTTTAACGAGCTTAGCACATTGCCCAGAGGCGAGTGTTGGAAGAAGTTTGCGGCGCTAAATTTGAAGATCGATAAACGATCAAGCTCGGCGTCCGCGGGCTCGCGTGGTTGAGAACCTATGGCCGGAGATGAGTCCGGCATTCCGGTGGCATACGCATCATGCAGGACCGGGCCCATGTGCGGCTCCAACGCCGTGGAATCTACGGCCTCCGTGGTGGGGTTAATCCTCCCATCTTTGAAAGGCGCGGCCTGCTCCGGTTCTAGGGCCAGAGCGGTGACAGGAGCAATCTCCTGGATATGGCCCGATGACAGATTTAGGTTATGATCATCGGGGTGATTGGGAGCGGCCACCACGGTATCGAATCCGACAAAGATCAAGTCTCCACGGATGTCTGCGACGTAGTTCAAGGTCCCGAATCTGACCTGATGGCCAGGGGCTTAGCTTTCGATCTGCTCCAGATGGCCAAACAAGTTGGCCCATAGTGCGAAGCCGCCGAATACGAAGATTTTCCCGGGGAGGAATGTTTCCCCGCGGACAGCGTCATTATCGACTATTGAGGGGGCCATCAAACCTTTTAGCGACACCATAGAGGAACTCTCCATGAAAGAACCAATGTCAGTGTCAAAACCGATGGATCTCGGGTAGGGGATCCCGAACTGTGCGTCTAAGGTTGATGGTAACAGGAGACAGGGGACAAGAAGTTTTACCCAGGTTCGGGCCCTCTTGATGGAGGTAATAACCTACGTCCTGCTTGATTGATATTGATGGATATGAGTATTACAAGAGTTGATCTACCACGAGATCGTAATGGCTAAACCCTAGAAGTCTAGCATGTATGAGTAAGGTATTGAGTATATCCTATCCGGACTAAGTCCTCTGATTTATATAGACACCGGGAGGATCTAGGGTTACACAAAGTCGGTTACAAAGAAGGGAATTTACATATTTTGTCGCCAAGCTTGCCTTCCATGCCAAGGAGAGTCCCGTCCGAAAACGGGTGTAGTCTTCGGTCTTTGTATCTTCACAGCCCATCAGTCCGGCCCATAGATAAAAGGCGGGACGCCCGAGGACCCTTAGTCCAGGACTCCCTCACCCACCAGACGGGCCATCGTATTTCGTGAAAAAAAACGTTTCCCCCCTGACTGCTGGGACTCACCAGCTACATCTTCACACACAAGGAAGTGCCTGATACTCGGGACCCACCTGGTCGAAGCGTACGTAGCATGGTCATTCTGGTCATGACGTGTACGTACATACTGGTCGATGTAGAGGCGCGCACGTGTCATAGTAGAGGCGTGCACATAGCATGTACTTGTACATACAGCGGCCAGGGTGCTAGAACGAAAATACGACCACGTACATACATACGGGCAGGGTCTCGATCGCATACTCGTGCTTACGTACGACCCAGTCTCGTGTACATGGCTGGGTCGGAACGGAGAAACTGCGTCATCGCTGTGTTCATGGGGAGACAATGGAATGCGTCGTGTTCATCAGGAGGCAACGGAACACGTGCTGTTCATCGGGAGCCAACCGGCTTGGACGAGACTGCCGATGGAAACGAGGCCTGACGTACCAAAGAACGGTGGAAACGGCCTTGTGTTTGACCGGCCACGGTCGAAATGGGATCCTGTTCATCGAGAGGGGTCTGCCGTACCGCAAAACGGAGGAAACGGACCTCCTACAATGGAAACGGGGTCCTGTTGATTGGGAGGGGTGTGGCGTACCGCAAAACAGAGGAAACAGACTTGTGTTGGAGTGCTACGGTCGAAACGGGGGTCCTGTTCATCAGGAGGGGTGTGGCGTACTACAAAACGGGACTCCACGGGATACTATTCATCTCCACCGTCGACTGCCTCCATGGGCTACTGTTCATCCACCATCGACCTCCTCCAGCCTCCAACTGCTCCTGTTCATCCATGTGCTCCTGTTCATCCAATCTCCACCGCGCGCTCCTCCACCGGCTACTGTTCAACCAGCCCTCTCCACGGGGTTCTGTTCAACCACCCCTCCATGGGCTACTGTTCATCCAGCCCTCCACCGGCTACTATTCAACCAGCCCTCCATGGGGTCCTATTCATCCAGCCCTCCATGGCGTCCTGTTCATCCATCGGCTCGATCGATCGGGGTACTGTTCATCCAGCAGCAACGGTGTCTACTACGACGGGGTCCTGTTCATCCAATCCCCCACCGGGAACTATTAATCCAAACCCCCCAACAACTCTCACTGTTCATCAAGGGAAGGAGGTAGCAGTGTTCGATCGGCTTCAGTTAGAAGCAGTAGCGAAGGAATCACTTGGGTTCAGTTAACAGCAAGGGATTGATCGGGGTTCAGTAACGTAGCTAGTGCAGTCGCTCGGGTTCAGTTAGAGACCAACGCCTCGCTTAGGTTTAGTTAGAGTGCAATGCCTCGCACACACGCGTGTACATATGAGAGAAACACGCATTTCTCGACCCCTGACCACTCACCATAACCGGTAACTCCCCCGATAATTTCCTCGCCCTCGCTTCTACCACGAGTTTCTCCGTCATGGACGACCCAAAGAATGTCATGCAGCTTCGTCTCTGGCCCGCCCAGGACGAAAAGCCCATTTTCTGTCATGATTTTTTGTCATAGAGTGAGGTTCCCACCACATCTATGATGATACCGGCTTTTGTCACAATTACTGTCATAGAAGTGTCATAAGCACGGCAGAAACAATTTTCGTTCCGCTCAACATGTCATGGATGTGTCTTGTTCTTGTAGTGAAAAGGGTTGTCAATCCCTTCACAGTCACTTACAAAGGTGAGATCTGATAGAGATAGATATAAAAGATTAATAAAACGCAAAACAAAATAAAAGTAAATAAATTGCATGAAGGTATTTTGGGTATATAGATCTGAAAATATATGAAGGAAAATAGACCCGGGGGCCACAGGTGGGTGAACAAATTATTGTCGAGCAATTGGTAGAAAAGCACAAGGTTATGATGATATCCAAGGCAATGATTATGAATATAGGCATCACGTATGTTTCAAATAGACTGACTCCTAGCTGCATCTACTGCTATTACCCTCACATCAAACGCTATCCAGCATGCATCTAGAGTATTCAATTCATAGGAACGGAGTAACGCCTTAAGAAAGATGACATGATGTAGAGGGATAAACTCCAACAATATGAGGAAAACCCCATCTTTTTACCCTTGATGGCAACAATACAATTATGTGCCTCGCTGCCCCTACTTTGTCACTGGGTCAGGACACCACAAGATTGAACCCAAAAGTAAGCACCTCTCCCATTGCAAGAAGAACCAATCTAGTGGGCCAAACCAAAACGATAATTTGAAGTGAAATACAAAGATATCAAATCATGCATATAAGAATTCAGAGAAGATTCAAATAATATTCATAGATAAGCTAATCATAAATCCATAATTCATTGATCTCGATAAACACACTTCAAAACAAGATTACATCAGATAGATCTCCAAGAACATCGAGGAGAACATGGTATTGAGTATCAAAGAGGGAGAAGAAGCCATCTAGCTACTAGCTATGGACCTGTCGGTCTGTGGTAAACTACTCATGCTTCATCGGAGGGGCAATAGGGTTGATGTAGATACCCTCGGTGATCAAACCCCCCACCGTAGGATGTCGGAAAATGCCCCAAAATGGGATCTCACGGGAATAGAAGGTATTAGCCGCGGAAAAGTATTTGGGTGCACACCTCTGGTTGTTTGGGAATATTTGGGAATTTATAGGCCAAGAACTAGGACCAGAGGAGCTCCGAGGGGCCCACAAGCCAGGGGTGCACCCCTAGGGCGCGCCTTGGAGGCTTGTGGCCTCCTCGGGACACTTCTGACTTCATCTCCAAGTTCTACATGTGTCCTCTGGTCCAAGAAAAATCGTCGCGAAAGTTTTATTCCATTTGGACTCTGTTTGATATTACTTTTGTATAAAGCTCAAAAAGAAGGAAAAAACAGAAACTGGCACTGGGCAATAGGTTAATAAGCTCATCCCAAAATAATATAAAATAGCATATTAAGGCATATAAAACATCCAAAACTGATAATATAATAGTATGGAACAATAAAATATTATAGATATGTTGGAGACGTATCAAGTATGTGAGGGTATGAACCATGGAGAAGTTGGAATACTGTAGATATAACACCAATATAAATTTAGAATGATTTCACAATAGTACCTAAGTGGTGGTTCATTATATTATACTAACGGATCTCATGAGTTTCCTACTGAGTTTTGTGTTGTGAACTTTTCATGTTTTGGGTAAAGATTTGATGGACTATGGGATAAGGAGTGCTAAGAGCCTAAGATTGGGGATTCCCAAGGCACCCAAGGTTATATTCAAGGACAACCAAGCATCTAATCTTGGGGAGACCCCGGATGGCATCCCCTCTTTCGTGAAGATGAAGGGCGTGGATTTGGTAATGGTTGACGACGGCGAAGAAAAAATTTGAGAAAGGGGGAACGAGCCCCGCAAAGACGATGTGCAGAAAGAAGGGGCAGAAGGTTTCCCCCAAGGTTTCCGGCTTGGCGGAGCAAACCCAGAGCAATGTCTATCCTCCTTCATTGCCACTGCTCGTTGTCAGCGGGAGAATGGAGGCAAGGTGCTTCACCTTAGTGACGGTGGACGCACCGAGGGTCGGCTTGAACGAGGAGGCCGAGTGTGCAGAAGGGGTGGCATGCTTCGCTTTCTCGGCAGACATCGGTGGCGAGCTCAGGGAAACGTTTGACAGATTTGGAGGCACTCTGAGCAGGGTGAGAAGGGAATCTAGAGAAAGACGAAGGGAAAGCAATGAAGGCTCAGCGGCAGATGCCAGCCTTTTTGTCATCCCAGGACAGCTGCCGAGGCTGTGTGGGGAAGCGGAGATTTACACGTCCCATCAAGTGCCATGCTGCGACCGAGGCCGCGGGTAGTTGGGGCCCGTGGCGCTCCGCCCTTGCCCTTTGGATTTGCCTCGAAGCTAAGTCCTTTCGCGCCTTCGGCCTGGGGGCTACTGTCAGCATTCTGGGAACCGGGGTACCCATACTTGCCTGCCTCCGGCCCGTGGCATGGCTCCATAGATAGCCTGGTACAGCCCATCCTTAGCACCAACAACGGAAGACCCTCGTGAGGGGCCAAGCCTCGCTAGGCGGACGACACCAAGACCTCCAGAAGGAGCGGCCTCCTTAGGCTGGCTCCTGAGGAGCGGATATTTCTATGCAAGCCCTCACCTTGTGAGTTTCAGATGACATGAGCCATGACAACCAAGGCCAGGTGGGCGCCAGCGGGCGCGGTACAGGAGGTTTACTCTTTGGTGCTAAAGAGGCAAGCGCAGGCGCGGAGTCCCGAGGCATCAACCAAAGGTTTCCATTTCCGTGCTACAAGACAAAGAGCGCTCGGACGTTAGGACGGAGGTCATCACCGAGCACACCACGGCGTCACGACCTGAAGCTTTGCAGGTGAGGACCAAGGCCACTATAAATAGAGCCTGGCCACAACCATAGAAGGGGATCCAGATCCAGATCCGGAACTAGTCGATCCTCACCCTCACTAGCTCACACAAACACAAGAACACACCTCCGGAGGTTGTTCTCCGACTGTACTAGTTCATCCTCAGCCCACCTTGAGGCAAATCCACCACAAAGAAGGAGTAGGGTATTACACCGCAAGGTGGACCAAACCTGGGGAAACTAATGTGTCCCATTTCCTTCCAATTCATCTTGCTATGTTGTGGGACCGACGAGTTGGCAGACTGGGGAGGTTGAGTTCTTTGCACGCACCCCAGAGTTCGAATCTATCCAGGGTCTGCGTAGCCCCGAATCCTACAGATGGCTCCTTGTCGGGCTCAAGATTGTCGCAGAGTTGGGAATCATGAAGCTGATCATTCAAGGAGACTCATAGCTTGTGGTGAGACAAGATAACAAGGATTACCAAAGTCCATTGATGGATGCATACGTTGTGGAAGTGAGGACATTGGAGGAGCACTTTGACGAATTGCAAACAGAGCACGTGTCACGCCCAATATGCGATACTATCCTAAAAAGACTCGATGGTCCACCAAGGATAGAACCATGTATTGACATGCTTTTGCAAGGTGGATATCATTACATCAAACCATTACAACATAGATGGGGATACATACAAGAGGCATACAATGCCACAAAAATATATCAATACATCATACATAAGATCAACATCCAACTACCGATGAAACACAAACAGAAGCTCAAACGACATCCACCCTGCTTGCCCAGGCTGCCGACTAGGAACCTATCCCTTGAACGAAGAAGAAGCAGAAGAAGTACTCCGAAACAAGCAAATATCGCTCTCGCATCATGATCATCGCATATCTTGTATCTGCAACCAGTGTTGTAGTAATCTGGTAGCCATGAGGACTCAGCAATCCCATTACCATGGGTATCAGGACTAGAAAAGCTTAAAGGGTAAGGAAGGGGGTAAAGGTGGTGAGGTTGCAGCAGCGACTAAGCAATGTCTGTTGGCTAACTTACGAGTACAAGGATCAGATGAGCAACTATGCAACGGTCGCAAACTAGTAACGATCAAGAATTGATCCTGAACTACTTATGGTCAAACATAATCCAACCGTGTTCTCTTCTCGAATGTCTGGGAAAAGAGACCATCACGGTTACGCAACGCGTTGGTATATTTTAAAATTGAGTTACTTCAAGTCTTCTACAGCTGGATATTAACAAATTCCCATCTGCCACATAACCGCGGGCACGGATCTAGAAAGTTTAAACCCTGCAGGGGTGTCCCAACTTAGCCCATGACAAGCTCATGATCCGTGGAGACAATCCTCCATCGTGGGACACCCGATCAGACTTGGAATCCTGATGCACAAGACATTTCCACAATTGGAAAACAAAATCAGCAAGACCTCTCGATACGCTGACAAATCTCGATAGGAGATGTGCATATCTCGTTCTTAGGGCACACCAGATGGGCAAGACGTCGGGTTGGCTTAGACCCTGGTTGCCCAAGGGGCGCTGGACATCGCCCTGTTTGGACCAACACTCAGAGGAGCACTGGCCCGGGGATTGAATAAAGATGATCCTCAGGTTTATAAATCCCTAGGAAAAAGTTTAGGTTGTTATTGGGCAAATGTTAAAACCAATGTTGGGCCTTGGTGGAAGAGTTTTATTCAAAGTGAACTATCAAGAGGGTCCCATACCCATCATCGTGTTAGGGATGCAAAATGAAGGAACATAACACCGGTATGACGGAAACTAGGGCAGCAAGAGTGGAAGAAAACACTAGGCATAAGGCCGAGCCTTCCACCTTTTACCAAGTATATAGATGTATTAATTAAATAAGAGATATCCATGTCCCAACATGGAACAACCTGCAACTGCATCTAGAACTAGCAATGATATAAGAGGGTCTGAGCAAAGTGGTAACCTAGCCAAACAACGGTTTGCTAGGAACGGTGAAAATGGTTAGAGGCTATCATGTCAATTTGGGAGGCTCGATAAACAAGTGGTAGGTAGCGCAACATAGCGATAGCATTGAGACAACTAGCATAGCAAAGATAGTAGTGAGATCCAAGGTGACGATCATCTTGCTTGAAATCCCGCTAGGAAGAAGAACGAGTGCAAGAACAAGACGAAGCCACGTAATCGAACGAATCCTCAAAATCGCAACGAAACATTAACTATCGAGAAGGAGCACAACCGGAAAGAAGCAAAAAACAAGGTAAACACACAACACATAAACAAGACATGATGCTCAACGAAGTATGATGCATGATAAGGCTACATGATGCCACTCATGGAAAGAGATGATGCATACAAGAACAACACATCAAAGCAAGTTTAAATGAGGATGGAAACAACATATACCAATTTTGGTAAGTCCTCATATGCAAATTTCGAAATTGGTCCAGATCTGATTAAAACACAAAGTTTAAGTTGTTAACCATCAAGTTAAAGTGCACCAAGATTATGTACATGGTTTTCTAGTCAAGTTACATATAAAGTTCACTTAATTCGGAGCTACGGCCTAGAAGATATGAGCAAAACAAGTTAAACATGGAATTGATGCAAATGCAAGCAAAACGACATCACAAACACTCCAAAACAAGGATCCAACAAGGAAACATGAAACTACATGCAAAACTAAGCAAGTTTCATATAGAGCATGCACAAAACAGAGCAACGGATCAGCACATACACTCAATACAAGTTTCAAACAGAATATGCCCAAAACAGCAACTAGGCACTTTGCCATCAAGGAAACAACATGCTACAAAAATCATATGGGCATAAACTTGATATGCACTTAAATTATAGACAAAAAGCTTTGAATAACATTTAAGGTTCAGGTTCATAGGTGTAACGCCCTCGATGCGGCTATATCTCCTACGTGTCGAGGCACGACTTAGAGGCATAACCGCATTGAAAGCAATGTCGCAAGTTAGGCAATCTTCACAACATCCCATGTAATATAGATAATAAAAGGGGAAGGAACATAGTGGCTTACACTCGCCACGTCAATCAAAGTACATAAATAGCAATACATCATCCAATCACTCATGGCCCGACTACGGTGCCAAAATAAAACACCAACCCAACATGCGACACGGTCCCGATCACCCCAACTGGGCACCACTACTGATCCTCAGGGAAAGATACATCGTAACGGCGTGAGTCCTCGTCGAACTCCCACTTGAGCTCTAACATGTCATCTGGAACGGAGTCCTCTGCCCCTGCATCTGGTTTGGAAGTAAACTGTGAGCCACAGGGACTCAGCAATCTCGCACCCTCGCGATCAAGACTATTTAAGCTTATAGGAAAAGCAAGGTAAAATATGTGGAGTTGCGGCGAGCGACTAGCATGTATGGTGGCTAACCTATTCGCAAAAGAGAGCGAGAAGAGATAGCAAAGCGCGAACGAGTAACTAGAGAACAACCTGCGGCAAGCATTACTCCAACACCGTGTTCGCTTCCCGGACTCCGCCGAGAAGAGACCATCACGGTAACTCACACAGTTGATTCATTTTAATTAAATTAAGGTTCAAGTTATCTACAACCAGACATTAACAAATTCCCATCTGCCCATAACCGCGGGCACGGCTTTTGAAAGTTCAAATCCCTGCAAGGGGTCCCAACTTAGCCCATGACAAGCTCTCACGGTCAACGAAGGAATAGACCTTCTCCTGAGACATTCCGATCAGACTCGGTATCCCGGTTCTACAAGACACTACGACAAGTTAAAACCAATCCAGCAACACCTCCCGAATGTGCCGACAAATCCCGATAGGAGCTGCACATATCTCGTTCTCAGGGCACACTCAGATGAGACTAGCTACGAGTAAAACCAAACCTCAAGTTGCCCTGAGGTGGCCCCGCAGGCAGCTCAGTCGGACCAACACTCAGAGGAGCACTGGCCCAGGGGGGTTTAAATAAGATGACCCTCGGGCTCCGGAAACCCAAGGGAAAAAGAGGCTAGGTGGCAAATGGTAAAACCAAGGTTGGGCATTGCTGGAAGAGCTTTATTGAAGGCGAACTATCAAGGGGTTCCCATTATCACCCAACCGCGTAAGGAACGCAAAAATCCGGGAACATAACACCGATATGACGGAAACTAGGGCGGCAAGAGTGGAACAAAACACTAGGTGAGAGGCCGAGCCTTCCACCCTTTACCAAGTATATAGATGCATTAAGATAACAAGATAATATAATGGTATCCCAACAAGTAAATAATGTTCCAACAAGGAATGGTCTCCAATCTTCACCTGCAACTAGAAACGCTATAAGAGGGGCTGAGCGACGCAGTAACATAGCCAATCAATGGTTTGCTAGGACATGGTGGGTTAGAGGTTTGACATGGCAATTTGGGAGGCATGATAAGCAAGTGGTAGGCATCATAGCATAGGCATAGCAAAAGAGCGAGCATCTAGCAAAGCAAAGATAGAAGTGATTTCGAGGGTATGATCATCTTGCCTGCAAAGTTGTTAGAGTTGACTGGATCCTCGAAAGCAAACTCAACGGGCTCCTCGTTAGCGAACTCGTCTCCCTGCTCTACCCAAACAAGACAAACAAGCACAAAAGACACAATCAACCACGTGCAAAGCTCAAACAACATGATGCAAACATGGTATGCTATGCGGGATGTGATATGGGATGCATATGCAAGATTTGACAAGGAAAGAATGAACCTGGCCTCAACATGGAAATCCAAGTATACCACTGGAAAGGTGAGATGATTTCGCCTGAAAACAATATAAATAACGCCGGAATCGGAGACACGGTTTGGAAATGGCAAGCAAAACAAATATGGCACCGGTCTACGATATACAGCAAGTGACCATCTAAATACAACAAGACAAACATGCTACAGCACTCAAGCATGGCAAAAAAATACATGGCAGGGATCCATTCATGATGCTTAACAAAAGAGGAACACTGAGCTACGGCCAAGTCATCCATTAACAGGTTCAAACAAGCATGGCAAAAAATGCAATTGGTAAACAGATCTCAGACTTAGTGAAATTAACACTTGTCTGGAATTTCAGATCAAGTAGCACATTTTGGAGCAAGAGAACTATATGCTACATTGCCTGAACAAGGAAAAGTAAAGCATGGCATGGAGCTACTCAAAGAGCTTAACAAAAGTCCCTTAGTGACCTTGAGCCAAAAGGGATCAGAAAATACAATTGCAAGCATGTGAACATGGCAAAAGAATAATCAGATCACAGACTTAGTGAAAAACTGGAACATGCAAAAACAGATATCAAGAAGGCATGTTGACGAGCTCGATGCACTCACTATAGAGCATGTCATGACAATCTAAGCATACACCCATCAAGAATACACATTATACAAGCTAGTCATGGCATGAACAATAACATAGCATGCACGGATCAACTACAACATCCTCGGCAAAATCGCTAACAAGTAGACAATCTGCCCAGATTCACGAAATGACAAAAGTAGAGCTCGATTGACTCAAGCTAGGGTGCTCCATAATTGCAAACAAAGACATGGATGGAAAGAGCACTATAAGATTAACAAATCATCCTTACTGATCATCCTCAAAAGAGGCACGGATCACTAGGAAACAACATGAACATATGGCATATCGATATAAATAGATCAAGGACTTAGTGGAAATGCTAAGTCCCTGAAATCAGCATTAACAAATGCACCACTTTGCAAGCTTGTGCTAGTCACCACACACATCACAAAAATACATGGATTGCACCTCTGGAAAGATGACAAAGCATATAACAAAAAATATGTAGAGCTCATGGGCATATCATGCACACAATAATCATGGCAAAAATGACAAATAGCTAATTGGATCAGCAGATCTGGCAATTATCTGAAATAGCATTCTTCCCACAGGATTTCGGGCATCCAGATGGATTTGAATGAAAATGATGCAGTGAGATGAAATGATGTACTCTCTGAGATGAACATTTTGATATGCTATATGCCCAAAACGGAGCTACGGATGCAAAGTTACGATGCGATGAACATGGCAAAATATTACTGAAAATTAGGTCAAAGTTCAACCGAATCTCAGATCTGGAACTAGATCGGGCACGTGAATCGAGGTGGCGGCCAGAGCTGTGCTTGCCGGAGACGGAGTGGAGGCGGCGGCGGACGCCGGTGGGGTGGCCGCGGGCGCCGGTGGCCGGAGCTGTGGACGCGGTGGGCGGCGGCCGGCGTGGAAGGAGAGGGCGCCGCGGAGCGGCGCTGCCGCGTCGTCGGCGGCGAGGTGCGAGGCGGCCGCCGGCGGGGGCGCGCTGCGGCGCGGTGGCACGGGCCGCCAGTGATGCAGGCGAGGAGGCGCTGGGGCGGCGGGATCAACGCGCGGGCGGCACGGGAGCTTCGGGCCGGGAGGGCCGGCGATGGGCCCCGCGGGCCCTGTCGGCGGCGGCGAAGTGGGCGCCCGGGCAGGCGAATCAGGCGGCGACAAGTGGCAGCGGCTGGGTGGAAATGGACATGTCCGTCGATGGCGTTTTTGTCTGGTCGCGAGGAGAGGGAGAGGGTTAGGGTTTCACCCGTGAATTTCGGAGGGGGGTTCTTTATATAGGCATAAAGGGAGCTAGGAGAGTCCAAATGAGGTGCGGTTTTCAGCCACGCGATCGTGATCGAACGCTCTAGATGATGGAGAGGGTTTAGGTGGGTTTTGCGCCAAATTGGAGGGGTGTTGGGCTTCAAAACACACGAGGCCTTCTCGGTCCCTCGGTTAACCGTTGGAGCATCAAACGAAGTCCAAATGGTACGAAACTTGACAGGCAGTCTACCGATAGTAAACCAAGGCCGCTTGGCAAGTCTCGGTCCAATCCGAAAATGTTTAATCCCCACACACGAAAGAAAGGTAGAAATGACCACCGGAGGAGAACGGAGCGTCGGAATGCAAAACGGACAACGGGGAAAATGCTCGGGTGCATGAGACGAACACGTATGCAAATGCAATGCACATGATGACATGATATGAGATGCATGACAATGACAGCAACACAGGGAGACAAAAACCCGAACCCGAGAAAATAAAATAACTTAACACCGGAAACGGCAAGAGTTGGATTACATATTAGGTAAATCATATCTGGGGTGTTACAACACTCCACCACTATGAAAGGATATCGTCCCGAGATCTAGGACTGAAAGAACACCGGGTACTTAGAACAGAGGTGATCCTCGCATTCCTAGGTGGCTTCACGGTCGGAATGGTGTGACCACTTGACTTTGAGGAATTTGATTGACTTATTGGGAGTCTTGTGTTCAGTCTCTTCAAGAATAGCAACGGGGTGTTCACGATAAGAGAGATCTTCTTGGAGCTCAATGTCTTTGAAGTTGACGGTGCGGTCAAGAGTCTTGAAGCACATGCGGAGCTGAGAGACATGGAACACGTCATGCACATTTGCAAAGTTTGAAGGAAGCTCGAGTTGATAGGCGAGATCGCCTCTCTTGCCGACGATCTTGAAAGGTCCCACATATCTAGGGGCAAGCTTCCCTTTGATACCGAAGCAATGAGTACCTTTCATTGGAGAGACGCGGAGGTAAACATGATCTCCGATCTCGAAAGCCAAATCACGGTGCTTACTATCATAGTAGCTCTTCTGGTGGGATTGGGCTGCTTTGAGGTTATCTCGAATGACTTTACACATTTCCTCTGCCTCTGTGATCAAGTCATTTCCCAGAAGTTGACGTTCACCGGTTTCGGACCAGTTGAGAGGGGTACGTCACTTCCTGCCATACAGAATTTCGAATGGGGCCTTGCCCGAACTTGCTTGAAAACTGTTGTTGTAGGAGAATTCAGCATATGGAAGACAATCTTCCCACTTCATGCCAAAGGAGATCACACAAGCCCTGAGCATATCTTCAAGAATCTGATTGACACACTCGACTTGACCGCTAGTTTGAGGATGGAAAGCTGTGCTGAAGCGGATGTTGGTGCCCATGGCCTTCTGAAAAGAATCCCAAAACTTTGAGGTAAGGATGCTGCCATGGTCTGAAGAGATCACCTATGGAATACCGTGCAGCGATACAATTCGAGAGGTATAGAGCTCCGCCAATTGAGCTGCAGTGATAGACTCTTTGATAGGCAGAAAGTGAGCCACTTTAGTGAGTTTGTCGATGACAACGAATATAACATCATTGCCACGCTTGGACTTTGGAAACCCAGTCACGAAGTCCATCTCAATGTGGTCAAACTTCCATTCTGGAATGGCAAGAGGTTGGAGGAGACCAGCTGGCCTTTGGTATTCTGCCTTCACTCTTCTGCAGACATCACACTCATTCACGAATTGAGCAATCTCGCGCTTCATTCGAGTCCACCAATAAGCCTGCTTGAGGTCCTGATACATCTTCGTGCTCCCAGGGTGGATGGAGAGGAGAGAATTGTGAGCCTCGTTCATGATCACTTTATGAAGGTCACCTTTGGGCACGACAATACGATCCTCGAAGAAGAGAGTATCCTTGTCATCAAGGCGGTAGCACTTGTACTTGGGTTGACTCTTCGCAATCCCAATCTTCACCTTCTTCACCATAGCATCAAGAAGTTGAGCTTGGCGAAACTGATCCTCCAAGGTAGGAGAGACTTGAAGGTTGGCGTGGAAACCTTGAGGAACAACTTGCAGATTGAGTTTGCGGAAAGCTTCACAAAGCTCGGGTTGGTACGGCTTGAGAATCAGACTGTTGCAGTAAGCCTTCCTGCTCAATGCGTCAGCAACCACATTGGCCTTGCCTGGAGTATACTCGATACTCGGATTATACTCTTGAATCATTTTGACCCATGGAGCCTGTCTGAGGTTGAGATTAGGCTAAGTGAAGATGTACTTGAGACTCTTGTGGTCAGTGAAAATGTCCACTTTTCTTCCGAATAAGAGATGTCTCCAAGTAAAAAGAGCATGCACAACTGCCGCCAACTCGAGGTCATGAGTGGGGTAGTTCTTCTCATTGGGCTTCAACTGGCGAGAGGTATAAGCCACAACTTTCTTCTCTTGCATCAAAACTACACCAAGACCTTGAAGAGAGGCATCGCAGAAGACCTCGAACGGTTTGGATTCATCAGCGGGAGTCAGAACTGGAGCAGTGACCAATTTCTCTTTCAAAGTGTTGAAAGCGATGTCATATTCCGGAGACCAAACATACTTGATGTGCTTCTGGAGAAGATTTGAGAGAGGCTTCGCGATCTTTGAAAAGTTCTCCATGAACCTTCGACAATAGCTTGCGAGACCGAGTAAGCTACGGAGTTGCTTCACGTTTCTGAGGTGGTTCCCAATTCACAATTGCAGACACCTTCTCAGGATTCACCGCAATGCCCTTGGCAGAGATGATATGCCCAAGGTAAAGAACCTCATCAAGCCAAAATTCGCACTTTGAGAACTTGGCGTAGAACTCATGTTCCCTGAGCTTATCGAGAACCAAACGCAAGTGCTTGGCATGATCTTCCTTGTTCTTCGAAAAGACTAGAATGTCATCGAGATAGACCAAAACGAAGTCATTGGTGTAGGCGTTGAAGATGAAGTTCATCATGCGAGAGAAAGTCGGAGGAGCGTTGACGAGGACAAAAGACATGACAGTGTATTCATATGAACCATAGCTTGTCCTGAAAGCCGTCTTGGGAATATCTTGCTCACAGATACAAATTTGATGATAACCCATACGGAGATCAAGCTTGGAGAATACTTGGGCACCTTTGAGTTGTTCGAACAGCTCGTTGATGTTGGGAAGTGGGTACTTGTTCTTGATAGTCTTCTTGTTCAATGGACGGTAGTCAACACAAAGTCAGTCCGTTCCATCCTTCTTCTTCACAAAAAGAACTCCACAACCCCACGGAGAAAAACTAGGCCGGATGAGACGCATTCTCTCTTGAATATTGAGTTGGTTCTTCAGCTCCTTCAACTCCTCAGGTCCGACCTTGTAAGGACGCTTGCACACTGGTTCCGTGCCAGGCTCAAGATCGATGACGAATTCAACTGGCTGGTGCGGAGGCATTCCTGGAAGCTCTTCTGGAAAGACGCCTTGATATTCGCAAACAACTGGAATTTGAGAGATGGCATCCAGTTCATCCTTCTCATTGAGAGAAAACAGATGGATGGTATCATCATGAGCGGCAAAGACAATTACATCCTTAGACGAATGAGTCAATTGAATCTACCTGGCAGCACAATCAAGACGCGCCTTGTGTTTAGAAAGCCAATCCATTCCAAGAATAAGATCAATATCCGAGTTACCAAGAACCATTGGAGAAGCCAGAAACTTGAAATCACCCATCATGATAGAAATATCCGGAACCATAATACTAGAACTCAGACGCTTAGCCAGAGAGACGACTTGCATAGCTCTAGGTAATGCCTTAGTACTAAAATTGTTCTCCGGCAAATGGGAATGACATGAAGGAATGCGATGCACCAGAGTCAAAAAGTACTTTTGCAGGAATATGGTTAACAGGAAGGTTACCCATGATGACATCTGACGAGTCCTCTGCCTGAGCTGCATTCATCAAATTGGCCTTGGCGTGCTTGGGGTTATGCTTGACCACAGCTGTACTTGCCAATCTCACAGGAGGAGGAGGGAGACGCCTCTGATTGAAGCACTTGTTGGCATAGTGACCCTTCTGTTGGCACTTGTTGCACGTGACCTCTGAAAGCAGACGGTGGTACGGAGCACTCGATCTTGGAGCTTGAGACGAAGTCTTGTTCTGAAAGCCAGGGTTGGGTGGGTGGGAAGATCCAGTGCCACCTTTGCTCTTTTGATACGGCTGATGAAACGGAGGAGGAGGAAGCCAATACTTCTGCTGCTTGGCCACTTGAGTATAGGAAGACGGAGTAGCATCTCTGACTCGCTTCTTGGAAGCATCACACTTCAGTTGAGCAGCCTCTTGCTTCAATGCCATGTTGTAGAACTCATCGTACCTCAAGGGCTCAAAGAGAACAAGAGCTAGCTGGATTTCTTTTCTGAGACCACCCCTGAACTGGTATATCATGCTCTTCTCGTCAGGGACGTCCTGCTTAGCAAAGCGGGCGAGCTTCTGAAACAACTTGTTGTAGTCATAGACAGACAAAGAGCCTTGCTTCAGGTTGAGGAATTCCTCACGCTTGCTTTCAACCACGCTCTGAGGGATATGATGAGCTTTGAAGTCTTGACGGAATTCATCCCGGGTAATCACACGGCCTCCTCTGGAATCCTTGTACTGCTGGAACCATTCTGCAGCTTGGTCTTTGAGTTGGAAGGAAGCGAACTTGACAAAGTCCTCAAGCCTGACGTTACTGCACTCGAAATGCTTGCACAGGTCCACGAGCCAATCGTCAGCATCAGTTGCCTCAACACAATTGCTGAAAAGTGATTAGCAAGGAACTGGTTGAGTGTAGAAAAGTGATTCTAATTATTGCCTTGGTTGCCTTGATTCGCTTGATTGCGCTCTTGAAGAATTTGCATGATCAACTGCGTGTTTGCATTGGTTGCGGCCATCACAGCTTGCCATGCCTCCGGAGGAGGTGGAGGTGGTGGCGGATCAGGATTCGGAGTCGTGCGCGTTGGAGGAGCCATCCTGAAGAGGTTGACATCCATTAGCACATTGATAGACAAATATTGAAGATGAATCCAACGGAATGAAATTGCAACATATAGTCTTCACATCCGAACAAAATGAACGAATGCATTCCAGTAGAAATGGTCACATATCCATAAATTGAGAAGCCACTTAGAATTTAGGTAGAGGAATAAATCAACAAGGTACGGAACAAGAACGAATACTCGGTAAGAAATCCCAATCTCAAACCAAATATCCGTGGAAGAAGAACTAGAGCTACAAGAATTCCCACCTATGAAACCCCCGAACCTTTCCGGTTATGCAATCAGGTGTTGGGGATATAGGGGAAGCATAATATCTCACCCAAATCTAGCAAATCCTACATCCAGATGTATCCATCCTTCAACACATAACCGACAAAACTTCAGAAACCATCTACCTCAACCTTCGAAAAGCAGCCGTTATACAAGTTATGGCAATACTCCCGAACTCCCGCCCAGTACTGGGTGGCGTCGAGGTTATCTCACCAACAACTGCATAAAAGAGATTTTCGATGCCGGCATACTAAACTCAGGTATTCCAGAACTGCAATGATAAAATTGTGATGACAACACCTCGGAGCTCAACTCCCCGGGACACTGCCACAACCCCTAAAGACAGGAGGCACCAAGAACAATGTTCTCATCACAAAACCATTGGAATGATTCCAAGATACCCGCGTGATCCTAAATTTTTTTTAGTGAAATTTGAGAAGAGAATAGTCAAAACTCTATGTCAGGAACCTCACCAGAGCGATGAAGGGACTGGGAAGTAAAAAGAATTCCTAAACTCTCCGATATATAATTCCTAAATGACTCAAAACATTTTTCTAGACTCAACAACGGCTGCTAAAAACGACCAATCAGTGGGGGCTCCTAAGGTCGGGGAAGGCTCTGATTACCAACTTGTAATGCCCTCGATGCGGCTATATCTCCTACGTGTCGAGGCACGACTTAGAGGCATAACCGCATTGAAAGCAATGTCGCAAGTTAGGCAATCTTCACAACATCCCATGTAATATAGATAATAAAAGGGGAAGGAACATAGTTGGCTTACACTCGCCACGTCAATCAAAGTACATAAATAGCATTACATCATCTAATCACTCATGGCCCGACTACGGTGCCAAAATAAAAGACCAACCCAACATGCGACACGGTCCCGATCACCCCAACTGGGCACCACTACGGATCCTCAGGGAAAGATACATAGTGACGGCGTGAGTCCTCGTCGAACTCCCACTTGAGCTCTAACGGGTCATCTGGAACGGAGTCGTCTGGCCCTGCATCTGGTTTGGAAGTAAACTATGAGCCACAGGGACTCAGCAATCTCGCACCCTCGCAATCAAGACTATTTAAGCTTATAGGAAAAGCAAGGAAAAATATGTGGAGCTGCGGCAAGCGACTAGCATGTATGGTGGCTAACCTATTCGCAAAAGAGAGCGAGAAGAGATAGCAAAGCGCGAACGAGTAACTAGAGAACAACCTACGGCAAGCATTACTCCAACACCGTGTTCTCTTCCCGGACTCCGCCGAGAAGAGGCCATCACGGTAACTCACACAGTTGATTCATTTTAATTAAGTTAAGGTTCAAGTTATCTACAACCGGACATTAACAAATTCCCATCCGCCCATAACTGCGGGCACGGCTTTCGAAAGTTCAAATCCCTGAAGGGGGTCCCAACTTAGCCCATGACAAGCTCTCACAGTCAACGAAGGAATAGACCTTCTCCCGAGACATTCCGATCAGACTTGGTATCCCGGTTCTACAAGACACTTCGACAAGTTAAAACAAATCCAGCAACACCGCCCGAATGTGCCGACAAATCCCGATAGGAGCTGCACATATCTCGTTCTCAGGGCACACTCAGATGAGACTAGCTACGAGTAAAACCAAACCTCAAGTTGCCCTGAGGTGGCCCCGCAGGCAGCTCAGTCGGACCAACACTCAGAGGAGCACTAGCCCAGGGGGGGTTTAAATAAGATGACCCTCGGGCTCCAGAAACCCAAGGGAAAAAGAGGCTAGGTGGCAAATGGTAAAACCAAGGTTGGGCATTGCTGGAAGAGTTTTATTCAAGGCAAACAATCGAGGGGTTCCCATTATCACCCAACCGCGTAAGGAACGCAAAAATCCGGGAACATAACACCGATATGACGGAAACTAGGGCGGCAAGAGTGGAACAAAACACTAGGCGAGAGGCCGATCCTTCCACCCTTTACCAAGTATATAGATGCATTAAGATAACAAGATAATATAATGGTATCCCAACAAGTAAATAATGTTCCAACAAGGAACGGTCTCCAATCTTCACCTGCAACTAGCAACGCTATAAGAGGGGCTGAGCAACGCAGTAAGATAGCCAATCAACGGTTTGCTAGGACATGGTGGGTTAGAGGTTTGACATGGCAATTTGGGAGGCATGATAAGCAAGTGGTAGGCATCGTATCATAGGCATAGCAAAAGAGCAAGCATCTAGCAAAGCAAAGATAGAAGTGATTTCGAGGGTATGATGATCTTGCCTGCAAAGTTGTCAGAGTTGACTGGATCCTCGAAAGCAAACTCAACGGGCTCTTCGTTAGCGAACTCGTCTCCCGGCTCTACCCATACAAGACAAACAAGCACAAAAGACACAATCAACCACGTGCAAAGCTCAAACAACATGATGCAAACATGGTATGCTATGCGGGATGCGATATGGGATGCATATGCAAGATTTGACAAAGAAAGAATGAACCTGGCCTCAACATGGAAATCCAAGTGTGCCACTGGAAAGGTGAGATGATTTTGCTTGAAAACGATATAAAGAACGCCGGAATCAGAGACACAGTTTGGAAATGGCAAGCAAAACAAATATGGCACCGATCTGCGATATACAGCAAGTGACCATCTAAATGCAACAAGACAAACATGCTACAACACTCAAGCATGGCAACAAAATACATGGAAGGTATCCATTCATGATGCTTAAGAAATGAGGAACTCTGAGCTACGGCCAATTCATCCATTAACAGGTTCAAACAAGCATGGCAAAAAATGCAATTGGTAAACAGATCTCAGACTTAGTGAAATTAACACTTGTCTGGAATTTCAGATCAAGTAGCACATTTTGGAGCAAGAAAACTAAATTCTACAGGGCCTGAACATGTCAAAGTATAGCATGGCATGGAGCTACTCAAAGAGCTTAACAAAAGTCCCTTAGTGACCTTGAGCCAAAAGGGATCAGAAAATACAATTGCAAGCTTGTGAACCCGGCAAAAGCATAATCAAATCACAGACTTAGTGAAAAACTGGAACATGCAAAAACAGATATCAAGTAGGCATGTTCACGAGCTCGATGCATTCACTATAGAGCATGTCAGGACAATCTAAGCATACACCAATCAAGAATACACATTATACAAGCTAGTCATGGCAAGAACAATAACATAGCATGCACGGATCAACTACAACATCCTCGGCAAAATCGCTAACAAGTAGACAATCTGCCCAGATTCACGCAATGACAAAACTAGAGCTCGATTGACTCAAGCTAGGGTGCTCCATAATTGCAAAAAAAGACATGGATGGAAAGAGCACTACAAGATTAACAAATCATCCTTACTGATCATCCTCAAAAGAGGCATGGATCACTAGGAAACAACATGAACATATGGCATATCGATATAAACTGATCATCCTCAAATGCGAAGTCCCCGAAATCAGCATTAACAAATGCACCACTTTGCAAGCTTGTGCTAGTCACCACACATATCACAAAAATACATGGATTGCACCTCTGGAAAGATGACAAAGCATATAACAAAACATATGTAGAGCTCATGGGCATATCATGCACACAATAATCATGGCAAAAATGACAAATAGCTAATTGGATTAGCAGATCTGGCAATTATCTCAAATAGCACTCTTCCAACAGCATTTCGGGAATCAAGATGAACTCGAATGAAAATGATGCAATGAGATGAAATGCTTTACTCTCTGAGATGAACATGTTGATATGCTATATGCCGAAAACGGAGTTACGGATGCAAAGTTACGATGCGATGAACATGGCAAAATATTACTGAAAATTATGTCAAAGTTCAACCGAATCTCAGATCTGGAACTAGATCGGGTGCGTGAACCGAGGCGGCGGCCGGAGCTGTGCTCGCCGGAGACGGAGTGGAGGCGGTGGCGGACACCGGTGGGGTGGCCGCGGGCACCGATGGCCGGAGCTGCGGACGCGGTGGGCAGCGGCCGGCGTGGAAGGAAAGGGCGGCGCGGGGCGGCGCTGCCGCGGTCGTCATCGGCGAGGTGCGAGGCGGCCGCCGGCGAGGGCGCGCTGTGGCACGGGCCGCTAGAGATGGAGGCAAGGAGGCGCTGGGCGGCGGGGTCAATGCGCGGGCGGCGCGGGAGCTTCGGGCCGGGAGGGCCGGCGATGGGCCCCGCGGGCCCTGGCGGCGGCGAAGTGGGCGCCCGGGCGGGAGAATCAGGTGGCGACAAGTGGCGGCGGCGGGCTGGAAATGGGCATGTCCATCAGTGGCGTTTTTGTCCGGTCGCGAGGAGAGGGAGAGGGTTAGGGTTTCACCCATGAATTTCGGAGGGGGTTCTTTATATAGGCATAGAGGGAGCTAGGAGAGTCCAAATGAGGTGCGGTTTTCGGCCACGCGATCATGATCGAACGCTCTAGATGATGGAGAGGGTTTAGGTGGGTTTTGGGCCAAATTGGAGGGGTGTTGGGCTGCAACACACACGAGGCCTTCTCGGTCCCTTGGTTAACTGTTGGAGCATCAAACGAAGTCCAAATGGTACGAAACTTGATAGGCGGTCTACCGGTAGTAAACCAAGGCCGCTTGGCAAGTCTCGGTCCAATCCGAAAATGTTTAATCCCCACACACGAAAGAAAGGTAGAAATGACCACTAGAGGAGAACGGAGCGCCGGAATGCAAAACGGACAACGGGGAAAATGCTCGGGTGCATGAGACGAACACGTATGCAAATGCAATGCACATGATGACATGATATGAGATGCATGACAACGACAGCAACACACGGAGACAAAAACCCGAACCCGAGAAAATAAAATAACTTAACGCAGGAAACGGCAAGACTTGGATTACATATTAGGTTAATCATATCCGGGGTGTTACAATAGGCATCAAGGTTAAACGAAGATGATCAATGAAAAAAGCAACTTAATAACACAGATTATGACTTAGTGAAAAACATGGCATACATGTGAGCAGCGATAACATATTGACATGTTGGAGGCATGAAACAATGATGATATAGTGCAAGATGATGGCAAACAAAAGCATGGCATTAAAGTACAGGTTAAACATGGAAAAACATTATTACTAAGAATCTCCATATGACCCATAGATCAATGGAAATCAACAAGACAAGATGCAACAAGATATAAGATGATTCTCAGACTTGGAAGAAATCTGGGAATGCAAAACATAACATTATGATGTTGACTTTGCTGGCACATAAAAGGAAGCATAGCAACTTTAATAAATATGAAAAAGATATGGACATGTAGTAGACATGAAATACCTCAACTTAGTCCATGGGCACAACTTCATATGAAGCATGGAGTGATTACTATAATTCATGCAAAAAGGAATATGTTGTTAACAGGATGACAGATTTAGCATGATGGCAACTTGAGAGCAAGAAAGAGACAAACTACAACAAGTTATATTTACAACCAAAGTCATGGCATCAAATTAAACATAACAAAGAGCAAATAACATCAAGGCATCATATACATATGGCTCATAGACTTGTGGGAACCATCAAGACAAGCTTGCATGTTGTAATAGTTCCAGCAAGTGTAAAACAGGAACAACCTAGCATGTTTGAAAGCTTGGAATGGATGTCATATGAAGTCCTAAATTATCAAACTTGGCATGTGGACAAAGGACATGTAAAGGGAGCATCACCGAAAGAGGCATATATCAATCAATATCAAGCTCACAACATGGCATCATGAAGTTAACACAAAACTAGAACATCATTTAGGCATGTTCATGGCAATGAAAACATATGCTACAGGATATATATGAGGCATCAAAAGGCATGGTATGGTAGAGCATAACATGGACATCAAAACATGTGAACTAAATATCTCCAGATTATGCATGGAATTGATGGCAGCTTCAAATTAACATAGCATCACAATGTAACAGTTACAAACTTGTGCTAGTCACCATACATCACATAAAAATACATGGATTGCACCACTGTAAAGATGGAATGAAGATGCTCCTAAAACATGTAGACATGATGCACAAAAGATGCACACAAAAATGCAATGAAAAAGACAAAACAACAAGTTATGAGAAGTTTCAGCAGTTAGCGTCATATATCACTCTTGCAACAGGGATTAACATGGCATAATGCATCCTAGCATGCATGGAAATCCCACCAACATGTAGAGCACTCTGAGATGAACATTTTGATATATTATACATTATCACTGGACCATCACGCACAAACTTGTGTCACCTCAAACATGCATATATGATGTGAGTTTTCAAGGACTTGGTGAAAAAAACAGGTGAACGAGCGCAAGATAGCTTCATGTTGCCTAGGGCGTCGGATAGAACGGGGCGCTCACCTAGGACCTAATAGGCCTGGCTGGGCTGGGCCTTTCTGGATAAGGCTCTAGGACCGTGTGAGGCCCACGTGCGGCTGGCACAGGGTATTTCCCACCTCCCGACATGGGCGAGAGGCGGCGGTGCTGGCGCGGAGGAGCTCCGACTCCGGCAGCATGAACAACGAGGCAGGACCAGGGACAGGCGAATCCGGTCCCTAGCGACCGGGTCTGGCTGGAGATGGCAAGGGCGGCGGTGGTTCCTGCAGGCAGTAATGGAGGGAGGGGAGTCTAGTGAGTGAGAGGGGAGCAGGGGAGGAATGAAGAGGGAATGGCGGCAGAGCACCCATCTCCGGTGAGGTCCGGTGACCAGCGCAGGGCTAAGGTGGCGGGTCGGCGGGGTCGATCTGGATCAGGAGCTCCTCTCCCAATCTGGATGGCTCTGGGAGAGCGGGCACGAGCGCCTGCCGGGGGGTCATGATCAGGCCCTGGTGGGCCTTGATAACCCACAAGTATAGGGGATCGTTACAGTTTTGGAGGGTAGAGTATTCAACCCAAATTTATTGATTCAACACAAGGGGAGCAAAAGAATATTCTCAAGTATTAGCAGCTAAGTTGTCAATTCAACCACACCTGGAAACATAATATCTGTAGCAAAGTGTTTAGTAGCAAAGTAATATGATAGTAGTGGTAACGATATCAAAAGTAACGATAGCAAAAGTAATGTTTTTGGTATTTTGTAGTGATGATAACAATACCAACGGAAAAGTAAATAAGTGAAGAATAATATATGGAAAGCTCGTAGGCAATGTATCGGTGATGGAGAATTATGCCAGATGCAGTTCATCATGCAACAGTCATAACCTAGGGTGATACAGAACTAGCTCCAATTCTTCAATGTAATGTAGGAATGTATTCCGAATATAGTCATACATGCTTATGGAAAAGAATTTGCATGACATCTTTTGTCCTACCCTCCCATGGCAGCGGGGTCCTAGCGGAAACTAAGTGATATTAAGGCCTCCATTTAATAGAGTACTGGAACAAAGCATTAACACATAGTGAATACATGAACTCCTCAAACTACGGTCATCACTGGTAAGTATCCCAATTATTGTCACTTCGGGGTTAACGGATCATAACACATAATAGGTGACTATAGACTTGCAAGATAGGATCAAGAACTCTCATATATTGATGAAACATAATAGGTTCAGATCTGATGTCATGGCACTCAGGCCCTAGTGACAAGCATTAAGCATAGCAAAGTCGTAGCAATATCAATCTCAGAACATAGTGGATACTAGGGATCAAACCCTAACAAAACTAACTTGATTACATGATAAATCTCATCCAACCCATCACCGTCCAGCAAGACTACGATGGAATTACTCATGCACGGCGGTGAGCATCATGAAATTGGTGATGGAGGATGGTTGATGATGACGATGGCGACGGATTCCCCTCTCCGGAGCCCCGAACGGACTCCAGATTAGCCCTCCCGAGAGAGTTTAGGGCTTGGCAGCGGCTCCGTGTCGTAAAATGGTATGAATCCTTCTCCCCTGGTTTTTTCTCCCAGAAAGTGAATATATGGAGTCCAGGTTGAGGTCGGTGGAGCGTCAGGGGACCCATGAGGCAGGGGGCGCGCCCAGGGGGGCAGGCGCGCCCCCACCCTCGTGGACAGGTGGGGCACCCCCTGACGTGAATCTTCCTTCCAATATTCATTATATATTCCAAAATAATGCTTCGTTGATTTTCAGGTCATTCCGAGAACTTTTATTTCTGCACAAAAATAACACCATGTCAATTCTACTGAAAACAACGCCAGTCCGGGTTAATTCCATTCAAATCATGCAAGTTAGACTGCAAAACAAGGGCAAAGGTGTTTGAAAAGTAGATACGACGGAGACGTATCAACTCCCCCAAGCTTAAACCTTTTCTTGTCCTCAAGCAATTCAGTTGATAAACTGAAAGTGATAAAGAAAAACTTTTACAAACTCTGTTTGCTCTTGTTGTAAATATTTAAAGCCAGCATTCAAGTTTTCAGCAAAGATTATGAACTAACCATATTCACAATAACATCTAGATCTCATGTTTACTCATATCAATGACATAATCAACTAGCGAGCAATAATAATAAATCTCGGATGACAATACTTTCTCAAAACAATCATGATAAGATATGACAAGATGGTATCTCGCTAGCCCTTTCAAAGACCGCAAAACATAAATGCAGAGCACCTTTAAAGATCAAGGACTGACTAGACATTGTAATTCATGGTGAAAGAGATCCTGTCAAGCCATACTCAATGTAAACTAACAGTAATGAATGCAAATGACAGCGGTGCTCTCCAACTGGTGCTTTTTAATAAGAGGATGATGACTCAACATAAAAGTAAATAGATAGGGCCCTCAGAGAGGGAAGCAGGGACTTGTAGAGGTGCCAGAGCTGGGTTTTGAAATAGATAAGAATAATATTTTGAGCGGTATACTTTCATTGTCAACATCACAACCGAGAGATGGCGATATCTTCCATGCCACACACATTATAGGCGGTTCCCAAACAGAATGGTAAAGTTTATACTCCCCCTCCACCAATAAGCATCAATCCATGGCCTGCTCGAAACAACGAGTGCCTCCAACTAACAAGAGTCCCGGGGGAGTTTTGTTTGTAGTTATTTTGATTTGATTTGCATAAAGCATGGGACTGGACATCCCGGTGACAAGCCATTTTCTCGTGAGTGAGGAGTGGAGTCCACTCCTCTTGAGAATATCCCGGCTAACATGGAAGATACAGACAGTCATAGTTGATACATGAGCTATTAAAGCATACAAAATAGGATATTTATTTGAAGATTTAGAGTTTGCGACATACAAATTTACTTGTTGTCATCACAAACAAATTTACTTGAAGGTTTAGAGTTTGTAGTTATTTGAAGATTTAGGTACAGACAGTCATTGTATCATAGTTCACAACCATTTTAATAGCATGTTGGCACGCAAGGTAAACCATTATAAGCTCCTAGCTAATTAAGCATGGCATAAGCAACTATAATCTCTAGTTGTCATCACAAACATGTTTATTCATAATAGGCTAAATCAGGAACGATGAATTAATCATATTTACAAAAACAAGAGAGGTTGAGTTCATACCAGCTTTTCTCATCTCAATAAGTTCATCATATAAACATCATTATTGCCTTTCACTTGCATGACCGTATAGTGTGGATAATAATAATAGTGCACGTGCATTGGACTAAGATGGAATCTGCAAGCATTCAATTCAAGATAGAAGACAAAGTAATATGGGCTCTTTATCAGATCAACGATAATGCATATAAGAGCCACTTTAAGATTTTAATCATTGTCTTCTCCTATCGACCCCGAAAGGAAAGGAAAGAAATAAAACTATTTACACGGGAAAGCTCCCAACAAGCAAAAGAAGAACGAGAAATCTTTTTGGGTTTTCATTTTAATTAATACTACAAGCATGGAAAGTAAACTAATTAAAAGCTACAACTATTTTTTTGGTTTTTCTTAAGGTTTATCAAACACACAAGAAGAAAGCATAAAAAGGAAAATAAACTAGCATGGATGATACAATGAAAAAGTATGAGCACTGACAACTAGCAATGAGTGTGTGAACATGAATGTAATGTCGGTGAGAGATACGTACTCCCCCAAGCATAGGCTTTTGGCCTAAGTTGGTCTATAGCCACGGTTGGCCTGGCGGATATCCAAAGTAATAGTTGGGGTCGTACTGTGAAGAAGCCTCGGATTGCCACTGGTTGGCAATCGCCTCCAGATCCCACTGATAATCAGACTTCTGTGGAGGATCAAATTGTGATTCCAGCTCTGGATCTGTAGCTGCTGTAGGGTTCCTGTAGGCGTGAATGGCCTCCAACGGAACAAGGTACTTGCCTGCAGATAAATCAAACAAGGAAGGAGCAGGCAAGGTAATAGTCTCAGGATGATTTTTACCAAATATAAATTTGTACTTAAGCTCCTTTTCCCTATTCTTAACAATAAAATCATGTGCTACCATACTCTTATAATCTAAATAAACAGAAGGCAACGATTTTTCTTCCTTCTCATAATGCCTAATAGGTATGTTAAAATGTGCAGCGAGGCGCGAGACAAAGATGCCACCAAGGACGGGGCACTTAGTACGGTTAAGATTTAACCGCTTGGCAAAAATAGCGCCCATGCTGAATGTATCATCATGAAATAAGGCATGGCACAAAATAACAATATCAGGGGCACTCAAGTTTCCACAGTTTCTGCGCCCAATTAAGCATCTACTAGCAAATATAACAAAGTAACGTAGAACAGGAAAGTGTATGCTAGTAATTCATGTGTTGTAAACCTTCCTCGTTTCCCCTACAGTAATGGTATCAATAAACCCATCCACATCATCACGATGGGGTTCCTCTATGCTGCCCTCGAAAGGGATCAAACAAAACAAAAATCATAAAGTGACATCTCCTTATGCTCATCATATAAATAAAATGCCACCATAGGTGGTGAGCTCCTAGCATGGAAATGAATGTTTTGCACAAAGATATTGGAGAGTAAGAGATACTGTTCGCATTGGTCGTGGAGGAAGGCGGTGAGGCCTGTTGGGGAACGTAGTAATTTGAAAAAAATTCCTACGCACACGCAAGATCATGGTGATGCATAGCAACGAGAGGGGAGAGTGTTGTCCACGTACCCTCATAGACCGAAAGTGGAAGCGTTAGCACAACTCGGTTGATGTAGTGGTACGTCTTCACGATCCGACTGATCAAGTACCGAACGTACGGCACCTTCGAGTTCAGCACACGTTCAGCTTGATGACGTCCCTCGAACTCCGATCCAGCCGAGTGTTGAGGGAGAGTTTCGTCAGCACGACGGCGTGGTGACGATGTTGATGCTCTACCGACGCAGGGCTTCACCTAAGCACCACTACAGTATTATCGAGGTGGACTATGGTGGAGGGGGGCACCGCACACGGCTAAGAGATCAATGATCTATTGTTGTGTCTATGGGGTGCCCCCCTACCCCCGTATATAAAGGAGCAAGGTGGGTGCGGCCGGCCATAGGAGGAGGCACGCCGGAGGAGTCCTACTCC
Organism: Triticum dicoccoides; assembly: GCF_002162155.2. Classification (NCBI taxonomy): domain Eukaryota; kingdom Viridiplantae; phylum Streptophyta; class Magnoliopsida; order Poales; family Poaceae; genus Triticum; species Triticum dicoccoides. Next base: position 307,037,393 of record NC_041382.1, on the reverse strand, counting down.
CAGCGGGAGTAGGACTCCCCTCCTTTTTCCTAGTTGGATTAGGACTTGGGGGAAGGAGGAGAGAGGGGAAAGGAAAGGGGGGGCGCCGCCCCCCCCCTCCTTGTCCAATTCAGACTTGGGGGGGGGAGGGGCACGCGGCTGCCCCTGGCCGCCTCTCCTCTTCCTCCACTTGGGCCCATAAGGCCCAATAGCCTCCGGGGGGTTCCGGTAACCCGTCCGGTACTCCGGTAAAATCACTATTTCTCCCGGAACACTTCTGATATCCAAACATAGGCTTCCAATGTATCAATCTTCATGTCATGACCATTTAGAGACTCCTCGTCATGTCTGTGATCACATCCGGGACTCCGAACAACCTTTGGTACATCAAAACACATAAACTCATAAAACTGTCATCGTAACATTAAGCATGCGGACCCTACAGGTTCGAGAACTATGTAGACATGATCGAGACACGTCTACGGTCAATAAACAATAGCGGAACCTGGATGCTCATATTGGCTCCTACATATTCTACGAAGATCTTTATCGGTCAGACCGCATAACAACATATGTTGTTCCCTTTGTCATCGGTATGTTACTTGCCCGAGATTCGATCGTCGGTATCTCAATACCTAGTTCAATCTCGTTACCGGCAAGTCTCTTTACTCGTTCCATAATACATCATCCTGCAACTAACTCATTAGTTGCAATGCTTGCAAGGCTTAAGTGATGTGCATTACCGAGAGGGCCCAGAGATACCTCTCCACAATCGGAGTGACAAATCCTAATCTCGAAATACGCCAACCCAACAAGTACCTTCGGAGACACCTGTAGAGCACCTTTGTAATCACCCAGTTACGTTGTGACGTTTGGTAGCACACAAAGTATTCCTCCTGTAAACGGGAGTTGCATAATCTCATAGTCATAGGAACATGTATAAGTCATGAAGAAAGCAATAGCAACATACTAAACGATCGTGTGTTAAGCTAATGGAATGGGTCTTGTCAATCATATCATTCTCCTAATGATATGATCCCGTTAAAAAAATGACAACTCATGTCTATGGTTAGGAAACATAACCATCTTCGATTAACGAGCTAGTCAAGTAGAGGCATACTAGTGACACTCTGTTTGTCTATATATTCACACATGTATTATGTTTCCGGTTAATACAATTCTAGCATGAATAATAAACATTTATCATGATATAAGGAAATAAATAATAACTTTATTATTGCCTCTAGGGCATATTTCCTTCAGTCTCCCACTTGCACTAGAGTCAATAATCTAGATTACATAGTAATGATTCTAACACCCACGGAGCTTTGGTGCTGATCATGTTTTGCTCGTGGAAGAGGCTTAGTCAACGGGTCTGCAACATTCAGATCCGTATGTATCTTGGAAATTTCTATGTCTCCCACCTAGACTAGATCCCGGATGGAATTGAAGCGTCTCTTGATGTTCTTGGTTCTCTTGTGAAATCTGGATTCCTTCGCTAAGGCAATTGCTCCAGTATTGTCACAAAAGATTTTCATTAGACCCGATGCACTAGGTATGACACCTAGATCGGATATGAACTCCTTCATCCAGACTCCGTCATTTGCTGCTTCTAAAGCAGCTATGTACTCTGCTTCACACGTAGATCCCGCCACGACGCTTTGTTTAGAACTGCACCAACTGACAGCTCCACTGTTCAATGTAAACACATATCCGGTTTGCGATTTAGAATCGTCCGGATCAGTGTCAAAGCTTGCATCAACGTAACCATTTACGGTGAGCTCTTTGTCACCTCCATAAACGAGAAACATATCCTTAGTGCTTTTCAGGTAATTCAGGATGTTCTTGACCGATGTCTAGTGATCCACTCCTGGATTACTTTGGTACCTCCCTGCAAGACTTATAGCAAGGCAAACATCAGGTCGGGTACACAGCATTGCATACATGATAGAGCCTATGGCTGAAGCATAGGGAACATCTTTCATTTTCTCTCTATCTTCTGCAGTGGTCGGGCATTGAGTCTTAACCACTTCACACCTTGTAACATAGGCAAGAACCCTTTCTTTGCTTGATCCATTTTGAACTTCTTCAAAACTTTGTCAAGGTATGTGCTTTGTGAAAGTCCAATTAAGCGTCTTGATCTATCTCTATAGATCTTAATGCCCAATATATAAGCAGCTTCACCGAGGTCTTTCATTGAAAAACTCTTATTCAAGTATCCCTTTATGCTATCCAGAAATTCTATATCATTTCAAATCAGCAATATGTCATCCACATATAATATCAGAAATGCTACAGAGCTCCCAATCACTTTCTTGTAAATACAGGCTTCTCCAAAAGTCTGTATAAAACCAAATGCTTTTATTCCAACTCCGAGAGGCTTGCACCAGTCCATAAATGGATCGCTGGAGCTTGCACATGTTGCTAGCTCCCTTTGGATCGACAAAACCTTCCGGTTGCATCATATACAACTCTTCTTCCAGAAATCCATTCAAGAATGCAGTTTTGAGATCCATCTGCCATATTTCACAATCATAAAATGCGGCAATTGCTAACATGATTCGGGCAGACTTAAGCATCGCTACGGGTGAGAAGGTCTCATCATAGTCAATCCCTTGAACTTGTCGAAAACCTTTTGCAACAAGTCGAGCTTTCTTGACAGTAACATTACCGTCAGCGTTAGTCTTCTTCTTGAAGATCCATTTATTCTCAATTGCTTGTCGATCAACGGGTAAGTCAACCAAAGTCCACACTTTGTTCTCATACATGGATCCCATCTCAGATTTCATGGACTCAAGCCATTTTGCGGAATCTGGGATCACCATCGCTTCTTCAAAGTTCGTACGTTCATCATGATCTAGTAGCATGACTTCTAGAACAGGATTGTCGTACCACTCTAGTGCGGATCTTACTCTGGTTGATCTACGAGGTTCAGTAGTAACTTGATCTGAAGTTCCATAATCATCATCATTAACTTCCTCACTAATTGGTGTAGGTGTCACTGAAACCGGTTTCTGTGATGAACTACTTTCCAATAAGGGAGCAGGTACAGTTACCTCATCAAGTTCTACTTTCCTCCCACTCACTTCTTTCGAGAGAAACTCCTTCTCTAGAAAGGATCCATCCTTAGCAACGAATGTCTTGCCTTCGGATCTGTGATAGAAGGTGTACCCAACAGTCTCCTTTGGGTATCCTATGAAGACACATTTCTCCAATTTGGGTTCGAGGTTATCAGGTTGAAGCTTTTCACATAAGCATCGCAGCCCCAATCTTTAAGAAACGACAACTTTGGTTTCTTGCCAAACCACAGTTCATAAGGCGTCGTCTCAACGGATTTTGATGGTGCCCTATTTAACGTGAATGTGGCCGTCTCTAAAGCACAACCCCAAAACGATAGCGGTAAATCTATAAGAGACATCATAGATCGCACCATATCAAGTAAAGTGCGATTACGACGTTCGGACACACCATTACGCTATGGTGTTCCGGGTGGCGTGAGTTGTGAAACTATTCCGCATTGTTTCAAATGTAGACCAAACTCATAACTCAAATATTCTCCTCCACGATCAGATCGTAGAAACTTTATTTTCTTGTGACAATGATTTTCAACTTCACTCTGAAATTCTTTGAACTTTTCAAATGTTTCAGACTTATGCTTCATTAAGTAGATATGCCCATATCTTCTTAAATCATCTGTGAAGGTGAGAAAATAATGATATCCGCCACGAGCCTCAACATTCATCGGACCACATATATCTGTATGTATGATTTCCATCAAATCTGTTGATCTCTCCATAGTACCGGAGAACGGCGTTTTAGTCATCTTGCCCATGAGGCACGGTTCGCAAGTACCAAGTGATTCATAATCAAGTGGTTCCAAAAGTCCATTAGTACGGAGTTTCTTCATGCGCTTTATATCGATATGACCTAAATGGCAGTGCCACAAATAAGTTGCACTATCATTATCAACTATGCATCTTTTGGCTTCAACATTATGAATATGTGTATCACTACTATCGAGATTCATCAAAAATAGACCACTCTTCAAGGGTGCATGACCATAAAAGATATTACTCATATAAATAGAACAACCATTATTCTCTGATTTAAATGAATAACCGTCTCGCATCAAACAAGATCTAGATATAATGTTCATGCTCAACGCTGGCACCAAATAACAATTATTTAGGTCTAATACTAATCTCGAAGGTAGATGTAGAGGTAGCGTGCCGACTGCGATCACATCGACTTTGGAACCATTTCCCACGCGCATCGTCACCTTGTCCTTTGCCAGTGTCGCTTAATCCGTAGTCCCAGTTTTGAGTGGCAAATATTAGCAACAGAACCAGTATCAAATACCCAGGTGCTACTGCGAGCTCTAGTAAGGTACACATCAATAACATGTATATCACATATACCTTTGTTCACCTTGCCATCCTTCTTATCCGCCAAATACTTGGGGCAGTTCCGCTTCCAGTGACCAGTCTGCTTGCAGTAGAAGTACTCAGTCTCAGGCTTAGGTCCAGACTTGGGTTTCTTCTCCTAAGCAGCAACTTGCTTGCCATTCTTCTCGAAGTTCCCCTTCTTCTTTCCTTTACCCTTTTTCTTGAAACTAGTGGTCTCGTTGACCATCAACACTTGATGCTCCTTCTTGATTTCTACCTCCGCAGCTTTTAGCATTGTGAAGAGCTCGGGAATTGTCTTATTTATCCCTTGCATATTATAGTTCATCACGAAGCTTTTGTAGCTTGGTGGCAGTGATTGAAGAACTCTGTCAATGACACTATCAACTGGAAGATTAACTCCCAGCTGAGTCAAGTGATTATGGTACCCAAACATTCTGAGTATATGCTCACTGATAGAACTATTCTCCTCCATCTTGCAGCTGTAGAACTTATTGGAAACTTCATATCTCTCAATCCGGGCATTTGCTTGAAATATTAACTTCAACTCCTGGAACATCTCATATGCTCCATGACGTTCAAAACATCGTTGAAGTCCCGGTTCTAAGCCGTAAAGCATGGCACACTGAACTATCGAGTAGTCATCAGCTTTGCTCTGCCAGGCGTTCGTAACGTCTGCAGTTGCATCAGCAGCAGGCCTGGCACTCAGCGGTGCTTCCAGGACGTAATTCTTCTGAGCAGCAATGAGGATAATCCTCAAGTTACGGACCCAGCCCGTGTAATTGCTACCATCATCTTTCAACTTTGCTTTCTCAAGGAACGCCTTAAAATTCAACGGAACAACAATACGGGCCATCTATCTACAATCGAACATAGACAAGCAAGATACTATGAGGTACTAAGTTCATGATAAATTTAAGTTCAATTAATCATATTACTAAAGAACTCCCACTTAGAAAGATATCCCTCTAATCTTCTAAGTGATCACGTGATCCAAATCAACTAAACCGTAACCGATCATCACGTGAAATGGAGTAGCTTTCAATGGTGAACATCACTACATTGATCATATCTACTATATGATTCGCGCTCGACCTTTCGGTCTCAGTGTTCCGAGGCCATATCTGCATATGCTAGGCTCGTCAAGTTTAACCTGAGTATTCTATGTGTGCAAAACTGGCTTGCACCCATTGTAGATGGACGTAGAGCTTATCACACCCGATCATCACGTGGTGTCTGGGCACGATGAACTTTCGCAATGGTGCATACTTAGGGAGAACACTTTTATCTTGAAATTTAGTGAGAGATCGTCTTATAATGCTACCGTCAATCAAAGCAAGATAAGATACATAAAAGATAAACATCACATGCACTCAATATAAGTGATATGATATGGCCATCATCATCTTGTGCTTGTGATCTCCATGTCCGAAGCACCGTTGTCGTCTCGCCAATCTTATGCTTCTACGACTATCGCTACCGCTTAGTGATAAAGTAAAGCATTACAGGGTGATTGCATTGCATACAATAAAGCGACAACCATATGGCTCCTGCAAGTTGTCTATAACTCGGTTACAAAACATGATCATCTCATACAATAAAATTTAGCCTCATGTCTTGACCATATCACATCACAACATGCCCTGCAAAAACAAGTTATACGTCCTCTACCATGTTGTTGCAAAGTTTTACGTGGCTGCTACGGGCTTAGCAAGAACCGTTCTTACCTACACTCGGTTCAACTAAAGTTGGAGAAACTGACACCCGCAAGCCACCTGTGTGCTAAGCACGTCGGCAGAACCAGTCTCGCGTAAGCGTACACGTAATGTCGGTCTGGGCCGCTTCATCCAACAATACCGCCGAACCAATGTATGACATGCTGGTAAGCAATATGACTTATATCGCCCACAACTCACTTCCGTTCTACTCATGCATATAACATCAACGCATAAAACCTGGCTCGGATGCCACTGTTGGGGAACGTAGTAATTTCAAAAAAATTCCTACGCACACGCAAGATCATGGTGATGCATGGCAACGAGAGGGGAGAGTGTTGTCCACGTACCCTCGTAGACCGAAAGAGGAAGCGTTAGCACAATGCAGGTGATGTAGTCGTACGTCTTCATGATCCGACCGATCAAGTACCGATCGTAGGGCACCTCCGAGTTCGCACACGTTCAGCTCTATGACGTCCCTTGAACTCCGATCCAGCCGAGCGTTGAGGGAGAGTTTCGTCAGCACGACGGCGTGGTGACGATGTTGATGTTCTACCGACGCAGGGCTTCGCCTAAGCACTGCTACAATATTATCGAGGTGGACTATGGTGGAGGGGGGCACCACACACGTCTAAGAGATCAATGATCAATTGTTGTGTCTATGGGGTGCCCCCTGCCCCCGTATATAAATGAGCAAGGGGGGTGCGGCCGGCCATATGAGGAGGCGTGCCGGAGGAGTCCTACTCCCACCGGGAGTAGGACTCCCTCCTTTTTCCTAATTGGATAAGGACTTGGGGGAAGGAGGAGAGAGGGGAAAGGAAAGGGGGGGCGCCGCCCCCCTCCTTGTCCAATTCAGACTTGGGTTAGCGGAACCCCCCTTGGCCGCCTGTCCTCTTCCTCCACTTGGGCCCATAAGGCCCAATAGCCTCCGGGGGGTTCCGCTAACCCCTCCGGTACTCCAGTAAAATCACTATTTCACCCGGAACACTTTCGATATCCAAACATAGGCTTCCAATATATCAATCTTCATGTCTTGACCATTTCGAGACTCCTCGTCATGTCCGTGATCACATCCGGGACTCCGAACAACCTTCGGTACATCAAAACACATAAACTCATAAAACTACCATCGTAACGTTAAGTGTGCGGACCCTACGGGTTCGAGAACTATGTAGACATGACCGAGACACGTCTCTGGTCAGTAACCAATAGCGGAAACTGGATGCTCATATTGGCTCCTACATATTCTACGAAGATCTTTATCGTTCAGACCGCATAACAACATATGTTGTTCCCTTTGTCATCGGTATGTTACTTGCCCGAGATTCGATCGTCGGTATCTCAATACCTAGTTCAATCTCGTTACCAGCAAGTCTCTTTACTCATTCCGTAATACATCATCCCACAACTAACACATTAGTTGCAATGCTTGCAAGGCTAAAGTGATGTGCATTACCGAGAGGGCCCAGAGATACCTCTCCGACAATCAGAGTGACAAATCCTCATCTCGAAGTACGCCAACCCAACAAGTACCTTCGGAGACACCTGTAGAGCACCTTTATAATCACCCAGTTACGTTGTGACGTTTGGTAGCACACAAAGTGTTCCTCCGGTAAACAGGAGTTACATAATCTCATAGTCATAGGAACATGTATAAGTCATGAAGAAAGCAATAGCAACATACTAGACGATCATGTGCTAAGCTAACGGAATGGGTCATGTCAATCATATCATTCGCCTAATGATATGATCCCGTTAATCAAATGACAACTCATGTCTATGGTTAGGAAACATAACCATCTTCTATTAACGAGCTAGTCAAGTAGTGGCATATTAGTGACACTTTGTTTGTCTATATATTCACACATGTATTATGTTTCCGGTTAATACAATTCTAGCATGAATAATAAACATTTATCATGATATAAGGAAATAAATAATAACTTTATTATTTCCTCTAATGCACCTTTCTGATGTCCGAATATAGTCGTCCAATATATCGATCTTTACGTCTCGACCATTTCGAGACTCCTCGTCATGTCCCCGATCTCATCCGGGACTCCAACCTCCTTCGGTACATCAAAACTCATAAACTCATAATATAACTGTGATCGAAACCTTAAGCGTGCGGACCCTACAAGTTCGAGAACAATGTAGACATGACCGAGACACATCTCCGGTCAATAACCAATAGCGAAACCTGGATGCTCATATTGGCTCCCACATATTCTACGAAGATCTTTATCGGTCAAACCGCATAACAACATACGTTGTTCCCTTTGTCATCGGTATGTTACTTGCCCGAGATTCGATCGTCGGTATCTCAATACCTAGTTCAATCTCATTACCGGCAAGTCTCTTTACTCGTTCCGTAATACATCATCTTGTAACTAACTTATTAGTTGCATTGCTTGCAAGGCTTAAGTGATGTGCATTACTGAGAGGGCCTAGAGATACCTCTCCGACAATCGGAGTGACAAATCCTAATCTCGAAATACGCTAACCCAACAAGTACCTTCGGAGACACTTGTAGAGCACCTTTATAATCACCCAGTTACGTTGTGACGTTTGGTAGCACACAAAGTGTTCCTCCGGTAAACGGGAGTTGCATAATCTCATAGTCATAGGAACATGTATAAGTCATGAAGAAAGCAATAGCGACAAACTAAACGATCAAGTGCTATGCTAACGGAATGGGTCAAGTCAATCACATCATTCTCCTAATGATGTGATCCCGTTAATCAAATGACAACTCATGTCTATGGTTAGGAAACATAACCATCTTTGATCAACGAGCTAGTCAAGTAGAGGCATACCAGTGACACTCTGTTTGTCTATGTATTCACACATGTATTATGTTTCCGGTTAATACAATTCTAGCATGAATAATAAACATTTATCCTGATATAAGGAAATAAATAATAACTTTATTATTGCCTCTAGGGCATATTTCCTTCAGTGCAAACAAGTTGATGCCAAAGTGGGAAGGCCCTTAACAGGTAGTACGTATCACCAGGCCTGGCGCAATCCGTCTCAAGACTGAGGATGGCATCCCAATGCAAAACTCATGGAATATTGATGATCTTTGCAAGTTCTACCCATAAGGTGCGGTTGTTGGGCCTTCTTCTGGCAGTCTACTTTTTACAAGAATAGTCTATGAGACTTGTAATCCTTTGTACAAAGCCAAACCCATGCATAGCTGAATAAAATAAAATGTTTTCACAAAACATGCATGCATGATTTCTTGTTTGATTAAGTATGATCTTAATGTGATTACACTATCTTTTAGGTAAGATGACTAGCATGCCGTAAAGGGCCTTGTATTATGACCCTTTTCAATCTCTTGGTAAATACAGAAGGGTTTCTCATGAGAAATTTCCCCGAGAGGAGGACAGAAGCAAGACAGCCCTTGCTTTTAGTCCCCGGATAAGTTTACGTTATCTGTAGATCCCCATCACTCCATGTAATACTTATGTATGAGAAACTTGCACGCGAGGAAACCTTGCTGCATCAACCATTCGCGCTCCTATCCTTGATCAGGTCCACTCAACAAGGTAGGTTATAGCTGCGTTTGAAGAGATTGGTAGGGAACTACCCTTTATGCGTGCTCCTAACCCGTTTTTGATCTCACTAAACGAGGTTTGGTAGTAGTAGCGTTAATGTCTGGCAAGAGGCTTTGTCGGAAACTTTGCTCATGAAATGGTATTGTGGGCTCGACCTTCAGTATGTCTAAATACATGTACAACTATACGGCAAGTTCTTTTTCAAAATAGTGTGGAACAAACAAGTACAAATCATACGAATATTAACATGGATGATGGATTACATAAATCAGATTCAAATTTGGCAAGTGCCTACATTTTTTCATTTAAAAACATAAGTGCTCGTAAAGCCTTTCTTGTCCTTCTCCTCCTAGGAGTTACATTGAGAAGGAAAGAGGGAAAGAGGAGCACTTGGGCAGAAGCCCAACCTGACCCCTTGAGGACTAGCAGGACGCAACATGACAAGATCGGGAGGGCACCTCCCTAGCAAGGAAGAAGAGGCCGGAGACGGAGAGAGCGGCTAGGCAATGCCCTAGTCACCCCTGCCAGGACCAGAGGGACGCGTCTTAGCAGGGACACTGTAGGGAAGAAGAAGCCGAAATCCAAGAGCTTGTCGGGGTCTAGCTAGAGGAAGCGGTGACGTCCAAGCCAAGCACCCCTGGCGAATCGCTCTGCTAGGGTCTAGATGCAGATGATGGTGCTACCGGCGCCTAACTAACAGTGATGGTGCGGCCGACGTTCGGCCGGAGTCCAAGTCATCGTCTTCATGCTTGACGACCGGGGGCTCATCATCACCGTCTTTGCCATCAGTTTCCTCCTCGTGGCGGTCGCATGAGGAGGAGCTTTCAGAGTCGCTCAAGCTTTCCATGGAACACCCAAGGCGAGCACCTGAGTGCCCAAAGACCTTGATGGAGAGCATATTGGACTCCACCAACTTGAAGTGGAGAATGTGCCCTTCCGAAAGGTAGTGAACACGGGAGAAAGTCTTCCAACCACGCTTGAGAAGCATGAAGAGAGGTGCGGGAAGCTCGACATTCAGCCACACGGCACCACTACAACAGCCGTACATCTGCAGCTACAGCCCGAGTGGCTGGTCGACCTCCATCACCCTGGCGAATGGGCAAGGGAGCCGCAGCTAGTTGCACGGAGGATCGCACAGCTTGATGATGAACTCCAGTGTCGTGTCCCCCACATGGCCTTCTGGTGGTGTTGGAGCAGTTGGAGCAGATGCAGTGAGCCCGCCGCTCTGTCCACCTCGACCGCTGGTTCTGCATCGACCCTGTCCCGTAGCTCCACCTAGTGCGCTGGATCTAGCCTTTGCAGCTGCAGTGGAGGCAGGAGTAGGGTGTTGAAGAGAAGCTCACGTCGCTATGGTCAAAGCACAAGAGCGACTTCTTCCTCTTGCCATGGTGGAAGTAGCAGTAAAGTTGGAGAAGGGAGGAATGGTGGATGAGCATCACCACTCCCCCATGCCTCCTTTTATAGTGCACTACTGCATTTTGGTCCAAACGTGATAGTCCAATCAGAGACCCTTCGACGAAACTATGTGCGATGCATCAATCACAAACGGTGATGTAATAAAACCATCAAAAAAGATGCAAAACGTTTGTGATGGTGGTGACAAAAAAAGTTTCATATTGGAGTTGCGAGTGCGATGCGTGGCAAACAGTTAATCCAAAAGAACTGTTTGCGATGAGGAAGAACAACAAAAACGGGAAGCCAGATGAGGGTGTGTGTGATATACGACATAGAGTTAACTAGGATGAACTGTGTGTGATTAGGCAACACAATGAAAACGGTTCAACTAAACAAGATGTGTGTGATACGCGGCAAATAGGTCTGTAATCAGAAATGTGTGCAAAGACCAATAATAACACAGATGACTGCTGCTAATAACCCATGTGATTTGCTCTGTCTATAGAGGAATCACACACACACACACACATATATATATATATACATACATATATATATATACATATATATATATATAGGATGGCAGTTTGGGACACCTAGGTGCCCAGGCTCCTTGCCTTTCCACCATTTGATTGTATTTAGATGCGTGCTATTATGATAGGTATATAAGGTAATCGGTCAATCCATTAGTAACTGCCAATTTTGAAGTAAATAGATTTGGAAACAATTATGACGTTTATCTTTTAATGGATGTCATTAAGCACGCCATGCATGGTAACATATCTTTAGAAGGAAAAAAATACTAAACATTAGGTATACGGATATTTATTTCATACATGTATGAATTCATTTATTTAGTACGTACCTGTTAGATTTTTATTCATATATACCCAGAATATTTGGTACGTACATATTAGATTTTTATCTATGTATATATCCAAAATATTTATTACGTACCAATTAGATTAGGTGTGTACGGATTCGTTTATTTGGTACACAGTCGTTAGATTTTTTTTAGTATCTATATACCTAGAATATTTAGTATGTAACACATTATATTTTTTTGTATGAATACACCTAGAATGTTTAGAACCTTTCAATTAGATTTTTGTGTATGTATATATCCAAATTACGCAATATATTTTCTTGCGTGGTTATATGTACGTAGTGAAAATCATGTGTGTGTATCATGACCAGAATATTTAGTACGCACGCATTAGATTGTTTTCCTATGGATATACCCAGGTTATATAGTACATACCAACTAGATTAGGTATGTATGGATTCGTTTATTTGGTACACACTCATTATATTTTTTTAGTAGGTATATATCTAGAATATTTAGTATGTAAACATACTCAGAATATTTAATACGTACACATTAAATTAGATATGTACGGATTCGTTTATTTCGTACACACTCATTAGATTTTTTAGTAGATATATACCTAGAATATTTAGTATGTAAAGCATTATATTTTTTTTGTATATATATACCCAGAATATTTAGTACGTATCCATTAGATTTTTGTGTATGTATATACCCAGAGTAAGCAATATATTTTCTTGCGTGGGTATATGTACGTAGGAAAAAATCATGCGTCGGTATCATATATTCCTACAAGTAAAAAAATAATTAGGATCATAGTTTATATTATTTTGTCACCTTAATTTGTATAAAAATATTAGTAGTTAAAAGTGTGACCTGGCCTTAAGTTAAAAAAATACTAGATAACTTGAAAAGCTAAATTTTAAAAAAATGAATAAGAATATCCTTAATATACGTACAAACCTTTGGGATGACATTACATATTTTTTGATATCCGATACCTTAAAAAATGACAGTGTATATACGTATCATTTTTGTTTGGAAAGAAATCATATAAGGAAACCAGTAGTATATTGATTTTTTGAAAGCAATTATCGACCATTGATGTTTGTAGTGCATGCAAACAAAATTTGGAAGGTCACTATGTCAAATATGACTTGCTATACTGGGACCTAGGTGCCCAGGCACCTAGGTGCCCCACATAATTTACCTATATATATATACATACATACATACATACATATATATATATATAGAGAGAGAGAGAGAGTAACACTATTCTAATCCCAGGATTAGAATAACTATTTGGATCACGATCACCATATATAGGGACGATTAGGTGTTCCCGAACTCCCGAACGGTGGGAAAGAAAAAAACAGCGCCCCCACTGTCCCCGCACCCCATCTCTTCCACCTCCCGTCCCGAACTCCACCATCCCACCTTCCCGCCACCGGGATCCAGCCAACGGCGAGTCGGCGACCACCACCAACCCACCTCCCCCGCCGCCGGGATCCAGCCACGAATCCACCGCCCCGCCGTCGGGATCCAGCCGCCAATCCACCTCCCTGCCGCCGGGATCCTGCCGCTGCACAACCGCCACCAACCCAACCTCCCATCGCCGGGATCCTGTCGTCGCGTGACAGCCACCAACTCACCTCCCGCTTCGCCGGAATTCGCCCCTCAACGGCCTTCCTCCTCTGCTGCCGCGACCTTCCACCTCTGCCACTGGGGCCTTCTTCCCTCACGTGCCTCCCCAGATCGGCGACGCGATGCACGTTCCCCCACCGGTGACCCTCCCCCTGAGTTCACTCTCTCCCCGCCATCGCCGGCCTGAGAGCTACCCACGCCACCCTGCGCTGCCACCTTGCTCCTCCCGGTCGACCTCCCAGATCCGGTGCTCCTGTACAGAGCAGTGCCACTGTGCACCACACTAGTCAGCATTAGCGCCCCTCTTCCTCCATGTTGTTGCTGCCTTCTTCCTCCATGGTGCTGCTGTCTTCGACTCTGCCCCGACACTCCATAGCCTCCGCATTGAGCTGCTCTCTCCTTCAACTGGCAGTGCACACAAAGCTATTTTGTGTATATGCCTCAAACAAAAAAGTGTGTTTTCTTTGTAAGATTCTACCTTGGCTCAGTGCATTCTCTCTCTTTGTTTACAGGAGAAGTTCATATACAGCAACAACAACAAAGTTCATGTTGTTAGAAAAATGAAGTCCATGTATATGGAAGATGATTATTGTTGTGTGTATGTAGGGGAACACAAAAACACTTGTGGCTGACAAATTTTTCTGGTTTATGCACTTCCTAGTGTTTAGATGTTACTCCCCTAAAAATGAAAATATTAGAGGTTGTTGTGTATTACTTTTGGTTTCTTGTAGCTGATCAGCTGAGTGAAGCATCTCAGAAGTTACTTCTAGTGAATACTTTCAAGCAAAGCATGATAAGTTCCATTAGTTACTCCCTACTGCTGCTACTGCTTGTTTTAGCTTGCACAGCCAATTTGGGCGTTACCAAGAAGAAGACGAAGAGAGAAAATTATGGAGTGAAAGAGATAAAAGAGTAGAGTGCCTACGTGGCGTGGATATGAAATGTGTGGTGTGTGAGAGGATAAGGGATGTGTGTTACTATTCAGTGATGAAAATAACTTGTGGTTTAGAGAAAAAACAATGTTCTATTTACCTAGTGCTCACGATCAGCTATAAAGCTTGAACTTCTTGAACTTTTTTTAACTCTGATTCACACTAGAACTTTATAAAAGAATTTGAAATTATTTGCTCTAATATTTTCACTACTTACAGTTCAAAAACAAGAATAGTTAAATTTCAAGATATGTAATACTTGACAATAAAGAAGAAAAATAACATTCAAAAAAGTTAAAAACTTCAATGACATAAACAAGAAGATTTCATTCACTCTCTCACTTCTAAACACATGGGAAAAGCCGTGTAAAATTCACGCGAGAAGTTCATCATTAAAAAAAGGAGAAGTTCAAACGAGCACAAAAGGAAGAAAGTATCATGTCACTAATAATCAGAAAGGAAGTTCATCATTAAAAAAAGATGAAGTTCAAACGAGAACAAAAGGAAGAAATTATCACGTCACCGAAAATCAAAAAGGAAGTTCATCATTAAGAAAAGACGAAGTTCAAACGAGAACAAAAGGAAGAATTAAAAGGCAAACTCTACAAATTTTGTTGCTAGAAGTTCAAGTGGTCGGCCCAAGAAAAATTCATAATTCTTGTGAGAGAGGTTCACCTTGTATTTCCATGCTCGAATTTTTTCGTATAAAAATCGAATACAATTCTTTAATCAAAATATAAAAAGGTGAAGTTCAAACTGAAATAACACAGAAGTTTGGAGTTTATTAGAACCTAGGATTTACCTATTCAAAAAATAAAAAACACAATGCCATTTTTTGCACTTTTAAAAACAACTCATAAACGGAAAAATGGTTGCTATAAGTTCAAGTGCTCGGCGAGGAAAAGTTCAAAAAATTCTTGTGAGAGAGGTTCACCATGTATTTAGATGTGCAAAATACATAAAAATGTAGTTTTTTGTGTTTTAAAATAATTCTCTCAAACCAGAGAGAAGTTCAAAGTGATAACAACCGGAAGTTCACGTACTACATGGTGTGTATTTCATATAAGAAAAATACAATAAAGTGAAACTGAGTGAAGCTCAAACAGACATGTCCCAGAAGTTCAACTACTTCACGTGGTGCAAAAAACAGCACGTCAAAAACATAGTGAAGTTCAAACAAACATGCCCCAGAAGTTCAACTACTTCACACAATGCATTTTCATTCGCGATGAACGCATAAATCATGATCTCGCCATTTTTTAATTTACCTCCGACAAGAATATCATTTGTGTAAGTTCAAGTCCTCGGTCGGAGAAAGTTAAAAAAATATTGTGAGAGACGTTTGTACAAAAGGATTATTATTTGTGTAACACTAACGAATGGATGAGAAAATTACAAACAAAAATACATCACAGAAGTTCAACGTGAAAACAGCAGGAAGTTCAACTACTACGCTGAATGAATTTTAGATGAAAAACTTTTAAAATCATCGCGAGTATGAAAAGATGATCAAGACGGGAAACTTGCGTGCTTACAGCAGCTTTCCATCCGTATATCACCTGCTCAATTCCGGTGAATGGATGGAGAGTTACGCGCAGTGGATGGAGACCTACGAGAAAAAAATTCACGTGAAAAATAGAGTGAAGTTCAGGTACACGGGCCAAGAAGTTCAGGTTCGTCACGCGGTGCATTTTCGAAGAATTTGTTTCGCGATAAAGGCAGAACGCATGATTCCTCCGTTTTCAAAATTACTTGAAAACGACTAGGAATCAGAGAAAACCATCAACATGAAAAAGTTTCACATTTTCCGTAGCTTTTCAGCGGTATATTATTTGCCCCATTCCGATAAATTTTGTAGAAATTATGGCGAAAATACGTTTTTCGCCATATTTGAAACTGACTTAAAACCGTAAAGAATTGGGAGAAACAATACATACCAAAAAGTTTCGCATTTGTTCAAGCTTTCCAATGCCATATCATTTGCTGCATTCGGACGCACGATTAAAAAATTAGCTCGAAAATACGAACTCGGTAGGACTTGGACCATTTTCTAAATTACTCTTAAACCATTCAAAATTAGAAAAAAAAACTTTCAAGATGAAAAAGTAGCGCATTTTCATAAGCTTTCCAACGCCGTATCATATGCCTCCATTGGATTAGCCGTTTAGAAATGACATCGAAAAAACGAACTCAGCTGTTTGGTTTACGAAATTTTACGTTTTTTCAAATTACTCTTTAACCATAGGGAATTAGACAAAACTTCCAACATGTGGAAGGAGCGGTTTTGCAGCAGCTTTCCAACGCCATATTATATGCCTCATTCCGATAAATGGATTAGAAATGCGATCAAAAATACGATTCACATTTTTTGTGCATGAAAAAAAACGGTTTTCAAAACTACTCTTAAACCGCTTATATTTTGCCAAAAATTTAAGTTGGGTCATGATATTGGTGTCCATAGCTTTGCAATGGTATATCGCAAGCCCCATTTGGACAATGTTGGCGGAAGTTCAACCTAGTTCACAGGGAAGTTCAACGTACTACTAGCAGGGCTGGTCAGGTTGTGATCAGAATATTATTCTGATCTCATGATCAGAATAGTGTTTATGTATATATATATATATATATATATATATATAAGGAAAATTGCCCGTGCGTTGCAACGGGAGAAAATAGCATCCTACATTATCCTTCCTTCAACTAAAGTAACATAGCTTGCAAGGCACGAGAATCAGGTTGTGCAGATGTGGTAGACATGAAGCATTTTTTTCTAAATTCTCGAGTGCGGAAGTTCGTCGGCTTGTTTTCGAGCGCCCTCATATGGAGTTGGAGCCTAGGTGATGTAATCTCTAATGGGGTCAAGTTAACATGGAAACCGTTGAGGAGGAGGTAAACATGTGCCACAAAGAGATAATTATTTTTCAAAGGCCTCTGAAAAACTAGAGAAATTGAGTATTTTCATGGCTTGATGTTCGAAGGCGCAAGTGTGAAATATTCTTTTACCGCGCAGTTTCGTGTTGTTGATGGACCCTACCCAACTTAGGCAGATGAACCATCCACCTCGTCTTGACCTAGACCTATACATAGTTTGTTCCATGACCAGTAAAATAGTAAGTTACTAACCAGTCAAGCTATAAAATTGGACAAGACAAAACCATGTGTGGAGGCAAATTAGGCCTTTAGTTTCTGCTATCTCCATGATGCTCTCTCATTGTGCACACATCCATCCTATAAAATCAACAATCAGAACCAAGTAGTTGTTTGAGATCATCAACATTGACATGTAGAACCAACAAACCAAGGTACATGAAACTATGTTGTGTTTAGTTTTTCACAACTTTACACATGTACATAGTTCTAGGACAAATCGATCCAGTGTTGCTTTCCTATAAGATCTGCATGCAGATCAAGCTGGTATAGGCAGAACCTAGCTCGTGTACCTAGCTATAGGAAACTTAATGAGATTGAGCTTTGCACAACAACACACATGTACACACCAAGGAGGAAACTGAAAAGACTACAAAAGAGTTGTTCTTCATTGTTTTTGGTACGTATCCAAGCCGGGCCGGATAGCGGCGCCCTCCACGCCAATTACAGGAAGGCCCTCCACACAAATACACTCGGGTGCCTTAAAAAACTCTCCTTTAACTGGGGGTTTATTTTTTTTCTTGAACAATCACCAATTAGCAATTGCACCTAATCTCCTTCAATACATGTTTCCTTACATGCCCTTCTTTAAATTTATGCAGCAAGCATGGCATTATGAATCTCATTAATTTCCCACAAGTTAATTAGCCCGAATTTCATCTAATTAGTCCACATAGGACGCACCACATCATTCTCTTCCTTCCTTCCAGTTTAATTAGCGCCCATGTAGTATGGATATTCCTTCCTTCCTATTTTAATTGGCCCACCATATTTCTTTCCTTCCCAGGACTCATTGCCCACTAATTTTCTTCCTTCCTTCTTCCTTCGTTTCATTTTAATTAGCCCACATGGTATGGATGTATATATCTTTCCTTCATTGGACTCATTTTCATTCCTTCCTTAGTCGAGTTATTGAGTTGGTTGATCAAGTGTCACTCTAAGATGTATATATGTTGGTGCTTTCAGTTATAAGGGGGCGAGGTGGTACTATTGAATAAGAAAAGTAAACGTCTTGGCTATACATGAGCTGATATTGCTTAGTTGGTAGGTGTGTATGGTATGGTCTGAGAGATCGCAAGTTCAATTCCTGACGCAAGTAAATTTATTTTGTTGCCAAAATATCTGACTAGGCCCGCCTTGGCCCATGCGGGGATGCACAAAATAATCTATGTGCGGCCCATGCAGGGAATTTTGGTTACACATGGCCCATACATATGGTGATCCAGTCGTACGTGACCAAATAGGATGGACGGACCGTCCTATGTGCCAAAAACACATAATTGAGACGGACGGACGGACGAAGACCGACAAAAATTAGGGAGTAATGAATTAGTACCACCTCGCGTATATGTTTTATATTTAAACTGAAAGCATAAATTGACAGAAAGAAGCGTATTGTGACGGTGAACCCACGGAGTCAATCCGTGCTTTATTATTAGGGAAAGATATATATATAACTGAAATAAACATCCAATTACATAAGTGACTATACAGATCATTCACACACACCTTAATAAACAATTGTATGCATTCTAAACTAGGAGAAATGATCGTCTAGTCATCTACTTCTTGTGACGCTCCCACCACTACTGTGTGGCTCGATCCCTCGTCTGGGAGAGGAAGAAGACACTCCCGCATGTCAATGATCTGCATGTACATCTCGTAGCTTGTGTATGCGTCCTTGGCCGCATACTTGACGTGTTGTTCATCTAGTCTCTCATGCCAGATATTGTGCGAGGCGTTCTTGTCCTTCTTGCTCTCATCCTTCATCTTCATGTAGAAGGGGTCGATGATGGCTGAGGTGAGGTTGACCAGGGAGTTCTGTTTGTTGTTGTCGCTACCCCAGACCTTGTAGTGGTCCTGGATGTTAACAATATTCTGGCATTTCAAGCCCGAAACCATGAGCTCTTTAAAATCATTGGTGGTGTCCACAGTAGTGAAACTGTAGTCGGAGCTATTGATAAACCTGGAGAAACGCTCGCTAGGCCTTGTGGCCAGGTGGTACTGGTAGATGAGGACATCATGGCGCGCGCACAACTTGGTGACGACAACCTTCTGATCATGCCCTGCACGGCCGATGGTGTAGTCGAGGTCGAAGCCGACCAGTTTGTACTTGTCCTCGGCAAGCAACTGCTCCATAGTTTGGATGGAGCTCTCCACCGAGACCGGCTCATTCATGTACACCATCGAGAGGGCATTCCCCCTCATGTGGGTGTGCACAACATGAAGCATGGTGAACTGCCCGCCATTGTCATCGTCGGCCGCTCAGAGCACCATTGGAGCCACGGGGAGCATCGTTGGAACTGCTAGATGTCCTCTCTGTATGTTTCGTCATGGGAGGGCTTATTGTGTGGTGTGGCGCGAGAGATGAAATTAAATGGCCATAGGAATAAATGGGGGCCGGGCGGCATGGATTCTTGGCGCGTTTGCATGGCAGTTTTTGCAGCGGGTAACTACATCATCGCGCCGTGCCTGGCACAACCGCATGCACACAAACGTGCATGATCGTGTGCCAACCCCAAATAGTGGCAGCGAGCGTGGAGGGACGCGAGAGCAGAGCGTGCCGCGGCCGCCTCAACCACAAGCAACCACATGTATAGATCAGTTGAGCACGTAGGAAATGGTCGTCTACAAGTTGGTCGACAGGTGCATCACTTCGTAGAGAGCAACATGTGCTACTACTACCGTCTTGGTCTATTAGTCCCCTTCATATTCTGTGCCATATTTTGCCTGAAATTTAACCAACAAAATGTTATTGCATGTTACAAAAATTATATATGTGGAAACTATGTTCAAATACGAATCCAACAATATAATTTCCCCTCCCTCCCTGTAGCTTATCTCATGTACTTCTCCCACAGTCTCCAATGGCACCGGTCTATCATTGTTGCTCAGCCGAGGACAACTCCAGCTGGGAGGCTACACAACGGCGGCGACATAGTCCCCGACATAGTTTAGTGCGTGTGACGTCCCTGTTGGGTGTGCGTGGAACACCCACCACACGCTCCATTGCCGCTGCCCATCGGCAGTTGTTTCCACCTCTCCACCGTCTGCCACCGTGGCTGCCACACCAGCGTCGAAAACCAGGGCCATCGCCCGCTCCGCCGCCGTGGCCCGAAGGCGGGAGGTGGCCGTCGTGGCCGCCACCCCACTACCGGCCACCATGGCCATCACCCGCTCCGCCGCCGCGGGCTGAAGGCGGGAGGTGGTGGTCGTGGCCGCCACCCCATCATCGGGCGCCATGGCCGCCAGCCCACTGTCGACCGTCGGGGTCATTAGCCAGCCGCAACTACCGCCCGAAGGCGGGAGGCGGAGGTGGTGGCCCGCACGTGCGTCAGCGACCTTGCGCGCTACATCAAGTTCTTGCGAGATGAAGAGGAGCGCCTAGTCGAGCATGCATAAAGCCTTACCGCCGCCATGGCCATAGCACACGCTGTCACAGAGGCAAGGAATCAGGAGATCTAGAAGGAGAACCACTACTCCGAGAGGGGTCGTCTTGACCGGCAGAGGGAATTCGAGGTGAGCGTCGCTGAAGCTCCAGCAGCGGCGGTCACCCTATTGCAGTTGTCTAGCTCGTCGGTAGGCTCCTCCTCCTCTACCTCTTACTAAGAACACTCGGCAGAGGAGCGGCTGCCAAAAGTTGTGCAAAGCACCTCCGTAGTAGTAGTATTTAGTGGCTATTTTGTTCAGTTCATCTAACTATAGATGTGGTGAAACTATTAAATGTACTTAAAATTAGCTAGTATTCATAGTTCAACTAGCTATTTCAGTACATGGTTGGCAACAATTGGGGAAAATTTTGGTCGATTCAGATGTCGAATTGAACTGTTTGTATAAAGAAATGACTACTTAATCTATGAATGAAATCTATGCTTAATTAGTGCATTTTAGTTGAAAAAATTAGATAGTGCTAGTGATTTTTAGCTGCATATTTTGATAAATCACAGTGTTACAAGGTTGACAAATGGCAATGTTACTAGATCAACAAATGTCAGTCTTTCCAGTTTGACAAATGGCAATATACCCAATATGACAGATGCAAACCTTGCCAAATTATATGTACCTGGTTGCCCACGGGTCATCCAAAACAACCGTTTGCGTTGAAGGGACGTACAAATCCTGCTCGGCACATTTTCTCTTGGCTTAGCGCCGAAGTCTGGCTTTGCATACCATATTCAATCTGAACCATTTGCGTTGAAGAGATGCACATATCCCGCGCTACAAATTTTCCTTGACTTACTGGGGAAGACCATAGCTCTCACTTTGCATACGAGTGTTCTATCTAAAACATTTCCGATGAAGAGCTCCACAAATTCTGCTCGGCTCATTTTCCCTTGGCTTCTTGGGGAAGCTTTTGGTTTGCATACGGGTGTTCTAACTAAAATGTTTGCGATGAGTGTTTTATATTTAAAAGCCATTGACGTTATTTTTCAAAAGAAAATTGTTTGATAAGTCTGTACATTAAGAGAGAAAAACGCAAGTTCGTTCAAACCATATCTTTCATTTAGTCACACTGCGAATTTATATTCATATGATTGAGATAGAGTATTAAACCCCAAAAAAACTATTTCCGGCGGCGGCAGAGGCGGCGCACTATGCCGGTGTTATCGTTGTCGTCCTCCGGGGCGCCGTTGTTGAAGTCTTCAAGCCAGCACAAAATGTTCTTCACGTGGAAATCAACATCATGTCATCGTCCAATCGACGGGTGGGGCACGGGAGGATGGCAACTGGCGGTGTTGCGACGTAGCGGTCGATGGTGGTGTCCCATGCCATTGAGGGGGCACGCGCATGGGCGCAGAGGGTGTAGACAAACGCATGGGGACCACCACCGCGATGGGTGGAGGGGCGCGCACGGGGACGGGACGGGCGCTGGCACGGGCACGGGGCGCTGGTGCTGGCATGTACACGAGCTCGCGCGGGTCCATGGAGACCTCACTGACGCTCGCGGCTTCCAGCTCCGCGATATTTCTTGGCGACTAGCCCATCAATGCTACGGGGATGGTCGCTGGCGCGGGTGTGGGGATGGAAGCGGAGACAGGTGCGAAGGCCGCAACCATCGCGGCCAGCTTGTTCAGGGCCATGTCCATGAGGCCCCATTCCTTCTTATTTTCTATCTCCTCTGGCTCGGAGTTCACTTCACCAAACTAGAAGTCTAGTGGCACATGATCCTTCTACGCCATGGCATTGGTGGAGGTTTGCGGGAGGGAGGGCAATGGGAGGCGAACAGTAAGGCCGCCCGTACTAAAAAGCGACTCGGGTGCCATTAATGGAGAGGATGCGATCAAGGCGGGCGGCCATGGAAATCAAAGGGCTCGCTTCCCAGTGAGCATGCGCAACGTACAACTCGCATGCTTCCCGATGAACCTGCGCATTGGAGGATAGCTTGCACGCCTCTCGGTCAGCCTGCGCACCGGACTGCGCTTGCACGCCTCCCGTTCAGTCAAGCAGCTATCCACACGGCACCTCCTATAGCCATTAAAAGCCACATACATGGCGTCATGTGAATGGTTAACAGAACACACATGATTTAAATTATACAAATGTTTGAGATGTTAAAGTGGCAGCTATTTGTTTCAAAATGCCTTTGTTGGCTATTATTTGAGTGCGCCTTCTCTCAAAATGGACACGGAAAATACCACAACATGTCGGATGCCATTCCATGAAAGCATGCCAAGTTTCATGAATTTCAGATGAGTTTTCGATTTACTAGAATTTAAAAGCAAAGTTCCTCAATATTTTGTCGGCAATCAACAGTGCCCTAGTGTTTGACATACATTCCAATTTCTTGCATGGGACCTAAGCATGCACCAAGGACACATATGTCATATGTCAACCCATTTTCTTGCACTGGAGCATCTACATGTAGTTGAAATTTGAATTATGCACATAAAATGCCTAGAAAACCCAGTTAATGTATACAAATGTCCAAGCAAACCCCGAAAAATCCAAAAAATTGACACAACACTCCTGTCATTCTATGTTGACACTAGAAAAATTTTGAAAGCAAAAATAAACATGTGGCACGTTCCCTACCAAAACCATCAGGCTTGTTGTGAGAAGCTCTGGTTTGCAAGAAGCTTATACCCAAACCTACCCAAATGGGACAAAGTTTTCACCATAGCATGTTGACCCCGCTCCATGATAGCATGTCATGTTTCATGAACTTCAGACGAGTTTTGGATTTATTAGAATTTAAAAACCATGTATCTCAATGTTTGCGGCCGAGCGACGGTGGCAAGGTGTTTAACATTCATTCCCATTTCTTGCACTAGACCTAAGCATGCAACCAAAGACAGCGATTTGATTTTTTAAACAACTTATATGCACTGGAGCATGTGCTTGTAGTTCAAATTTGAATTATACACATAAATGCATAAAAACTAAGTTAATGTATAACAATGTCCAAGCGGACCCCAAAAAATCCCAAAAATGGACACAACACTCCTGTTTTTCTATGTTGACATGAGAAAAAAATTGAAAGTAAGCAGAGGCAACATGTATTGTTTCGTCCCCCAAGGTGGCATGCCCCCTACCGAAGCCATCAAGCTTGTTCTGAGAGAAGCTCTGGTTTGCGAGAAGCTTATACCCAAAATTGCCCCAAATGGGGCAATGTTTTTACCACGGCATGTCGATGTCGTTCCATGATATCATGTCAAGTTTCATGAATTTCGGACGCATTTTCGATTTACTAGAATTTTAAAACCATGTATCTAAATGTTAGCGACCGAGCGACAGTGTCAAGGTGTTTTGACATTCATTCTCATTTCTTGCATGTGACCTAAGCTTGCAACCAAGCACACAGAACTGATTTTTTCAACCCGTTTTTATGCACTGGAGCATGTGCATATAGTTCCATTTTAAATTATGCACATAAATGCCAAGAAAACTTAGTCAATGTGATATGTCCAAACGATCCAAGAAAAATTCCAAAATTTAACACAACACTCCTGCTGTTCTATGTTGACACCAGGAAAAAATTGAAAGCAAGAAGAGGTGATGAATATCGTTTTGTCCACAAAGGTGAGACGTTTCCCTAACGGAACCATGAGGCTTATTGTGAGAAGCTCTGGTTTTTGAGAAGCTTATATCATAACCTGCCGCAAATGGGACTATATTTTTTACCCCAGCATGTTGATGCCATTCCATGATAGCATGCCAAGGTTCATGAATTTCAGACTGGTTTCGGATTTACTAGAATTACAAAAGCAAGTTCCTCAATGTTTTTCGGAGAGCCACGGTGCCATGGTGTTCCGAATTCATCCCCATTTGTTGCATGGGACGTAAGCATAAACCCATGGACACATATATGATTTTACAACCCATGTTGGTGGACCGGAGCATGTGCATGTAGTTTAATTTTGAATTGTGCACCTGAAATGGCTAGAAAACCAATTTAATGTATAAATGTACAAAAGAACCCGAATAATTCCATTTTTATGACACACATATAGTTGGATGTTCACTGAAGATAAAAGTTCTAGCAATTCAAACACCCTCCACTTCCGTTGTGACCCCACTATGTTATTGAAATCAAGATGGAAACTCAAGTAGATCGCGTATAGTTTATTATCACCTACCGTGTGAGATGCAGTACAAAATATCTTAGAGCATCGTTGGAGTATAGTATGCCTATGTCTTGTGCAAGAAGGTGTGTCGGATACAGTCCACAACCGGCGTGTCAAGCACACTAGCTCCCTTCCCAAATATCATTTCACTGTTCAATCATCGTCGGTGAAGGATGGGGACGTGGACCCGTGTCATGAGGGCAACTTCAGCGGCCCACTCCCGCGAGAGTGTGCCCGCAGCCACAGCTGCCATGCGCATGCAAACAAGGATCATGAGCGCGGCTGCAATCTGCAACCGGGCGGCTAAGGCAGCCCAAACGGCCGTTGTTGCTTCTCAGGTGGCGGCAGCAACATCTACCTGGGGGATTGCAACTGGCGAGAGCGGCACAACAACTGTCTGTTCCACAGCGGCGGCTTTAGCCCTGATGGAGGCCACCCGTGATGATGTTGAGGCCACCCACGCCCAGCTCGTAGTGGTCACCGCACAAATCGAGCGAATCTTCTCCGATAACGGTCGGCAACCCATGGCCGAGGAGTTGGCAATCGCAGAGAGTGTTCGAGCAGCCGTCCGTTCATCCGCCGCATACCTTGCCACGACGAAGCCCATACAAGCCTAGATCATGGCCGCCCATGCCCGGCTCATGGCGGCCTTTTCCAAAGAGATGGAGGACGCGGATGGCGAGATGCTTGCCGAGTATGGTGCGATGGATGGCATGGAGCCCCTTCCCAGGAGACAGTTGGGCGCGAGCTGGACATGGAGGAGTAGGCGGAGATCGATGAGCACTAGCCATAGTAGTACTATTTTTTTTAATTAAGAGTGTCAGTCTTTAATTTTTTATTGTAATGTTTAGCGAAACTAGCTCTGTTTAATTGCTGAACTTGCTCCATTAAGAAGTCGGTGTGCTGCGGTCTACTTTGTGTACCCAAATTATGCAATGACGTGGATGACCACTGTAACCAGGGAAATTCAAACCAAAATATGCACGTTAAAACTCATCACACACGTGTTAAGCTATATGCATCGTTTGTGATGTTCACATATCATACACAGTTCTTAAGGGACTCTGATGACACTGCGCCAGTTTTTTCCTTGCACCGATTCAAAATTTTCAGCTTCCGCGGAAATATGTACCTCCCCGCCCTCCCCTTTACCAAAACCACATTTCCCCTGTTTCCATCTTCCTTTCCAAGTTGAAACCTTCACTCCTTGATTGCAGCGCCGCCTCCTTGCCGGTGACCCTCCTTCATTCCGCTCGACCTCTCCTATCCAGGCAGGTAATCCACCCCCAACCGCCATCCTCCTCCTCCTTCCACACCCCACATGCCCCGACTGCCGACACGACACCCTCCACCCAAATCACCGACCCCTCCACCAAATAAGCGCCGCCCTAAGCCATGGTGCATGTAATATAGTTAGGAGCTCAAGGAGCATTTGGCAGCAGAGAAGCAAATCGCGGCCACACGCGAGGATGAGGTCGCGATGGCTACCATTCATGCCAACCCCCAGATATCGGAGGAGAACCTCATTGTCGAGTCCACCATCGATGCCTCGTGTGCCAACGCCATGGCGCGGTTGGCTGCTTTAAACAACAGTTCGTGGCATTTTCTAGAGGCCACCCTCGGTGCTTTCGACGAATACTACGAGGTGTTTTCTCACCGTGCACGTGCTTACCTCAATTCGAGACCTAGCAGTTTGGTGCCCGGAGCGGCTCAGGTAACTCACCACTACGACGAGGGCACCAACTATGTGGAGGCCTCGCCCTCTTCCATGTCCAAGGAGCCAATTGATACGTCTCCAACGTATTTATAATTTTTTATTGTTCCATGCTATTATATTATCTGTTTTGGATGTTTTATATGCATTAATATTCTATTTTATATTATTTTTGTGACTAACCTATTAACCTAGTTCCTAGTGCCACTTTATGTTTTTTCCTTGTTTTTGAGTTTCGCAGAAAAGGAATTCCAAACGGAGTCCAAACGGAATAAAACCTTCGCGATGATTTCTCTTGGACCAGAAGGAACCTCAGAGACATGGAGATCAAGTCGGAAGAGCCACGAGGCGGCCACAAGGTGGGAGGGCATGCCTAGGGGGGTAGGGCGTGCCCCTTCCTTGTGGGCCCCTCGTGACTACCCTGACCTAATTCTTTAGCCTATATATTAACATATATTCCCAAATCACCAAAAGTATCCACGACAACACTTCTCCACCGCCGCAACCTTCTGTACCCATGAGATCCCATCTTGGGGCCTTTTCCAGCATCTCGCTTGTGGGGGATTCGATCATGGAGGGTTCTACATCAACTCTATTACCCTTCCGATGAAGTGTGAGTAGTTTACCACAGACCTATGGGTCCATAGCTAGTAGCTAGATGGATTCTTCTCTCTCTTTGATTCTCAATAACATGTTCTCCTCGATGTTCTTGGAGATCTATCCGATGTAATCTTATTTTGCTGTGTGTGATACATCTCCAACATATCTATAATTTTTTATTGTTCCATGCTATTATATTATCAACCTTGGATGTTTTATATGCATTTATATGCTATTTTATATGATTTGTGGGACTAACCTACTAACCTAGAGCCTAGTGCCAGTTTCTATTTTTTCCTTGTTTTTGAGTATTGCAGAAAAGGAAAACCAAACGGAGTCCAATTGACCTGAAAATTCATCAATACAATTTTTGGACCCGAAGAAGCCCACACAGTACCGGAGATGGGCGAGAAGAGTGTCGAGGCACCCACGAGAGTGGGGGGCACGCCCTACCCCCTGGGCGCGCCTCCCTACCTCGTGGCCGCCTCGGGACTCCCTGACTTGTTCCCAACTCCAACACCTCTTATATATACCCAAACTTCCAGAAAGAAACCTAGATCGGGAGTTCCGCTGCCGCAAGCCTCTATAGCCACCGAAAACAAATCAAGACCCGTTCCGGCACCCTGTCGGAGGGGGGAATCCCTCTTCGGTGGCCATCTTCATCATTCCGGCGCTCTCCATGACGAGGAGGGAGTAGTTCTCCCTCGGGGTTGAGGGTATGTATGAGTAGCTATGTGTTTGATCTCTCTCTCTCATGTTCTTGATTCAGCACGATCTTGATGTATCGCGAGCTTTGCTATTATAGTTGGATCTTATGATGTTTCTCCCCCTCTACTCTCTTGTAACGGATTGAGTTTTCCCTTTGAAGTTATCTTATCGGATTGAGTCTTTAAGGATTTGAGAACACTTGATGTATGTCTCGCATGTGCCACTACTAGGAAAAGTCCTACTAGTGGCGCACCAGTTTTGCCTACTAATGGCGCACTAGTAGTGCGCCACTAGTACCATGCCACTAGTATTATATACTAATGGCGCACCACAGGTGCGCCATTAGTATCTGGTATACTAATGGCACACCATGCCGTGCGCCATTAGTATAGACCAACATGCGCCATTAGTATGCCTCCCAGGGGGCCATATTTACCCATGTGCTTTGGCATACTAATGACGCACTGTGGGGTGATGCACCATTAGTATGAATATTAGGTTTTTTTACTTTTCTGATTTTTGCACAGGTTAGAAAATATATTATTGGACAGAATATAGACAGCACTACACAGCAAGAGCAGATTCATCGAATACAATAGAAGATTAGTCTCCGAATACAATTCATCATATTAGTCTCCGAATTCAAAAGACCGAACAAAGATAGAACATTACAAGTCTCGATACCGCGAGTAGCGAGTTTGTCGGAAGTAATACTAATCCTAACAAGTCCTACTAATCATCAGCATACAACTTCTACTCGTTATTAATAACAAGTCATACGATCATCATCTTGATAGTCATCGAACCAACCCTACTTAATTGTTCTTAGCACATGATCATCAGTATTAGGCAGGACCTAAATACCCTATTTAAGGTAAAATAGCATAAAACAATATAGACCCTGACTCTCCATTATGGAGAATGGAGAACATCCTGTCTCCAATTCTTGCGCTTCGCTTCCTTTTGCTTCCAAGAACCTCCTTACGACTGTCCATACATTTTTTCCATCCTTTGATTTTCATGTCTCCACTTCTTTTATAAATCTCGTATGGATAGTTGAGATTCGTAGGATGACCTTGCTGTATGTTCAAAACATTAAGACTACCTTTCTGATACATCAAATGAGGCACACAATTCTCTGGGATTATCTATTGAAAAACATAGTAATAACTTCATAGTTAGCAATGATGTACTAGTTTTAGAAGTATGCAAAAGAGGCACGGATGTCGTAATAGTAAAAATCTTACCAGGGTATCTCCATGGTAGTTACCGTAGTTGAACACATGCACTAGTGGCACGTATTGACCATAATGTTGAGGAGTTTGATTGTAGATATTGTAATTCTCAATGTGAGTACAAAATCCGACCAGATGATTTTTCTCCTTGTAAGTTGTTAATTCGGAGCCATCGGTGTAGTGGGTTTTGTTTACCATCTCCCGCACATTCTTTGAACAATAAAAATAAGCTGGCAATGGAAATAAGCGGTCAACTATTTTGAAATAAACAATATAAATTAGCTAATAACTATGTTCGAGAAACTCACATAGCGGTAGAACTGGAGGCATATCAACAAGGACCCAAATGTCCATATTATCTTGGTCGATGTCAGGATTACCAAAATCCATGGTTATAAGCATACCCTCATCAAAACCATACATCTTGCAAAATGCTTCCCAATTTTTGCAACCAAAATGGGTTACGCTCTCCGAATTATATAGATTTACTTCAAAGTCCACATCGTGATGAGTCCTTAGGTGAATTTTCTTTGTTTCAGAAATTTCATGGTCTTAAAAATCCATCCTGTCCAAGACATAGCGTCTTGCATGGCATGGGATAAGCTATACTCGAATTGTAAAAGATGAAAATTACACGTTGAAATAGTTGAAGTCATGCTTAATTATGAAAAACACAATTGATGTCGTTGCGTACCGTTTCAATTTCGAAGGTCTCCTCGAGCTTAATGCTGAAGCGCTGATCATCGTCCAGGTGAGGCCTGTCGCACAGACCTCGATCATCGTGGCACCAGTCGCACTCCCCCGAGAGACTTTCATCGTCCGATGACGACATTTCCTACGTTCATAATTCAAAACCACATAGGATGAGTGGTTCCTCTTCCAGATTAGGGTTTATTGATGACGAGCAACTGACATTAGTAATAACTATGAGTTGATCCTACTTAATTAAGTACTAAGATACCCCGGACCATGCATTTGTCGCAAGTACCCCATATGTCCTATTTTTAGCAAAGTCATGCTAAAATTCACGAAAAATTCCAGCATGACCTTTGCTGAAAATAGGACATATGGAGTACCCGAATTTGCCGGAACAGAAGTTAATCGATATTCCGGCAAACTCAAGGGCCTCTCGGGGTACCTGCAAAATCATCACGACACGATGGTCGGAGACAAAACCCAGCAAACTCCTTCCCTTCACTCGGGGTACAACAATATATCTTCTAGCCATGAAAAATAATACCAACTAGGATCAGTATGACCTTCATTTTTCATTTTCTGTATGATCAATTAAATCTTCTGCAAGCTTATATAAAATGGTTCAGCAACTTGAAACATAACTCTTGCTTGGCGTTCCAAATCATTTCATTTATATTTTAAATAACTCTAAGTTGCCTCTGTTTCACTAAAACTAATTCAAATAATTTTTGACTAAAGTAGGAAATCAATGTTGACTAAATTTTTTAAGTGCTCTTCCTAACAATCACTAAAGTAGGAAATCTTTAACATAATGTAGCCTGCAGCTTTGTTCAATTGGTACAGTCAATAGTGGGTTTCGTTCAATTGATCAGGAGTAGGAGATCTTGGTGTTAGACCAAAAATTCAGTTATGTCATCGTCCAAAAATTGCTAATCTGATGTCACAGTAGCCACTATCTACCACGCACCATACAGAAGCACATCAGGCAACCGAACTAGCAGCAGCAGCCAGTTCACACTAGCAGGATCATTGGCTGTACCAACAAAATCACACTAAGAATTGGCAGTACCAACAACATTGCCAGCACCATACAAAATTGTTTCACTGGCAGCCACCAATCCAAACTAGCAGTTCACACTAGAGCAGTACACACGAGACAGGAGACAGAGAGATGAGGAACTCACCGGCATCAGGCGGTGAGAGCGGGGCGGAGTTGGGGGACGGCGGCGCCGGCGGTGAGGCTGGAGGGGTCGGAGTTGGAGGAGGGAGACAGCCGGCGGTGCGCTTGGGTGTGGTGGGGGAAAACCTAACAGAGGGGCCGAGCGACGTGAGAGAGAGAGGGGCCAAAAATTCGGTGCTTCTTTAGAGGAGGGGAGAGGAGGTCAAGGACGACGGCGATGGCGGCGTAGTAGTGGGTGGGGCGGCGGCGGGTGGGGCAGTAGGCCGAAGGCGATGGACGGGTGGAGGAGGAGGGGGGCTTACGGGCGGAGGAGACCAGGCTGCAACGCAGTGGGTGGGGCGGCGGTGTAGTGGGTCAGCGGCGAGGACCGAAACGGTGAGGCGGAGCGCGGGGGTCGTCGGAGCGGGTGTGGAGCGAGAGGGGAAGTGGAGGGAGGGACGAAGGGATCGGGCGAATTAGCTAGGGGGAAGATTACTAATGGCGCACCCCCTAGTGGTGCGCCATTAGCTAGGGGGAAAAACTTAGTAATGGCGCACTGTCTACATGATGCGCCATTAGTATGTTTGGAAAAATGAAAAAATATTGTTACTAGTGGCGCACCATGTATCTGGTGCGCCATTAGTGTCTTCCACACTAATGGCGCACCTGCACATGGTGCGCCACTGCTATATTGTAGTGGCGCACCACATGTCAGGTGCGCCATTAGTATCCATTTCATTTATAACCCTTTTCCTAGTAGTGTGCTTATCTGTGGTGACAATGGGATATCACGATATCCACTTGATGTATGTTTTGGTGATCAACTTGCGAGTTCCGTGACCTCGTAAACTTATGCATAGGGGTTGGCACACGTTTTCGTCTTGACTCTCCGGAAGAAACTTTGGGGCACTCTTTGAAGTTCTTTGTGTTGGTTGAATAGATGAATCTGAGATTGTGTGATGCATATCATATAATCATACCCATGGATACTTGAGGTGACATTGGATCATCTAGGTGACATTAGGGTTTTGGTTGATTTGTGTCTTAAGGTGTTATTCTAGTACGAACTCTAGGATAGATTGAATGGAAAGAATAGCTTTGAGGTGGTTTCGTACCCTACAATAATCTCTTCGTTTGTTCTCCACTATTAATGACTTTGGAGTGACTCTTTGTTGCATGTTGAGGGATTGTTATATGTTCCAATTATGTTATTATTGTCGAGATAACTTGCACTAGTGAAAGTATGAACCCTAGGCCTTGTTTCCTAGCATTGCAATACCGTTTGTGCTCACTTTTATAATTAGTTACCTTGCTTTTTTACATTTTCAGATTACAAAAACCTATATCTACCATCCATATTGCACTTGTATCACCATCTCTTCGCCGAACTAGTGCACCTATACAATTTACCATTGTACTGGGTGTGTTGGGGACACTTTGTGATTTGGTTGTAGGGTTGCTCGAGAGAGACCATCTTCATCGTACACCTCCCACGGATTGATAAATCTTAGGTCATCCACTTGAGGGAAATTTACTACTATCCTATAAACCTCTACACTTGGAGGCCCAACAACATTTATAAGAACAAGGTTGTGTAGTACACATCAAGCTCCTTTCTGGCGCCGTTGCTGGGGAGGTTAGCGCTTGAAGGTATATCTTTAGATCTTGCAATCGAATCTTTTAGTTACTTGTTTTATAACTAGTTTAGTCTATAAAAGAAAACTACAAAAAAATGGAATTGAGGGTGCCTCATATGATTCATCTTTTTGATGTCTCCCGTGAAAATAAGGATTATGATATTTGTGCTCAATTGCTAGAGGAAGAATGAATTAGAATGTTTGGCACTAAATCTTTGAATGATGAGCATGACTGCAATGTTGTTAGTATGAATTCTTTGAATACCCATGATGCTAATGATATGCAAAGCCACAAGCTTGGGGATGCTATGTTTGATGAGGATGATATTTTTTGTCCCCCAAGTTTTGATGAGCAAGTTTATTATGATGATAGCATGCCTCCTATTTGTGATGATTATATTGATGAAAGTGGGTTTGGAAGAGTGTCAACTTTAGGAAGTAATGAACCCACTATTTTGGAGGATATTGAACCTTATTGTGATAATTATAAAAGTTGATTTGGAGAGGTCATGACTTTATTTAGTAATGATTCCACTATTTCGGAAGAGGTTCCAATTGATTATGAGAACAAAGTTGTTATCTATGATGATTATTGTGTTGACACGTATGCTATAGAGAATGATGATATCCATGAAACTTGTCATCATGATTTTAAATTTCAATTAGATTATGCCTCACATGATAGCTATTTTGTTGAGTTTGATCCCACTACTATTCATGAGAAGAAATTTACTTATGTGGATAGTAATAAAAATCCTATGCTTGTAGATCATGAAAAGAATGCTTTATGTGATGGTTATATTGTTGGATTCATTCATGATGCTACTGAAAATTATTATGAGAGAGGAACATATGCTTTTACATATTGCAATAAAATCAAGTTTCCTCTCTATGTGCTTAAAGTTTTAAATTTATGGTTGTTTTGCCTTCCTATGCTAGTCGATTATTGTTCCCATGAGTTGTTTGATCACAAAATCCCTATGCATAGGAAGTGGGTTAGGCTCAAATGTGCTAGTTATATTCTTCATGATTCTCTCTTTATATTTCTTTATGTTTCAATTCATATCTTTTATGTGAGCATCATTGAAATCATCATGCCTAGCTAGGGGCATTATACGATAGCGCTTGTTGGGAGGCAACGCAATTTTATTTTTGTTCTTTGCTTTTTGCTTCTGTTTAGTAATAAATAATACATCTAGCCTATGTTTATGTGTGCTTTTATGTTTTAATTAGTGTTTGTTCCAAGTAGAACCTTTGGGAAGACTTGGGTGAAGTCTTTGCGATCTTGCTGTAAAAAATAGAAACTTTTGCACTCACGAGATTAGCTGCAATTTTTTACTGGATAGTGAGTCTAGGTTGATTATTTTTGCAGATGATTAACAGACAAATTCCTCAGGTCCACCAATTTATTTCAGAATTTTTGGAGTGACAGAAGTATTGGAATGATACAGATTACTACAGACTGTTCTGTTTTTGACAGATTCTGTTTTCATTGTGTTGTTTGCTTATTTTGATTAATCTATGAGTAGTATCGGAGGTTATGAACCATAGAGAAGTTGGAATACAGTATATATTACACCAATATAAATTGAGAATGAGTTCACAACAGTACCTAAGTGGTGATTTATTTTATTATACTAACGGAGCTTACGCGTTTTCTGTTAAGTTTTGTGTTGTGAAGTTTTCATGTTTTGGGCAAAGATTCGATGGACTATGGAATGAGGAGTGGCAAGAGCCTAAGCTTGGGGATTCCCTAGGCACCCCAAGGTAATATTCAAGTACAACCAAGAGCCTAATCTTGGGGATGCCCCGGATGGCATCCCCTCTTTCGTGTTCGTTCATCGATAACTTTACTTGGAGCTATATATTTATTCACGACATGATATGTGTTTTGCTTGTAGTGTCATTTTATTTTGTTTTGCTTTCTTCTTGAATAATATACCAAGATCTGAAATTCTTAAATGTTAGAGAGTCTTCACATAGTTGCAAAATTATTCGACTAGTCATTGATCTTCACTTATATCTTTTGGAGTAGTTTGTCATTTGCTCTAGTGCTTCACTTATATCCTTTTGGAGCCCGGCGGTGGTTTTATTTTGAAGGAATAGATGAACTCTCGTGCTTCACTTATGTCATTTTGAGAGTCTTTAGAACAGATAGTTTTCTTTTGTTATGAAACTAGTCCTAATATGATGGGCATCCAAGATGGGTATAATAAAAACTTTCATATAGAGTGCATTGAATACTATGAGAAGTTTGATACTTGATAATTATTTTGAGATATAAAGATGATGATATTAGAGTCATGCTAGTTGGGAAATTGTGAATTTGAGAGATACTTGTGTTAAAGTTTGTGATTCCCGTAGCATGCACGTATGGTGAACCGTTATGTGATGAAGTTGGAGCATGATTTATTTATTGATTGTCTTCGTTATGAGTGGCAGTCGGGAACGAGCGATGGTCTTTTCCTACCAATCTATCCCCTAGGAGCATGCACGTAGTACTTCATTTTGATAACTAATAGATTTTTGCAATAAGTATGTGAGTTCTTCATGACTAATGTTGAGTCCATGGATTATACGCACTCCCACCCTTCCACTATTGCTAGTCTCTCTTGTGTCGCGCAACTTTCACCACTACCATACACCCACCATTACCTTCCTCAAAACAGCCACCATACCTACCTATTATGGCGTTTCCATAGCCATTTCGAGATATATTGCCATGCAACTTTCCACCATTCCGTTTATTATGACACGCTTCATCATTGACATATTGCTTTGCATGATCATGTAGTTGACGTCGTATTTGTGGGAAAGCCACCGTTCATAATTCTTTCATACATTGCACATCCCGGAGGCATTCATATAGAGTCATATTTTGTTCTAAATATCGAGTTGTAATTCTTGAGTTGTAAGTAAATAAAAGTGTGATGGTCATCAATATTAGAGCATTGTCCCATGTGAGGAAAGGGTGATTGAGACTATGATTCCCCCACAAGTCGGGATGAGACTCTGGACGAAAAATAAAAAAAAGAGTCCATATAAAAAAGAGAAGGCCCAAAAAAACAAAAAAACAAAAAACAAAAAATGAGAGAAAAAGAGAGAATGGGGAAATGCTACTATCCTTTTTACACATTTGTGCTTCGAAGTAGCACCATGATCTTCATGATAGAGAGTCTCCTACGTTGTCACTTTCATATACTAGTGGGAATCTTTCATTATAGAAATTGGATTGTATATTCCAATGATGGGATTCCTCAAAATGCCCTAGGTCTTCGTGAGCAAGCGAGTTGGATGCACAACCACCTAGTTTCTTTTTGAGCTTTCATACACTTATAGCTCTAGTGCATCTGTTGTATGGCAATCCCTACTCACTCTCATTAATATCTATTGATGGGTATCTCCATAGCCCGTTGATACGCCTAGTTGATGTGAGACTATCTTCTCCTTTTTGTCTTCTCCACAACCACCATTCTATTCCGCCCATAGCGCTATGTCCATGGCTCATGCACATGTATTGCGTGAAAGTTGAAAAGGTTTGAGAACATCAAAAGTATGAAACAATTGCTTGGCTTGTCATCGGGGTTGTGCATGATTTAAATATTTTTTGTGATGAAGATAGATCATAGCTAGACTATATGATTTTGTAGGGATAGCTTTCCTTGGCCATGTTATTTTGAGAAGACATGATTGCTTTATTAGTATGCTTGAAGTATTATTATTTTTATGTCAATATTAAACTTTTGTCTTGAATCTTTCATATCTGAATATTCTGGCCACAATAAGGAGAATTACATGGATAAATATGTTAGGTAGCATTCCAGATCAAAAATTCTGTTCTTATCATTTACCTACTCGAGGATGAGCAGGAATTAAGATTGGGGATGCTTGATACGTCTCCAACGTATCTATAATTTTTGATTGCTCCATGCTATTATATTATCAACCTTGGATGTTTTATTTGCATTTATATGCTATTTTATATGATTTTTTGGACTAACCTACTAACCTAGAGTCCAGTGGCAGTTTCTGTTTTTTCCTTGTTTTTGAGTATTGCAGAAAAGGAAAACCAAACCGAGTCCAATTGACCTAAAAATTCACTGAGATAATTTTTGGACCAGAAGAAGCCCATGGAGTACTGGAGATGGGACTGAAATTATATATATAATTATATATATAATTGCGATCACGGTGAACAAGATGCATAGGATAAAACTTCTGATGAAATTCCAATTTCAATCGTTTGTAGTTCCATGACCCCGTATCATCGCATAGCCTATTCCATGTCAATGCATCTTCCTTCAAAGATAAAGGGAAGACCTTCTTCTTAATAACATCTCCGGGTACACCTGCAAGCTTAAATAATCCACAAACTTCATCTACATATATTAAGTGTTCATCAGGATGCGTTGTTCTGTCTCCTGCAAAAGGATTAGCTAGCAGTTTTTCTACCATACCCGAAGGAATTTCAAAGCAGACATTTTCATTTTCAGTAGGTTCAGTAGGTTGAGGAGCAACTCTTTGCTCTACTGGTCGGGGTGAAGATACCTCGAACAAGCCCCTCAGAGGATTACTTTCCATAGTAACAAGTTACTGTAAATTTCAGCACACTATATAAATTTTTCCTTACCAATTTCCACCTACCAAAAGCGCTTCACTCCCCGGAAACAGCGCCAGAAAAGACTCTTGATGACCCACAAGTATAGGGGACCTATCGTAGTCCTTTCGATAAGTAAGAGTGACGAACCCAACGAGGAGCAGAAGGAAATGATAAGCGGTTTTCAGCAAGGTATTCTCTGCAAGCACTGAAATAATAGGTAACAGATAGTTTTGTGATAGGATAATTTGTAACGAG
Organism: Triticum dicoccoides; assembly: GCF_002162155.2. NCBI lineage: Eukaryota > Viridiplantae > Streptophyta > Magnoliopsida > Poales > Poaceae > Triticum > Triticum dicoccoides. The sequence continues at coordinate 306,999,614 of NC_041382.1, read as the reverse complement.
TAACAAGTAACAAAAGTAAATAAAGTGCAGCAAGGTGGCCCAATCCTTTTTGTAGCAAAGGACAAGCCTGGACAAACTCTTATATGATGTTAAGCGCTCCCGAGGACACATGGGAATATCGTCAAGCTAGTTTTCATCACGTTCGGTACTTTGATAATTTGGTATGTGGGTGGACCGGTGCTTGGGTAATGTCCTTTCTTGGACAAGAATCCCACTTATGATTAACCTCTATTGCAAGCATCCGCAACTACAACAAAAGTATTAAGGTAAACCTAACCATAGCATGAAACATGTTGATCCAAATCAGCCCCTTACGAAGCAACACATAAACTATGGTTTAAGCTTTTGTCACTCTAGCAACCCATCATCAACTTAGTACTTCCCAATGCATTCCTCTAGGCCCAAATAATGGTGAAGTGTTATGTAGTCGATGTTCACATAACACCACTAGAGGAGAGACAACATACATCTCATCAAAACATCGAACGAATACCAAATTCACATGACTACTAATAGCAAGACTTTTCCCATGTCCTCAGGAAAAAACATAACTACTCACAAAGCATATTCATGTTCATAGTCAGAGGGGTATTAATATGCATATAGAATCTGAACATATGATCTTCCACCAATTAAACCAACTAGCGTCAACTACAAGGAGTAATTAACACTACTAGCAACCCACAGGTACCAATCCCCGACTTGGAGACAAGAATTGCATACAAGAGATGAACTAGGGTTTGGAGAGGAGATGGTGCTGGTGAAGATGTTGATGGAGATTGCCCTCTCCCGATGAGAGGAGCGTTGGTGATGACGATGGAGTTTCCCCGGCAGAACAACTCCGCCAGAGCCCTAGATTGGTTCCCCCAAGGTTTCGCCTCGTGGCGGCGGAGTCTCGTCCGGAAAGATGGCTTATGATTTTTTCCTCATTGAAAGACTCCATATAGCAGAAGATGGTCATCGGAGGGCCACCAGGTGGCCCACGAGGTAGGGGGGCGCGCCCAGGGGGTAGGGCGCGCACCCACCCTCGTTGGCAGGGTGTGGCCCCCTGGTGAACTTCTTGCGCTCAGTATTTTTTATATATTCTGAAAACGTCTTTCGTGAAGTTTCAGGACTTTTGGAGCTGTGCATAATAGGTCTCTAATATTTTCTCCTTTTCCAGCCCAGAATCCCAGCTGCCAGCATTCTCCTTCTTTATGTAAACCTTGTAAAATAAGAGATAATAGGCATAAGTATTGTGACATAGTGTGTAATAACAGCCATAATGCAATAAATATCGATATAAAAGCATGATGCAAAATGGACGTATCAATAACCACGGTGGCATTGCAAAATTTACATATATGATGCCTGGCTAAACAAGATGGCATTGCATGATTCACATATATGATAAAGTATGTAAATAGATGGCAATGACACAAAGAATGTCTAAACTAAGAAGATGACATCTTTGATGTATAAAGTAAGAAATGCAAGGCACCATATGCATGATTTTACCAACATCAGCATGCCAAGTTAGAGCGAAGACCTCATGGGGTAAATAGGAGTGGTCTTCTTCTTCTAAATCCCCCCAGAACAGTTATCTTCCTCTTGATTATGATCCGAAATGGGTGGAGTGGGGGGCTGCCTTTGCGCCCACCATGGAGCGACGTCTGCATGAAATTTTATTGCCACGCAAGGCTCGTCTCTTTTGCTCTACATGTTCATTTCCATTGAGTACAACAACTGATATGCATAGGAATAAAATACAGTGAGATTATGTAAAGAGTGCATGCACAAATCCAGAGTGATGGTAGCAAACTGTAGATAGACCAAAAACAAATAATAGCAGGCAGATAATAGCTTTAGTTAAAAAATACAGATGATGGCTCCTTTAATGTTTGTTTGCACCCAACCTGAAACTCATAGTAGACACCCGAGATTAACTAGATAGTAGATAGCTAGTATTGATTGCTGCCCCAATATGTACCCCACAACCATTTAAAAACTCATGTTTCAGCATAAGTTTGGACCTGAGTCGGAGTCTAATAGGTGAACACGACGATAAAGTAGCATGTCATCATATTAAGCAATGCGTAATGTAAACAGACACAGAAGAGTGTGACCTCTCTTGCGGACCCGTGTAGTCCTCAAGGTCATCTGCTCAGTTGATGATGGTGATGCACTTGTCGTGGCTGCCGGCGGTGGGGAAGAAGATCTGAGGCGGCGAAAGATAGTCTGGAGAGCGGATCCCTACTATGGTGAACCCTTCCGTCGTTGGAGCAGCTGAGCTGGGGTGGAACATAGCACCGCAGGAGCAGGACAAACCACACAAGGTTTTATTTTACACATATCTGTAACATAAGTAATTGTGTAAGGGCTTGTTTGAATCTGAGGATTCTAACAATGCAGGGATAGGAAATAGACATGAATAGGTTAGGAATGCACGTGCAAAATAGAGAATTTAAAAACACATGATTTCTGCCAATCTGGGTGTTTGGTTGACAAGAATTGGAAGATCACAGGATGCAAAGAAGCATGGTGGGATTAAGTCAAACCACAAGAAGTGTACAACCTCTTTGGCGAAGCTATGTCGATCTCAGCGTGATTGGGTTGGCCGGTGAGGATGCTCCCGCTGACTTGGCTGTTGGAGGAGGGGAAGAAGATCTTAGGCGTTTGGAGATGAGCCCGAGGTACTGCTCCGCTGTGATGGAGGGTTTCGTCATTGGAGCAGCTCCGGTGAGTTGTATGATGCCGAGGCTGCAGCAGGACAAGAGAGACATCGTTAACCTGAGTGGAATTCTAATAGCATCTCCAATAGATGACGTAAAATACATAACCACAAAGTGCTAGATGTAGACATCAGCCACTCATCTCTAAGCTTAACCACCGAAACTGAATTTAAGTGTCGAAACTGAACTTAACTGTCGAAATTGAATTTTGCTGTCGAAACTGAATTTTACTGTCGAAATTGAACGCACTAGAAGTGAGGCTATACGTCAGTCGACTGACTTTTTCATCTCCGGTCAGTCGATTTTGCAGCCGTTCGATACGAAATCAACGGCCTGCAATTCATCTTCAACCTCCACACCCTGAGCCGCCAGACAGCACCGGCCAAACAGCTGCCTCCCGCCGCCCGCGGTCGGCGGTGCGCTGCCCCGCCCGCCCCAAAAACACTCCCCACCACCGGTTTGCCGCCGCTCCGGCCATCCCTGTAGGCCCCCCGTGTCGAGCTTTTTCTCCGGTGATCCCCACGCCGCCGCCCCCACCCTTAACCCTAAGATAGATAGTGGGGTACCTCTCCGGCGAGCCCCCCTCCCCGCTGTGGCTGGTTCTTCCTTAACTCCGACAAGCCCCCCACCCCCTGAAAATCGACTGATGCAAAAGTCGATTCAGTCAACTGAAATGTAGCTAAATTGGAGCAGCAGTGCGAGCAAGAGTAGACCAGGCTGGGGACCAAGAGCAAGAGCAGAGCAGCATCACGAGCGAGAGCTAAAGCAGCAGCAGCTCCTACTGATTTGGACATCGCCGCCGAGGGAGCGACACCGTGGAGGAAGTGGCCGGCGCCGCCGCCGTGGATGGAGCCGTGCCGTGTCGGCTCGGGACCGAGCGTCGGCAGCACTGTGAGATCGAATCAAGAAGAAAATGCGGTGATTAGTGTACAACCTCTTTGGTGGCGCCGATTAGGCCGCAGCTTATTTCGAGGAAACGGTGATGATGATGCTCTTCCGGTGGTGCAGGTGAAGACGGCGGTGTGGGAATGGAGGTGGCGCGAAAGATGAGGGGAACGTCGGGGGAGCTCCTTGGAGGTGGAGGACGGGGTGGCTGAACCGGCGGGACAACCAGATCGATGACGGATCCTCATCGGTAAGGTGCATGAGGGATGTCAAGGTGTTGCTGTGGACGACGTCGTCGGGGAAGAGGCTCCGGCTGGGTGACAGACGGAGGAGGGTATGGGGCTTCGCGGATTTTGCCGGCCTCGGTGTACGAATGGGTGGGCGGATGGGATGGGAGTGGGGGAACCATGGCTTAGGGACGCACTTGTCCGAAATGTGGGATAAGTTATGAAAGTACCCCCACCGATTTGAGGCGGTTCTTTCGGTTCAGGGGTATCACGGGCATTTCGCGTGTCGGGATTTCACAAGAGGTGGGAGTTTTTGCACGCGTTTAATTTTGGAATAGCAAGGTGCGGGTTGAGATGTAGGGAGTTGTCAGAGGACAACGAGACAAAGATTTATCTTAAATATTTTGGCCTAACAAGGTGCGGGTTGAAGAGGCGGGAGTTTTGCAGCACGATAGACAGAGATGCTAGCTTGAAATTTCGGCATAACAAGGCGCGGCTTGAAATTTCGGGAGAACGAGCTTAACATGTACCCAAAATAAAAAAAATACAATTTAGACTAGTATGATATACTACGTACAATGTGTTTAACATGCACAAGTCACACACAGACACCACTTAGACTAGTAAGGTACACGTGCATTGCACGCATGAGTATGGCAACCAAATTATGAATAAATACCACATTATAGCATGTAAGCTTTGAGTCATATATGCATGATGTAGATGTTCGTTTAATTCTTATAATTCATTTCATTCAAAATCATCTAGTTTTTATAAGAAAGCTAATCTATTTTAAGATTCATGGAATTGTGCGTTGTAAGGCATAAAGTATAAACAAATCATGTAAAAAACATTTGGGCAATTGTGATACGGAAGATTCTAGAACAAAGTAGAAGTGCTTGTGTTTTGAGGTTTGTGCATTATGCTTAAGTTCAACCATAGAGTCTTCTAAATTGTACATGTGGCAAAATCTGGTGGAATCTAGATGATATCCAACGGCCAATAGTGCTCAAATGTGCCAGCTTTGCACCATCGGATTGGCCTCATCCAACGACCATCTTTCAAAGTTAAAGTTATCCGCACACTATATAAAAATGTAAAATATAATATATATAGGGGTATAGATATAGATATGTGATGCGAAAGCCACCCATCATCTCCAAATAGAATAGCGTGTCCATGCACGGATGCAATGTGGCCAAACGATGTCTGCCATCGGTATCTCAAATTCAAACCAGTCTGACCTTGTTCAATGTGTATACATTACAACATGCTCGTTTCCAAACCACACCGCGCAGATCTCCGTTATATTCATGCATGCATGGGTTCCAAACATCATGATATCTTATTCAAATATTTGAATTCAACTTTACATTGATTATGACCTCACCTAGTCTTTTACACCCACACATTGGTCTTCTCTTTATAATTGTACCACTAACTTTCTCTCGTGCATGCATGCACATACACTACCAGTCGGCATTATCCATCGCACACATGCAATCTTTTTCTTCAGGTCGGTTTCCCATGAAGGCACACACACACACACATCCCCCTCTCCATCATATCGGGCATTCTTTATCTCTCATGTGCATGCGCAACGATCGATGTACCTCTATGTGTGTGTGTATATAGCTAGGTCTTTCATAGTTTTGCACATAAACCGATCGATCTATATATCTAGTGAGGTCTCACCCTCTTTCCCACGTCCACATCGATCAATCTATACCTCTCTATATTGGATTACATATATAGCTAATACACCCACATTAATTATATATCCAACTCCCCCCTCTCATCATCCATGCCTTCCGCTTCATCTCTTAGATGCGCGCACAATGGCGAAGACATGGGCAGCAAGGGCCCTGGCCCCCCTAACATCACTATATATCGAGGCTAATATGAATGTGATCATTAGATAATTGATGGTAAAAATGGTTTAAGTTGATGAATTGGCCCTCCTCGTAAAGTATTAGCAATGCTTGGCCCCCTAGCTCATGGGACATTTTGCATGGCTCCGCCACTGCGTGCAACAACGCACGTTCTCGCCCTCTCTCTCTAAATATCGATCTCGCAGTTGTGCACTCCTTCATAGTCTCCCTCCACTCGGCCCCTCGCACCATCTTCTAGCCCCACCGGATTTTGCCACATGTACAATCTAGCAGACTCCATGGTTTAACTTAAGCATAATGCACAAATGTCAAAACAACAGTGGTTCTCCTTTGTTCTAGAATCTTCCGTATCATAACTGCCCAAACATTTTTTCTAGTTGAATTGACATTATTTGTTTTTACTTTATGCTTTACAATGCACAATTCCATGAATCACAAAATAGATTAAGGGCTTTTTTGATTCAAAGGATTCTCGAAGGAATTTTGGAGGATTCTAATCCTTAGGAATTTTTCCTATCTTGGTTGTTTGATTCGTAGGATTGTAAACCATAGGAATTTTTCCATATGATTCATTTGCACTAGATTTCATAGGAAAGATACCATCCACTCAAACCTCTTTGAAAGAATTCTGCATTTTTCTATGCACAATCAAACACTCGTACCATCTTGTAGGATCCAAGACGACATTCCATTCTAATCCCATGTTCTTCCTATTCCCGCGTTTTGGAAATCCTACAAATCAAAGAGGCCCTAGATTTTTTTATAAAAACTAATTGATTTTGAATGAGATGAACTATAAGAATTAAACGAAGGTCTACATCAGGCATATATGACTCAGAGCTTACATGCTACAGTGTGGTATTTATTAATAATTTGGTTGCAAAATCTGATGCGTGCAATGCACGTGTACCTTACTAGTACTTAGACTATGTGCAAAACACAATGGCACGCTTCACAGTGTCTGTCTTACAGTTCATGAAGCCACATGGCACATGTGGAGGCGTTGTCGCGACATCCTTGTGTGGATTGATCACAGTGACGTGCTGCTAGTTCCAGAAGAATGTACTCGTCCTCCCTGAGCCGCACTGGCGGTACAAGCACAAAGCGAAGATGTGCACCATGCCACGCACGCACTAATTCCCTCGCATGCACATGCGGGTACACGGGCGGACGCAATTTTGTACCAAGATCCACCCCATGTGATAATTTGATGCGTGTAAAGTCCTTCACTTCATTGATGGTCAATTAATACAGCGCATGCAAATTGAGTGGACGTGAGGGCGGAAGAAAGACATGCGTGTAGCACTATGTGCATGCAAGTAGTTAAATCATGGGTTGCTAGTAGTACTTCCATTGGTATCCTTCGTATTTTGTGCCAATTATTGACAGAAACATAATATTTACGCATCTGAGCAGTGTAGTCTACTTGAAATTTATGTTCCACTAAACTCATCGGGAGCCATTTCGGGCCTCGAAACCAAAAACCATCAATTAATCTTTACCTTGTTCCCATCACATTCCAAAGTACTAGTGCTACAATTAAGCGCAAGCCTGCTCACACCTACCAGTACGTACCAAACCTGAATGTGTTCCCACTATGCAGGTTTTAGTACTAGTTCTCGTAATTAGGTTATAAAAAGGGGAACTACCTAACCGAAAATTTCACTACCTTCCTCCTCATAAGTCATACTTCTTCGTCCGTCCTTGCCATGGCCGGTGTGTAGAGCTCTAGGTCGAGAACTACTCGTAAAAGGATGCAGTTATGACTCCGCGGCCAGCAACCCTTCATGTAGTGAGAGCAGCGCCCCAGACTTGTGTGTGCGTCTTCCTTCTTTTTGGGGGTGATAATCCTCCTTCTTTTGCTCTTGTGTTTCTTATTTTGCTTCGGGTGTTTGGACGCACGTGTCACCTTCTCTGCGAGGCATGAATAGAACAATGCTAAAAATGAGATGACTAGCAGATTAGATCATTCTTTATCGCTAATAGAACAATGCCTCTTGCTAGTAATATACAATAAGAGTACAGAGTAGAGGATATGGCACTGGGCTGCCGTGCCTCATGCTCCTCCGTCGTACTCTGGTGGAAAACATGAGTATACCACACGGTTCTTTGCTCCTCCTCAGGTCGTTGGCACATTTATGCGAGCATTCAAATCACAAGGCCCCGCCTTCCAACAGTAATGAGCCGTCAAATCACACAGGCCCTCACCTCTCGTGAAAAGGACAAAGCTAGACAGCCCCAGCCTCTAGCCTTTTAAAAAACGTATACATTTGTACAGTAGTAGTATCGATGGATTGCGCCATGGAGAAAAACTAACAAGACGTAATTAAAGAAAAAAGGTGGTACATATAGAGAGCGCTCGTCGCCAAATTATGCATATACTATATGATACTACCCACTATGAAGGTACTGGTAACATAGACTAGTAACTAGTCTATGCTACTCTCCACTATGACCAGCCAAACTCGAGGCGTGGATACCAACGAGGGACTGGTTGTGTCTATACTTGGACAACTCACCTGACTGCATGCGCACTAGGAAGACGAAGCTCGTGTCGTGTTGGTGCCGTGTGCCGCCCGTACATTAACCAGAACCTCGCGCCTCCATATTAGCCTCCGCATTTTAAACTTCTCAATGTCAAGGCCTAGGAGCAACATGAAACCTATGATAGAGCCAATCGGATGGTTGAGAACACTACAATTCGTAGCTACAGATGCATGTGTGAGAGAGGACGAGTGCGTGCGTGCACCTCTTCTCAGAGTACAATTGTATGTGGGTGGCATCGACCTAGGGAGCAGTGAAGGTGCATGCGAGAATTCCTGAGAGATATGTGTAATGCGTCTGAAAAAAAGACCAGTCTATGAAGGTCAAGCGTAAGATAGTACCATGGCATATGCTACACCACGGCCGAGAAAACGTGCCGGCGTTACACCATTTGGGAATAGTGCCGCACTTCGAAACTAGAACCGTCAATACATTTTGAGTGCGTCTCGTCACATTCCAAATTACTACTACTACCATGCTATATTTAATTGCAAACCTGTTCACACAGATCACAACCTAAACGGTCTCCCACTTAGGAGCGTATTGGTAGTACTCGGTTATAAATACTAGTGTGCTAAGATGCCTGTACATTCCTCCTCAACTCCTCATCCACAAAAAACAATCAAGTCAATCAAGCCATAGCCAGCGTGAGTTCTGGGTCGAGAGATTTCCACCAGGGAGAGGTGAGCATGGAAGAGGAAGCACAAGAGATGTCCCACCTCGCCGCGAAAGCAGCCGACATGTCCAGCCACGCACCAGTAGTAGCACACAGGTCCCGCCGCGCCACCGAAGTAGCACGGAGGTCCCACCGCGCCATCGATGTAGCAGACTGGTCAGGCCACGCTGCGGAAGCAGCAGAGATGTCCCGCCACGCCGCCAAAGCAGTAGGGAGGTCCCGCCACGCCGCGGCGGCCTGTGAAAATTTCTCGCGGGCAGGCGAGGACTCTTACAGGCGCATGCATGCGATAGTCCATAGCCAGATGGATCAGATCTCCGGCTGGGGTAGGATGCAGGATGAGGCTACCGGCATCATCCGACAAGTAGGGGAGGGCAATGCGAAGCTCCGGGGCAAGCGCGACCTAGTGAGGGCGAAGATCGCCGGAAGGGCGAAGCAGGAGGAGGAGACCGCTGCCTTGTTGCGGAGGACGGGCGTCATCATCAAGAAACTTATGGACGAGAATGCCATGCTCCGCATCGAGCGCAACAGGCTGGTGGAGGAATCCATGGATGCTGCCAAGCAGCATATTAAGGACATGAAACTGATGAAAGAGATCATCGCCGGCCACGAGAACTAGTCTCCATGACATGTAGCGCATAAAGAAAGTAGAGATCAGCGAGCCAGATCATTGTATGTGTCTTCCTTCTTTGTTTGCCCTTGTGTATTTCGGGTGTATCTGCATGTGGCTTTTTTAACCATCTTCCTAATTATGTAAGATAATTTTTATCCCCTCTCATAGTCCTTATATATATATTCATCAGTCTTGCGATAAGTCACAATAGATGCTATATAGGTCCGCCGGATATTACATCAAGATCCGTGCAAAATTTTGTTTTCAAATTTTCTTTTCTCTCTCTTAAATCTCAGTCGAGTGAGACATTGCCACGCCATTAAACAGAGGCTTGGGTGCCATTAATGGAGACCTTGGGAGAGAGGTGGATGACAGATGGAGGTCAAAGGGCTTGCACGCCTCCCATACTCAAATAGCTACCCTGCACGGCGCCTCCTAGCTAATAAAAAAAGGGACGCATGGCGTCACTTAAATGATAAATAGAACGCCCTCGGTTTCAATAATACTTGTGTTTTTATTGTAACGTGACATCACTTGTTCCAAAATGATTTTATTGATTGTTAATGTGTGCGCCTTCACAAATCGGACAGCAAAATTACCACAACATGTTGGTGCCATGTCATGACACCAAGCCAAGTTTCATGATTTTCATGCGTGTTTCGGATTTACAAGAATTAAAAAAACAAGTTTCTCAATGTTTCCAGCCGAGGCATGACGCGATGTTTGAATTTCATTCCCATTTTTGGCGTGGGACCTAGAAATTTACCCCTGGACACACATGTGATTTTTCAACCAGCTTTGGTCCACTGGAGCATGTGCTTGTATTTAAAATTTGAATTATGCACACAAAGGTGACACGTTCCCTCTCAGAACCACGAGCCTTCTTGAGAAAAGCTCCGGTTTGCAAGAAACTTATACCAAAACTTGTTCCTATTCTGCAATTTTTTTACCACGGCATGGTAGTACCATGACATGACACCATGCCAAGTTTCATGATTTTCAGGCATGTTTTGTATTTACAAGAATTTCAAAACCAAGCTTCTCAATGTTCTCGGCTGAACCACGATGCCCAGATGTTTGAGTTTCATTCCCATTTCTTGCATATGACCTAGAAATTCACCCGAGGACACACATGTGATTTTTCAATCAACTTTGGTGCACGGGAGCATGTGCTTGTAGTTCAAATTTGAATTATGCACATTAAATGGCCAGAAACTCAATTAATGTATAAAAAGGCCAAACGAACCCGGAATAATTCCAAAATTTAACAGTGCACTCATATAGTTCTATGTTGCCTCTGTAAAGAAAATCTGGGGGGAGACAGCGTATATTTGAAATGCCATTAGACATTGTTATTTTCACGTCAAACCTGTTGACCATGTTACATGAAAAAAATAAGCTGGATCTCATAATGATAAGTTAATGGTCTCCAGCACAACACACCCCTCAAGTAAAATTAAGCACCCTGGAATTCTTTGACAAAACTAAGCACCCTGAAATTCTTTGACAACTAAACTGCTGGCTATATGATGTTGGCCATATATATTGTACCTATATAATGTGAAGAAACGAGTGCTAGTACTATACCAACTAAAAGATGACATGTATGAAATATAACGAGAAGAAACATAACATAGTTCTGCTGGGGGCTCAGCACAACACACCCCTCAAATAAAACTAAGCACACCTGAAATTAAACTAAGCAACTAATCCAGTAGACACTGCATTAGAACCACCATGAGCAAGGACACTGCCACCTTACTCGGACTCCTCATCCACGTCCTCGACTTCGTCCTTGTCCCTCTTCCTCTTGGTCGATACTTCTTTGCTTGAACCGCACACTTGGCTCTTGCTCTTCATCCAACCCTTGTAGATATTGAAACAAAGGTAGCCATCCATTGCAGCACAGTGGATGTGGTCTATATCTAGTACATTCCATTTCCATGCATGATGAAACTTGAACGGAGGTTTCTTCAGTGTACCATATGAAGGATGAACCATGGCTCCTGCCAGGGTCAGTATTGAAGGCTGATCACGGGAGGGCACCAGCCCTTTCTCCTGGAGGTCGAAGGGGTCGCCCACAACCAGGCCTATCTGACCCAGGATTTCCTTGTCATTCCTAAAGTCTACAGTAAAGAATTTGACTCAGCCGTCCTTGAGGAAATTCTTAAAATCCTGGCACTCAACATCGGCATGGAATATGTGGTAGAACAAGCATAAGTCATGCACGCAAACCTTGATCACTGCGGGATTCTTCTTCTCTTCCCGCTTTAGATTCTTCTTGCTTCCCAGGACTATGGTGTACTCAACATCTGGCCCAGCGACCCACTCATCATTTGAGTTTTTGAACATGCGTTTGAAGCGAGCAAGGCATTATTTCACCATTGCCGAAGAATGGGTGTAGATGACGTCAAACTCATCGCCGGTGATGGTTCTAACCTTGTACTCACCACTAATCATGGAGATTTGGGAAGCCATGGATTTTGGAGGAGGGTTAGGATTAGTGGAACAATCGTAATGTGAGAAGACGGGACGACTAGGAGCGGCTTATCAATTGTAAAAATGTCGAGTTGGGGGCACGTGCGAATGGTAGGGTAGTAGCTTGCCTGGTGGATAAATGGATTCATGCACAGTACTATGGGGCCCAATTAGATGTCATGTCTACTCGACGCCCAATTAAATGGCCTTCGATGTCATGTCAAGCGTCGGGAAAATTACAAGTGATACGAAGCTTTCTATTCTCCCATCATACGGGCTTCCGAGAGCCCTTGGATCTGAGATCGAATAGTTGCATGGCGTGATTCTAGACCTATGGGTGAACATCCTATCCTGGAGGGTTATTCTGCAAATTTTCAGCAACTTAGCATGTGACCATTCAATCTCAGATCCAAGGGCTGCCAGCAGCCCGTATCATGGTCGCGCCTACCATGACCGTCGCCTCGCTCGCGCGGCCGCACCCTTGGATATTTAACATGGTGCATTAGTCTATCTAATGTTGGCATGTCATACATAGTCATCACTTAGTCACTCATACAACAAGGTTAGCTATAAGGTTGGCTATATGAGTATTTTTTTGTTTACTACTCTCTATCTCTTTCTTCGTAGTATTTATTGCATTTGCCAAGGAGTGAGCTCTTCCAATGAAATGATGCTCAGATGAGGTGCTATGGGCATTAAATGGCTTAGCAAGTCAAGTCCCCAATGCATAGGTGCTTAGTTTTTTGTTACTAAGTTTGCTTCATCTAGGTACACATGCTTATCACCGTTTCTTCCTAGGGTCACCAAACTACTGTGTCTCTTCTTAATTAACTTGCTACATCAGACTTTATGCCTATGTGGCAGGCTTAGCACCTATAGGATCAAGTACAATAGTGGGATATAAGCCCGCTTTACATGGCATTTTTGCATATCTGGGGGAAGGAGGAAAGGAAAAAGTGGAGGAGTGGGCTCTCAAGCAAGATCCAACCTCTACATGGTGGGGCGTCGGGAGAGGCACCTGTATGGAGGTGGTCAGGAATTGAGAGACTCAAGCCGGTCGTAGAGGCGCAGTTAAAATGATAATTGCATGTCAAATCACCGGGGCCCACCTGTCCAGCAGTAACTCACTGTCAAATCACACGGCCCTATGTTTGCAGCAGCCTACTCCCTCATCTTCTCGCGTCTTTGTCGAACTGACTAGGCAGAGCTGCCCCGCCTACCTCGCGGGAGAAGTCCCGCCCTCGACTTTTAAATGGTACAGTATACTAATTTTGTATCAATGGATTGCGCCATGGAGCAAAGACTCAAGAAAACGGCGGTACACATGTACGGAGTGTACAACACGCCCGTCGCGTTCCTGTCGCACCCAGACGGTCGGTCGGTCTGGCACGCCGCTCTCCAAATGGAACGTGCCTCATATTGCATTTGCACACACATGTGGGACCGCAGTTGAGAACCGACCATAGGCACACTCCCGGCCCGCTAGTCGGGTGAGTTAATAGAAGTAGTACATACGTTGGTACCTGGACGGTCCCTGCAAGACACGGAAGATCAGTTCGTCCGTGCATGTGACCACACTCCAGTAGACACGCCTGGATTGGCTATCATCTACATATCGTGCAGGCTATAGTTCTGGTGAGAAATCTAAAAAAGGTTTCTTGTCATCTCGCAAAATTAGGTGTCATGTGCGAGGGTTAAACAGCGACAACTGAGTTGGGCTAGTCATTGGGGGCACATGCACAAAGACTACTCGGCTGCCATCTAGGTCAAGCCGTCTATGTTAATTAGGACATCTATCGATGGACCCCTTTTCTATGAGTTTATCTTTAATTTGAGCTTTGATCCTTGTCTAGTTTGTCCGTCAGGATTCATCTTGTCTCCTTTGGGCAGTGAGGTTATGATTTCTTGTCATGTGTCTTCTTTTCGTGTTATATGTTATAATCCGGTGCTTTAGATCAAAATTACGACAACTGCGCCTCCGGGGCACGTGCATGAAGACTTCTTGACAGTCATTGCCAAGGTCAAGCCGGCTCTAGCCGGTAGACAAAACTAAAGTAGTACTCCACTATATAGGCAGGAGCCTCCGCGCTTGCTTTCTAGTGTTGTTCTCTTCACACTGTCTCGTCCTCTGTAAGTGCATCTAGTGCCACCCCTAGTTGGTTTTGGAGTATTGACGACAAACCTAGTTGAGGGACCAATGTGTTTGTGAGAATTGCAGGATAACACATGTAGAAGTCCCTAATTGATTCGGTTTTCCTACCAGAGATGACCCCTAAAAATCTAAGAAGACATTGAAAACAAAGGTGGTATGTGAAGACATTTACATTGAAGACTATGACAAGAGAAGACATCGCATGAAGACTATGGAGCACGAAGACTTAGTTCTTTCGTCATTCTTTTTCTTCTTTGTTGAGTCATAGGAACCACCGTACTATTAAGTGGGGTCCAAGAGAACCAGTCAGAATGACTGAAGTGATGCTTAACCAAAATCCTATGTCTTCGAGTGAAGACTATGAGAGCAAATCTTGTACAGAGTTGGATAAGTCAGCTTTGCTTGTAGCCCAAGTAAAGTTGTTGTGTGTGTTTGAAATCTGACCGTTGGAACACGTGTCAGTTCCTTAGTGACCCAGGGTCATTTCGGACAAATCAGGCCCGGTTGCCTAGTGGCTACAAATAGCCCACCCCCTATAACCATAAACGGTTGGCTGCTCAGAGTTAGAATATGGCTTTTGTCATTTGAGAGCAACCCACCTTGAAGCCTTTGAGAGAGAATTCATTGCGAGGATAAAGCCCTAAACACCCAGAGCCAAAGAGGGTTAGGCATCACTTAAGTCTTCCTGTCTGTGTGATCTGAAGACTTATTACACTTGAGGACTGTGAATCCTCCAGCCGGTTAGGCGTCGCGTTCGGAGCATCCAAGAGTCATTGTGGATCGCCAGTGAACAAAGTCTATGAAGGTTTGGAAGTCTACCTTGAAGACTTACCAGAGTGATTGGGCGAGGTCTGTGTGACCTTAGCTCAAGGGGAATACGGTGAGGACTGGGTGTCCTGAGCAGCATGTTCAGGACTGGGTGTCCGGGACTGTGTGTCCTCAGGTTTAAATACCTAGCCGCCCTAACCAGACGTACAACTGTCATAGCAGTTGGAACTGGTCCAACAAATCATTGTCTTCAACGAGTCACTGGTTTCATCCTTCCCTTCCCTTTACTTACTGTTGGTCCTTGTGAAGTCATTGTATGATTGCATTATCTTTTGTCTTCACTGAGTGACTGCTTGTTCTGATTGGCTTCACAATATCTTCCTACCTGATCCTTACTGCCTAGCTGCTATTAGTCATTGTGCTTTCACTTCATTGAATACTTGACTATGGTTTGCCTAGTGTAGTCTACCTTCCGCTGCATGGTAATAGGTTTATTTCTATCGTTCTTCTTCGAAACTTCCATGTATTGAAGACTTTCATAAAAATCGCCTATTCACCCCCCTCTAGTCAATCACTAGCACTTTCAATTGGTATCGGAGCAAGGTACTCCCTTGTTCTATGTGATTCGGTTTAACCACCTGGAGTTTTAGCTATGTCGACTGCAGGGATAATGAAAGTCTCCACTGCATGCCCCGTCTTCGATGGAACTGAATATCCCTACTGGAAGAATAAGATGCGCATGCATCTTGAAGCCATTGATGTCGACCTATGGTATGTCGTCAAGAATGGCGTTCCCAAGGCTGGTGAAGGTGTCACCGCTGCTGATGTCAAGAAGTTCGTTCAACTGGACTCCACTGCCAAGAACATCATCTGTGGTCATCTGACCAAAGGATAGTATGGCCACGTGAGTGCTTTGGAAAGATCTAAGCTAGTCTGGGACTGGCTCTCCAAGGTCAACGAAGGCGTCTCAACCCAGAGAGATCAGAGAATCAGTGTCCTTCGCAACCTCTTCAACCGCTTCAAGAGAAATGCCAATGAGAATGTCCTGCTCACGTTTGATCGACTCACTGACATCACAAATGAGCTTCAAGCCCTCGGCGCCACTGAGATCACCAAGCATGAAGTCGTCAAGACACTCCTGAGATCACTTGACAGCTCGTTTGACACCCTAGAACGTCCTAACTTCAAGACACTCGATCCGTCTGACATACTTGAGAGGCTCAACACACACGAGTTTCAGCTTTCTGAGAAAAGAGATATCTACGGTCCCAACTATGGGCGAACTCGTGCCTTGAAGGCAAAAGCTGTCTCCTCATCTGAAGAAGAATCTGACAGCAGTTCTGATGATCCTGAAGACATTGGAAAGGAGCTTGCTATGCTTGTGAAGAAGTTCCAAAAATTCACCAAGAAGAAAGGCTTCAAAAAGTCCTCACGATCAAGCTCAAAGAATGATGAAGCTTCTGCTCATGACTACAAGAAGAAAACATGCCACAAGTGCAAGAAACCTGGTCACTACATCTCTAAGTGTCCGCAGTGGGACAATGAGAACAAAAAGAAAAAGAAGAGCAAGGAGTATGATTCTGATGACAAGAAGAAGAAGAAATACTCAAAGTCTTCTTCCAAGTTCTCCTCAAAGTCTTCATCACACAAGAAGAGCTCATCTGGCAAGGCACGTGCGTTTGTTGGCAAGGAAATGGATTCAGAGGAGGAGTCCGCTTCTGAGGAGGCGGAGGTGGAATCTGAGGAGGAGTCCGATTCTGGCGTTGCGAGTCTGGCTACAACATACATTGCCAAGTCCATCTTCAACACTGAAGACAATGACTCCGTCACCGACACCGATGCAAATGACAAGGACTACTCTGCTCCTACCTACTACTTCATGGCACGCGGTGCCAAGGTAAACACACGCACTACTCACTATCAAACTTCCAGTGAAGATGACTCTGACTGTGGTTCCAAAACCAGCTACAAAACACTTCCTAAAATTGCAACTGAACAACAGAAGGCTATGGAACATGTTCAAAAACTGTTAGACAAAAGCGATGAATTGTTAGACGCTGAAATGACTCGATCTCAGTCCTTAATTGAAGACATAAAAAATCTTCACGTTAAGTATGAGGAACTTGAAAGTCGTCATGAAACGCTCTCAACAACTCATGAAAAGCTTTCCTATGATTATCTTCAAAGGAAGCAAAATCTTGAGAAATTAAGAGCGGCTCATGAAGATCTTCAAAAGGAAAATGAGTCACTTCGCGCCAAACAGATCAGTTCAGCTCAGGAAGGATTTGAACCACCATGTCTTAAATGCATCGAGCGTGACAATGCTACTTCTGTTGCTGGGTGTTCTACTGCTGCTACTATTGCAATATCTTCAACTGTTGATGTGGTAACTAACCCCTCTGCTGAGGATACCACTGCTATTGCTGATGAGAATGCTAGGTTGAAGACATTGCTTGAAACAGGGATGTACAAAAGCCTCAAAGGGCATCAAACACTATGTGATGTCCTCAAAAGGCAGATCCTGAATCAAAAACCTAGGAAAGAGGGTGTTGGGTTCGAAAGGAAAATGAATGCTGATGGCTCTTACTGGAAACCTGAGCAGTACCCCAAAACCACATGGGTTGCTGCAAAAGGACCTTCAGTGGATCCATCCACCCTATCTGGCTTCACTTGTGCTAATCCCATTGTTATTGATGAATCCTTTGATACAAACTATAAACTGTTTAAGAATCAGAAGGGTGAAGTGTTTGCCAGGTATATAGGTACTAACTGCAGGAATGGACCGCCTATGAAGAAGGTCTGGGTGCCAAAAAGGTGTTTGGAGAATCTTCCTGTGAATGTCATCATGACACCACAGGTGAAGAAGACAAACCCCAGACCACAGGCTTCATACGGTCCAAAGGCTTCATATAGACAGAGGACTCACCTGAGTCGCACTAACGCAAATGTTTTGTAGGGAAGCCATACTCAGGCCTATGAATATGAGTGTGTTTCATCAAACCGCCATGTTCATAAGACCAAGAACTATTCTGCTTATTCTTATGAGTACTATTGTCCACCTGCAAGACTTTTTGCTAAGGCTCCAAAGCCAAAGTTCTTAGATGCTGCACTTAGACTCATTGGTTCGAAGCCACCCTTGAAGATGTGGGTGGCTAAGAAAGCTTAACTCTCTTTTGCAGGGAAAGGTCTCCAGCCGAAAACCAAAATCGTCTAAAGCTATTGCTGGGGACCTTAAACATCTTGTAGGGCGCAAGATCAAATGCCCAAATGGTCTTGTTATGTATCTTGTTCCCGAGTCGCTTGCTACTTGCCCTATCAGTCCTAACCTTGATCTAAGCTTTCATAATCCACTTGCTCGTCAAATGTTTATGCTTCACAATTCTCTTCGTGAAGCCTATCCCCCTATCTGCACTGTAGGGTACGACACCACCTGCTCGTTAGAATGGATTATTGATAGTGGGTGTACTAATCACATGACTGGCAAGCGAAGCCTTCTCATGGACTCAACCTTACGTCCATCTGACAAAAGTCACATCACATTTGCTGACACTGGTAAAAGCAAGGTATTGGGTCTAGGTAGAGTTGCAATCTCAAAGGATCAACACATGGATAAAGTCATGCTTCTTGAATCCCTTGGTTTCAACTTAATGTCTGTCTCAGTGCTTTGCGATTTAAACATGATTGTGATTTTTGGAAAATATCGGTGCCTTGTTCTAATGGAATCTGACAAGTCTCTAGTGTTTGAAGGGTATCGGAAAGATGATTTGTACGTGGTAGATTTCTCAGCAGGACCACAGCTTGCCGTATGTCTTCTAGCAAAAGCTTCAGAATGCTGGCTCTGGCATCGGAGGCTAGGACATGCTGGCATGAGGAACTTGCACACTCTTGCAAGGAAGAAGCATGTCATAGGCATCGAGGGCGTCAAGTTCAAGAAGGATCACTTATGCGGTGCCTGTGAAGCAGGAAAGATGACGAGGGCCAAGCATTCCTTGAAGACAATCATGAAAACGACTCAACCCTTCGAACTGCTCCACATGGATCTTTTCGGTCCCACTCATTACTCAACTCTTACTACTACTGCTTGTCTCTATGGCTTTGTCATTGTTGATGATTATTCAAGATATACTTGGGTGCATATAATCCTCTACAAGACTGAAGTGCAGGATGTCTTCAGACGCTTCACCAATCGAGCAATGAACAACTATGGCATCAAGATAAAGCATATCATAAGTGACAATGACACTGAATTCAAGAACACTGGTCTAGACACTTATCTTGATACTTTGGGCATTACACATGAATCCTCAGCTCCGTACACACAACAGCAGAATGGCATCGTGGAACGCAAGAACAGAACACTTATTGAGATGGCCCGGACGATGCTTGATGAATACAAGACTCCAAGAAAGTTCTGGCCTGAAGCCATTGATACTGCATGCCATATCATCAACCGTGTTTATCTTCACAAGCTTCTCAACAAGACATCCTATGAGCTCCTTACTGGCAAGAAGCCAAATGTCAGTTACTTCAGAGTATTTGGTGCCAGGTGCTGGATCAAGGATCCACATCACACTTCAAAATTTGCACCAAAAGCACATGAAGGTTTTATGCTTGGATATGGAAAGGATTCGCACTCCTACAGAGTCTTCAACCTCTTTCATTATAAAGTGGTTGAAATAGTGGATGTGTGGTTCGATGAGACTAACGGCTCACAAAGAGAGCACCTGCCAAATGTGCTAGATGAAGTTCCATCCAGTGAATCAATCAAACTTATGGGAACTAGAGAAATCATACCTTCCGAAGCTCAGCCTGAAGAGGAACTTATCATCTCCGCACCTGATCAACCTGAAGACAATGATCAAACTGAAGACAATGCTCAGCTTGAAGACAATCCTTCTAACGATGACAATGATCAGCAAGAGCAAAATCTTCGTCCTGTACATCCTCGTGTCGCAAATGAAGTACATATTGAGAGAATAATTGATAGCATTAATGCACCAGGTCCACTCACTTGTTCAAGGGCAACATAGCTAGCAAACTTCTGTGGGAACTTTGCATTTGTCTCAATATCTGAACCCAAGAAAGTTGAAGAAGCCTTCATGGAACCTGAATGGATTCAAGCTATGCAAGAAGAGCTTCAACAGTTTGAGCTGAATAATGTATGGGAATTGGTTAAGCATCCTGATCCTTGCAAGCACAATATAATAGGCACCAAATGGATATATCGCAACAAGCAAGATGAGCATGGTCAAGTTGTCAGAAACAAAGCTCGTCTCATTGCTCAAGGGTACACTCAAGTTGAAGGGATTGATTTCGATGAAACATTTGCTCCTGTGGCTAGACTTGAAGCCATACGCATACTGCTGGCCTATGCAAATCATCATTACATTCTTCTGTATCAAATGGATGTGAAGAGCGCTTTTCTCAATGGCAAGATTGACGAAGAAGTGTATGTTGCACAACCGTCTAGCTTTGAAGATCCAAAACATCCTGACATGGTGTACAAGCTCAACAAGGCGCTGTATGGCCTCAAACAAGCCCCTCGGGCTTGGTATGACACACTCAAATACTTCCTGAAGAGCAAAGGCTTCAAACCTGGTTCCCTCGACCCCACTCTCTTCACGAAGACATATGATGGTGAACTGTTTGTGTGCCAAATATATGTGGATTACATTATCTTCGGCTGCACCAATCAGAAATACACAGACGAGTTTGGATATATGATGCAAGAGCAATATCAGATGTCCATGATGGGTGAGCTAAAGTTCTTCCTTGGTCTTCAAATACGTCAGCAATGCAACGGCATCTTCGTATCTCAAGAGAAGTACCTCAAAGATTGCCTGAAGAAATTTGGGATGCAAGACTGCAAAGGCTTCACGACCATCTGGGTCCTGACGACAATGGTAAAGAGTTCGATCAAAAGGTATACCGCTCCATGATTGGTTCTTTACTTTATCTATGTGCATCTAGGCCAGATATTATGCTTAGTGTTTGTATGTGTGCTCGATTCCAAGCGGCACCAAAGGAATCACATCACTTAGCTGTGAAGCAAATTCTTCGATATTTGGCTCACACCCCAACATTAGGATTATGGTATCCAAAGGGCTCAGAGTTTGATCTGGTTGGATTCTCGGATGCTGATTATGCTGGTGACAAGGTGGATCGCAAGTCTACATCAGGCACATGTCATTTTCTGGGACGATCACTTGTATGTTGGTCTTCAAAGAAGCAGAACTGTGTATCTCTCTCCACTGTTGAATCTGAATACATTGCTGCTGGATCTTGCTGCGCTCAGCTTCTATGGATGAAGCAAACACTCAAATATTATGGCATTCATCTGAAGCAAGTGCCACTCTACTGCGACAATGAAAGCGCCATCAAGATTGCCAATAACCTAGTTCAGCACTCGAAGACAAAGCACATTGAATTTCGTCATCACTTTCTTAGAGATCATGTTGTGAAGGAAGATATTGATATCATACACGTCAACACTGAAGAGCAATTGGCAGATATCTTCACCAAGCCCTTGGATGAGAAGAGGTTTTGCAAGTTACGGTGTGAGCTAAATATCTTGGAATCCTCAAATGTCCTGTGATCAGGCACACATCCTAACACTTATGCATATTGATGACTTAGATGTGCAACACACGAAGTAAAGTATATCTTCAATCAATGAAGACTTACATTCTAAGTGTGAATACATTAATGCGGAATTTGACTTCGGAGCGCCACGATAATTGGGCGCCGTGTCTGAGTCTAATACTTCCTATACGGTGGGTAACGCCACCACCAAAATTTTCTGCTTGAAGTGTTTCACTCATGGCGTTACGTTTGGTATGTCTTCACATTTTGTTTGGCCTCAATCTCAACTTATCTTCATGATTATCTTCATTATGTTGATCTGATTGTCTTTCTCATCTATATATATATATACTAGTGTTCTGTCCTCTACAGCATTCACTTATAGCTATGTCTTCTTGTTGAATCTTTTGAACTAAGTGAATGTGATCGGACCCTAACCTCTCTATGCTTTCTATCTCAAACTCTATCTCTCCAAATCATACGAATTCTATTGAAACTGTCGAATGTCTTCTCTGCGTCCTAGTCAGCAGAAGATACAGAGACAAACATTAAGTCTGTTTTCAATGATAATTCCTTCACCTGAAACCCGGAGAAGTGGGAACGACCACCCGACAATCCAGGCATGCGTGGGAACGTGGGACAACTCCAAGTATGTTGCATGTTTGCCACATGTTCCTTAGATGTGAACCGCCAGGGGCACCTGTGTAATAACACTGTGCCGTTCCTGTCCCTATAAATACATGTCCCCTGTGGTCAACAAAACCTTCTTCCACCTCTCCACCTCATCAAAACCCTAGCGCCACCGCTAGCTCTTGACGACGCCGGCGACAAAGTGCTTAGCTGCCGCGACTTCTCCGACACCGTCCTCACGCCGGCCGCGGACATCATCCTCTCTACTGCCGCCGTAGGTGTCATCCATCGCCAAGTTAGGGAACGGTGGATTGAACTGCTCGGTGTCCTACTCTTCCCATCTAGCAGTTCTTCGCGTGGTAAATACAACTCTATTTTTACCATCTTTTTGATCCTCAAAGATTCATCCTGTTTACCAAAATAGGTTTCTGCCTACACAATGTTAGATCTATCCTGTCTGCATCTCATACTGCCTAGTATATTCACTTAAGCTTCGTATCTAGTTAGATTCCTCACTTGTACTTATTCACGGATTCGTACAAATCTGGAACCAACTCTCAACATATAAGTGAATGTCTTCGCACGATGAGGTCAATGTCTTCTAAACCGATTTATCTTCAAAATCTTCTGAGAATGCATATGACCTCTTCCCCTTCCCTCGCATCTTAATGCTGTCACAGGTACATGTCCGTGGGAGAATCCCTTGGTTCTCATAGTCTGCATTCGTTTGCAGAATTCTTACAGCATCACATTAACTCTCCCGAAGCCAGTTCCTGTTTGCCTAGCAAGCGAAAGCCTTTGAAGCCTTTGAATGTGTTGAAGCCATTCAGTTTGAAGTTCATGGCTGCAGAGAAATCAGTAAGGAAGGGTGGCAGACAGCGTCGTGAGGGAACGTCAAGAGATTTGCCTGATTACCTCTCAGAGCTTTACAAGACAGATCCTGAAGAGGATTACAATCAGCGCAAGACCCGAATCCAATGGATTCGAAGATATTGGGCAGAACAATGGTTCAAGTACAGGTTTGTGACCCAGGAATATGTTGAGAAGAATGCCATCAAGCGACCATGGGGAGACATCCTATACAGAAATCTTCAACCCAGGTCCAGAGATGAAGCCATTGAACAAGGCTTCTATCCCTACATGGTCCGTGGACCACATCCTGCGGATGCACACCCATCGTCATTGCTATGGTGTCGTGACGACAATCCGTTCAAGCGCAACTTCCAGTTTGCCAAGAATTCGGCTAAGCAGAACAAGAAGTCATGGGGACTAGACTTCAACCCTGGTCCTTCTGCTCCCCGTGCCGATGGCACCCGCGAAGGTGAACCCAATCTTGTTGGGGCCTTCTACAACCTGGAAGGTCTCAATATTCATATCAAGGTTCAAGGGACAGCCGTGGATGAGCCTGTAGATGACGCTGAATCTGATGAAGCGCCTGCACCGCCGAAGCCAAAGAAACTGAAGAAGCCTAAAGCTTCAAAGCCTGCCTCAGCACCAAAACTCTCACGGGCGAAGCCATTGGCTACTGTACCTCCCGAAGACAGTGTGCAGTCTGAAGATTTGTCACGCATCTCCAAGCCCTCGAAAGTAAAGATGCCTTTGCAACACACCAGCCAAGAACTGACCGCTGCTGCTATTCTGTGCAACGACGCCATTGATCTGTCTAGCGATGAAGATCTTGTAGATGACGCTCTTGAGCAACTGATCAAGAGCAAAGAAGAAGCAGAAATCTTCAATGATTTGCCTCTCTTTGATGTGGCAATCATCCATAACTTGATTGATGAGGGGTTTGACATGCCCAACCTCAGCTTTGAAGATCTGCAACTTCCAATTGGCCTCAGCGTCGCCTTCTCTGGCGCCATTGCTTCTGAGCTAGCTCTAGCTCAGCGCATAGTTGAGCTGAAGCACAAAATTGACTATGAGAAAGCTCAGTTCAAGAAGCACATGGCAAAGTTCAGCGTGCAAGATGTCAAAAACTTCAAGATCATGTTGCGCGAGCTCAAAGAAGCCTTTCTCAAGAAGCGTGAAGAAGCTAAAGGTTCTCGTGAGCGCATGAAGAGCCTGGCTGACAAGTGTGTGCAAGCCTATAATGAGGATGAGAAGCGCAAGGCTCTTGGTCGTCCTGGTATCGGTCCCAGGATGGCTGCAAAGAAGAAGAAGAAGCCAGTTGTGGCCAAACCCGAAG
Organism: Triticum dicoccoides; assembly: GCF_002162155.2. Classification (NCBI taxonomy): domain Eukaryota; kingdom Viridiplantae; phylum Streptophyta; class Magnoliopsida; order Poales; family Poaceae; genus Triticum; species Triticum dicoccoides. Next base: position 306,975,271 of record NC_041382.1, on the reverse strand, counting down.
CACCAAGGTAGGAAGCACATCCCATTGTCTTCCCAGCCAGCATGACTGGCTCGAAGCCAAAGGTCAGGTCAACCGCTTCAGAACTGAAGAAGACTAGGACTGCTGAGGCTGAAGCCAGAAAGAGGAAAAATCCTGAAGCCTCTGATGCTGCTCCCTCCAAGAAGAAGCGCAAAACCAAGAAGGATCGGGATGCTCTCATAGAGCCCTTAGTTGTTGAACATATCTCAATGGTTCGCCCTGCATCTGCACACCAAGAGCGCCAACTGATTGTTCATGAGCCTGCTTCCACAGAGGCTCATGAAGCTGAAGACATTCCAGCAGTTGACCCCACCGCTGTTGAAGACATCGGTCACCATGACAATGTTCAAGATAATGTAGTTCTTCCTCAGATCGAGCACAACTTGGTAGCATCGCCTGTTTTCACGAACAGCGAACTCATCAGCATTGTTCGTCCTCTGACGCCAATTGCTCAGGATGCATCGTGGGCTGATCACCCATAACAACAAGACACCCCGAGTACTCCCCAACAACAAGTCACACCACCCCGACAAGAAGACGAAGATGACTTTGAGGCCCAGCCAACTCCATCTCCAAAGGCGTCACCAGCGTTACGCAGGCTTCGCAAAGGACCAAGGCCTCAAGTCCCTCTTTCGAGCGTTCCAGAAGGAGAAGTGCACCACCAATCTGTTGCACGTCAAGTGTTTCCAGATGCCACTCCTACTGTGACTGTCTCTGAATCCGAAGCCAAAATGGCTGAAGATATTCCGGCTGCATCAGCCAATGAAGTAGAAGCCCCAAGAGTTGCTACACTCCCATCTTGTAACGCACTCGATGCGGCTATATCTCCCACGTGTCGAAGCATGACTTAGAGGCATAACCGCATTGAAAGCAATGTCGCAAGTGAGGTAATCTTCGCAAACAACCCATGTAATATAATAAGGGAAAAGATACATAGTTGGCTTACAATCGCCACTTCACACAATTACATGAATAAAGCATTACATCATCCAAATACAATCATGGCCCGACTACGGTACCAAAATAAAAGAAGAACCCCAAATGCGACAAGGTCCCCGATCGACCCCAACTGGGCTCCACTACTGATCAACTAGAACGAAACAACACAAAGGACAATATCTTCATCGAGCTCCTCCTGAGCTTGGTTGCGTCATCTGCACGGTCTTATCGGCACATGCAAGCTGGTTTTTGAGGTATCTGTGAGCCACGGGGACTCAGCAATCTCGCACCCTCGCGATCAAGACTATTTAAGCTTATAGGAAAGCTAAAGGTATGTGGTGGAGCTGCAACAAGCGACTACCATATATGGTGGCTATCAGACGCAAATGAGAGCGAGAAGAGAAGGCAAAGCACGATCGAGAAACTATGATCAAGAAGTGATCCTAGAACAACCTACGTCAAACATAACTCCAACACCGTGTTCACTTCCCGAACTCCGCCGGAAAGAGACCATCACGGTTACACACGCGATTGATTCATTTTAATTAAGTTAAGGTTCAAGTTATCTACAACTGGACATTAACAAATTCCCATCTGCCCATAACCGCGGGCACGACTTTCGAAAGTTCAAATCCCTGCAGGGGAGTCCCAACTTAGCCCATGACAAGCTCTCACGGTCAACGAAGGATATTCCTTCTAGCGGGAAGACCAGATCAGACTCGGAATCCCGGTTACAAGACATTTCGACAAGGTAAAACTAAACCAGCAACACCGCCCGAATGTGCCAACAAATCCCGATAGGAGCTGCACATATCTCTTTCTCAGGGCACACTCAGATTGTCCTAGGTACGGGTAGGCCAGCCAGAGTTGCCCCTGGTGGCCACCGGTAGCTGACAGGTGGACCAACACTCAAAGGAGCACTGGCCCGGGGGGGGTTAAAATAATGATGACCCTTGAGTCTGCAGAACCCAAGGGAAAGAAAAGGCTAGGTGGCGAATGGTAAAACCAATGTTGGGCATTGCTGGAAGAGTTTTACTCAAGGTGAATTGTCAAGGGGTTCCCATAATAGCCCAACCGCGCAAGGAACGCAAAATCCGGGAACATAACACCGATATGACGGAAACTAGGGCGGCAAGAGTGGAACAAAACACCAGACATAAGGCCGAGCCTTCCACCCTTTACCAAGTATATAGATGCATTAGTTAAATAAGAGATATTGTGATATCCCAACAAATATCCATGTTCCAACAAGGAACAACATAGCCATGTTCCAACAAGGAACAAACTTCAATCTTCACCTGCAACTAACAACGCTATAAGAGGGGCTGAGCAAACCGGTAACATAGCCAATCAACGGTTTGCTGGGACAAGGTAGGTTAGAGGCTTGGTTCAACAATATAGGAGGCATGATAAGCAAGTGGTAGGCATCGTAGCATAGGCATAGCAAAAGAGCGAGCATTTGGCAAGCAAAGATAGAAGTGATTTCGAGGGTATGGTCATCTTGCCTGAAATCCCGCAAGGAAGAAGAACGAGTCCATGAAGAAGACAAATAGACGTAGTCGAACGGGTCCTCACAAACGCGACGTTACCGGAACCAACCCGAAGAAGCAAACACCGGAAAGGAAGCACACAACATAGTAAACAACCAACACAAGAACATGGTATGATATGCGGGATGCGGTATGCGATGCATACGCATGATTTGACAAGGAATGATTGAACCTGGACTCAACTTGGAAATCCAAGTGTGCCACTAGAAAGGTGAGGTGATTTCGGTTGAAATCGATATAAAAAACACCGGAATTGGATGCACGGTTTGTAAATGGCAAGCGATTCAAATATGGCACCGGTCTGTGATATACAGCAAGTAGCCATCTAAATGCAACAAGACAAACATGCTACAACACTCAAAATGGCAACAAAATACATGACAGGGATCCATTCAAGATTCTTAACAAAAGAGGAACACTGAGCTACGGCCAATGCATCCACTAACAGGTTGAAACAAGCATGGCAAAAGTGCAATTGGTAAACAGATCTCACACTTAGTGAAATTAACACTTGTCTGGAATTTCAGATCAGGTAGCACACTTTGGAGCATGAAAACTATAATCTACAGGAACTTAACATGGGAAAGCAAGGCATGGCATGGAGCTGCTCAAAGAGCTTAACAAAAGTCCCTTAATGACCTTGAGCCAAAAGGGGACAGAAAATACAATTGCAAGCATGTGAACATGGCAAAAACATAATCAGATCACAGACTTAGTGAAAAACTGGAGCATGCAAATATGATAGCAAGTAGGCATGTTCATGAGCTCGATGCACTCACTCAAAGCAAGGCATGACAAACTAAGCATCCACACATTAAGAATGCACATTATATCAGCTAGACATGGCAAGAACAACAAGATAGCATGCACGGATCAACAACAACATCCTCGGCAAAATCCTAACAAGTAGACAATCTGCCCAGATTCACGAAATAGCAAAAGTAGAGCTCGATTGACTCAAGCTAGGGTGCTCCATAAATGCAAACAAAGACATGGATCAATAGAGAACCACAAGATTAACAAATCATCCTTACTGATCATCCTCAAAAGAGGCATGGATCACTAGGAAACACCATGAACATATGGCATATTGATAAAAACAGATCAAGGACTTCGTGAAATTGCTAAGTCCCTGAAATCAGCATTAATGAATGCACCACTTGGCAAGTTTGTGCTAGTCACCACACACATCACAAAAATACATGGATGGCACCTCTGGAAAGATGACAAAGCATATAACAAAACTCATGTAGAGCTCAGGGGCATATCATGCACACAATAATCATGGCAAAAATGACAAATAGCTATTTGGAGCAACAGATCTGACAATTAACTCAAATAACATTCTTCCAATGGCATTTCGGGCATCAAGATGAACTCAAATGAAAATAATGCAATGGGATGAAATGATGTACTCTCCGAGACGAACATTTTGATATGCTATAAGCCCAAAACGGAGTTACCGATGCAAAGTTACGGCAGGTCAAAGTATGCAAAATGAATCTGAGAGAAGGGAAGAAAGTCAACCCTAGGGTTTTCGTCCGGATCTGGATCTGAGGCGGCGCGTACTTCGAGGTTCATCGAAATCCTGTTCGCCGGAGGAGGGAGCCGCCGGACTTGGAGGAGAGGGAGGTGCCGCGGTGGAGGGCCGGAGCGGGGCGACGCCGGCGGCGATGGTGGCGGAGCGGCGGCGAGGTCGGCGCAAGGCAGCGGCGAGGGAGGCGGGGCCGGCGCGGTGGCGGGCGGCGGGCGTCCGGGAGACGTGCGGCGGCGCGCGTGCCTCGGGGCGGCGCGGGGCCTCCCGCGGGCGAGCGGCGGCGCGGAGACGGGCCACGGGGGCCGGCCTCGGGCTTGGCGGGCCTGGCGGCGGGGACGACAGCGGTGGGTAGGTGGCGGCTTCTCATTCGCTGAGGGGCGCTGCAGACATGTCCGGCGGCGGGATGGACATGTCCGTCGGCGGGAGGAGGACGAAGTTAGGATTTGCACCGCGAAAATTTGGGAAGGGCCACATATTTATAGGTAGAGGGAGCTAGGAGAGTCCAAATGAGGTGGGGTTTTCGGCCACGCGATCGTGATCGAACGCTGCAGATGATGGAGAGGGTTTTGGTGGGTTTTGGGCCAAAATGGAAGGGTGTTGGGCTGCAACACACACGAGGCCTTCTCGGTCCCTCGGTTAACCGTTGGACTATCAAACGAAGTCCAAATGGTACGAAACTTGACAGGCGGTCTACCGGTGGTAAACCAAGGCCGCTTGGCAAATCTCGGTCCAATCCGGAAATGGTTAACCCCCACACATGAAAGGAAGGTAGAAAGGACCACCGGAGGAGATAGGAGCGCCGGAATGCAAAACGGACAACGGGAAAAATGCTCGGATGCATGAGACGAACATGTATGCAAATGAAATGCACATGATGACATGATATGCAATGCATGACACGCATGCAATGACAAGGCAACAATAGCGAATAACTGGAGGACAACTGGCACATCGGTCTCGGGGCGTTACACGTCTCAGCAAGATGTTGTTCTCGAGGAGAACGTGACCGACCCTCCAGCTTCTGAAGTGGAGGTTGAGAATCCTGAGGCTGCCACCACCAACACAAATGAAGTCAATGACGTAGTCATGGCTGAAGCAAATGTGGAGCCTGCACCTGAAATCAATATGGCCCCTGAAGCCCATGAAGACAATGCCAATGCCCCTGTTCCCCCTCCAAGACCTCACACAATGGAGCTGGCATTTGATCGTGGTCAGCAAGTTATGGTTTGATGGCCCATTCTAACTCCTCCGCCTGCTGCTGGTCCACAATTTGAGTACCAGTTGAGCACAGGCCTCAAGTCCAAAAGCCTAAGCCAAGACTTCCATGTTTCCCAAGCACTACCACTTCACCTGGGGTCTTCAATGTGAATGGCTTCGTGGCACATAATACCTTCTTCAACAGCTCCAAGAACCCTCATACCAAACCGCGCATTTCCTCGGATCGGTTCTGGAGCTATCAGCAGCGCATCTACTATTCCTGTGTCCTATACAATCAAGGGCGCATATTTCCACATATGCGCCTCGACTCTGAAGCTATAGCTGGTCTGCCCTGCCTCGAAGAAGCATTGGACTGTTTCCAAGACGCTAGTCTGCTGCAGTTCATCACTGACAAGGAGCATTGGAATGAAGAATTGTTGCTTCAATTCTATGCCACTCTTCATATTCGAGGCTACAACAGGGATCCTAAGACTTGGGTCCTTGAGTGGATGATAGGCAATGTCCATCATGAAGCTAAAGCTCTTGACACCATTGAGCTCACAGGCCTGCACACTCCTGGTGAATACTATGAACCAGGTTGTCAACAACATCAAGATGCCTTGGACAGCATCTTTCAGAAGCCAGAACCCAACATGAGTCAAATGCTGAGCATGATGAAGCCTTTGCCTCCAGATGCTGAATATCGTACGGAGTTCTTTGTTGAAGACCGCGAGTACCTGCCTCGCACCATCTACCACATCATCGGGAAGACTCTATGGCCTGTCAAAGGACACTCACCTGCAGCGAAGCTTGAAGGAGAAATGAAGACTTTGGTTTTCTATATCTTCAATGGCATCAGCTTCAATGCTCAAGACTTCTTCATCAGGCAGTTGGCTACGTCTGGCTCCGACATCTTTGGGTTTAAATTATATGCTCCATGGGTCATGCGCCTGATCAAGCGTCACTCAGCCTTCAACTATCAGCCGTCTGCGCGCAATCATCTTATATTCTTGCCCGAGGTTGATCTGTCAGTTGAAGCCATGTACCCAGAGCCTGCTAAGGATCCCATTTATCTTCACAATGCTGATCACCAAAGCTTCACCCAGCCCATTGAAGGAATTGTAGCAGTGTCTCGTGTTTATCCCCTTGCTGGAAACACACGTGCCCCTCGTGCTCAAACTGATTCCACTGGTAGCACCATTGCGCAAAGGCCTCAAAGACGATCTCGTGTCCTCAATGACCGAGAGCTTCTCGTCGCGTTGCATCAGAAACAGGACAAACATCACGACTGGCTTAAGCATCAGATGCAAAGCCTCTTGGTGGATGTCAACCGCATTCGCAACCTTGCCTCCAAGAATGCCTTTGTTGCCCATGAAACTTGTCGGCGTACATGGAAAGGGCTGACGCTTATGTGTTCTAAAGATGATCTTCAAGAGGATGGCTTCTCTGAACGCTTCAAGTTTGACTCAACACCTCCAAGAAGGACTGTGCTGCGACGAACTCCGTCTCTTGAAGACTCCGAGTTCTCTTCCTCTGCTGCAATAGTGAATGCACATGTCATCGATGATGAAGACGATGCTACTTCACCACCTTCGGCGCGAATCACCACTGCACCGAGTTCGTCTGCACCGCCAACCAACTCCGACGACCCTGCTGCTTCACCTACTCCTCATGGGAACGAGTAGGTGCTCTATGTCTTTAAACCTTTTTGGTCCTTACTGACAAAAGGGGGAGAAACATATGAGTTTGATAGTCTTCAAGCGGGTCCATATGGGCGGTGGTTTTATATTTTGCCTAGTGTTTACAACTCTCGCGTTTTGATACATTTGGTTCTTTGAGTTGTAACACTTAAACTCAATGGTCATCTGCTACTTATTTGCTTTTCTGTGATGCGATGATAAATTCCGCATGTGCGACGATAAATTCCGCACTTAGATCATTTTGCAGACGTCCATTTTTCGTTATGCATGTCATTATCTTCACATACTTTTCATGCATGATGAATTGTCATCATAAGTTGAAGAGGATCTCCAAAAGTACAACCTGCCATGTGCATTTGCATACCAAAAGCAAATTACATATATGCACATCTTCAGGGGGAGCCTTTGCCACTTATGAAGACAATAACCTATCCTTTACAAGTTCACATATTTTATTCCCCGTTGAAAACTTCAACTAGTTTGTCATCAATCACCAAAAAGGGGGAGATTGTAAGTGCATCTAGTGCCACCACTAGTTGGTTTTGGAGTATTGACGAGAAACCTAGTTGAGGGACTAATGTGTTTGTGAGAATTGCAGGATAACACAGGTAGAAGTCCCACATTGATTCGGTTTTCCTACCAGAGATGACCCCTAAAAATGTAAGAAGACATTGAAGACAAAGGTGGTATGTGAAGACATTTACATTGAAGACTATGATAAGAGAAGACATCGCATGAAGACTATGGAGCGCGAAGACTTAGTTCTTTCATCGTTCTTTTTCTTCTTTGTTGAGTCATAGGAACCACAGTACTGTTAAGTGGGGTCCAAGAGAACCAGTCAGAATGACTGAAGTGATGCTTAACCAAAATCCTATGTCTTCGAGTGAAGACTATGAGAGCAAATCTTGTCCAGAGTTGGATAAGTCAGCTTTGCTTGTAGCCCAAGTAAAGTTGTCATGTGTGTTTGAAATCTGACCGTTGGAACACGTGTCAGTTCCTTAGTGACCCAGGGTCATTTCGGACAAATCAGGTCGGGTTGCCTAGTGGCTATAAATAGCCCACCCCCCTACAACCACAAACGGTTGGCTGCTCAGAGTTAGAATACGGCTTTTGTCGTTTGAGAGCAACCCACCTCGAAGCCTTTGAGAGAGAATTCCTTGCGAGGATAAAGCCCTAAACACCCAGAGCCAAAGAGTGTTACGCATCACTTAAGTCTTCCTGTCTGTGTGATCTGAAGACTTATTACATTTGAGGACTGTGAATCCTCCAGCCGGTTAGGCGTCGCGTTCTGAGCATCCAAGAGTGATTGTGGATCACCGGTGAACGAAGTCCGTGAAGGTTTGGAAGTCTACCTTGAAGACTTACCAGAGTGATTGGGCGAGGTCTGTGTGACCTTAGCTCAAGGGGAATACGGTGAGGACTGGGTGTCCTGAGCTGTGTGTTCAGGACTGGATGTCCGGGACTGTGTGTCCTCAGGTTTAAATACCTAGCCACCCTAACCAGACATACAACTGTCATAGCAGTTGGAACTGGTCCAACAAATCATTGTCTTCAACGAGTCACTGGTTTCATCCTTCCCTTCCCTTTACTTACTGTTGGTCCTTGTGAAGTCATTGTATGATTGCATTATCTTTTGTCTTCACTGAGTGACTGCTTGTTCTGATTGGCTTCACAATATCTTCCTACCTGATCCTTACTGCCTAGCTGCTATTAGTCATTGTGTTTTCACTTCATTGAATACTTGACTATGGTTTGCCTAGTGTAGTCTACCTTCCGCTGCATGGTAATAGGTTTATTTCTATCGTTTGTCTTTGAAACTTGCATGTATTGAAGACTTTCATAAAAATCACCTATTCACCCCCCTCTAGTCGATCACTAGCACTTTCATCCTCTCCAGATCTAAACACGATAGCGGTGGCCACACACACTCTCTCTACTCACTGCTAGTCACAGATCCAACCGAATCCTCTCCGCCGAGGAAGGTGAGAAGGGGCAACGTTCACGCGGTCGTCCTCGACGACGGCTTTACCCACTGCCGGCACGTCCCAATCAGCATGCCTTGCCGTTCTCTCCCAAGCATCGTTGGCAAGGGAGAGCCTCCCACCCCTTCTTCCTTGCTGCCATAGTGTGGGCAAATCCGGCCTCCCGCAGCCCAGCTAGCAACATCCCGGCGACCCTTAGGTATAACTTCCTTCAAAACTGGCCTTGCTCTACTTCCCGAGATCCTAACGTCGATGCATTTGTATCTTTTACTATTTCTCATCCCCCTCATGTAGATAGGATTGATCGGCTATTCGAAAACCACCTAATTTTTTACTGTTAAGAGGTAAAACTAGTTCATGCACTCGAATCTAGTACTACTTGGTTCAAACAAGGAAGAAAGGGGGTGGGGTGGGGGAAGATTTGTTACCTGAATCTAGCACTTGGTCGAAAGAGGAAATAATGGGGGCGAAAAGTAGCAGAGACTGGCTATCCAACTGGTCTCTAGGTCTAATAGGGAAATAAAGGGAACGCAGTACAAACTCAATATAAACCCGATATATTGGTTGAAAAAGGAAAGAAAGTGGGAACTGGGGGACAAGTCAACAGAGTAAGTCCAGCACTAGATTTGCTAGCCTCACACAGTATAAGGTGGCTATATACAGAAAAAAATGGGACCAATCCAGATATCCTCTTCTGATGTTTGTTGTCCAGAGCCGCTCTTATGTAATGCCACTAGTAAAATGTAGCAGTCGCACTGTTAAAATTAAGGACATGTTAAACCAATGTTTTTTTCAATGTAATGCCTCCAGTAATATGAATCAATGGCACTTTTTTCATGCCCTGCTAAATTTCCCATTAAGATAAGTTGCTTCCTTTCGTTAGAGATGCAACTGTCCTAGTCCGCCTACTCTCCTGGAGCTTCACGACCAACCTTGATGTTGCTCAATTTTATTGCAACTAATGAAGAAGAAGCTCTGTGGGTTTTGTTTTATGATGGAAATAGAACCGGGGCTGGAGCCCTTTCTGAAAAAAGAAGAAGAAGAAGGTGCTAGCTCATGGGACATTGCTTCATTTTAGGTGAACTGGACCAAAAGGTCCCATGAATTGAATCAACCATGTTGGTGACTTGTGTCATCCCTTCTATGATGGGGTTGACTGCAGATATGGTTCGCATCACGAGGTTGTGTTCCTTTTTGGTCTGATCGTTTGCCAAAGATCCTGCATATTGATCCTGCTCTTGAGCTACTATTTTGGCACTGCCATGATAAAGCAGTAATGTTATTATTTTGCACCTTAATCAAGTGGCACTATTAATTTGAGGAAATGTTTTGGCACCGCTAGTGCCACTGTTTTTTTATATATCGAAAGAGGGGGTTCCCTCCGATTTCATTAAAGAAACCCAACCATAGAGAACCATTATCCGACAACATCTTAGTGTAAACGGGCAGTTATGCAACTACTACTAGAACGGACTGTGTACTAGCAGGAGAAAAGTTCACCACATAAGCTAGGCAATTAGGGGGACGCGGCACCAGCTCGACCAAGTTTGGATTACAACCCAAATGCTACCACAGGAACATGAGGGGAAGATAGGGACTGAAATAGCCAGCTTCATCATCCCAATCTAAGCACCCACAGCCTTCATCCTTGTGACGCACGGTACACCTCGTTTGCCACCTGCTCGACCCTAGTGTCATTGATAAAATGAAGTAATAATACAGTTAAAATAGAGCGAGTGTCCTCTCTATCATTTCATTTCCAATGTAGATAAAGAAAGTGCTTCTCTTTGTTAATGTATGTTTCATCAACTAGTCCCATTGTTATTGTTTTAGCATTTCTGCAAACTTGGGTGCTTAATTTTAGTTGATCTGCACAAAAAATAGAGATTTGAATGTCTCAAGGCCCCTCCTTGTACTATCGCTATGCACTGATGTTTATCACTGGCAAAAGGTGTATCGGGGAGACTTGGGTCGATTTCCAATATGATGTAATACTTTCTTTTGTTTATTAGTGTATGTTTCATCAACTAGTGTCACTATAATGTAATCACGCCTTTTCATTATCTGTGCAAATAGGGTTATTCAGCTGCATTCTGGTGGAACTTCACAAATGTACGGATGGAACCGACATATATTGAGAGTGCGAGGTGCCAAGTAAAAATTACCAACACCAATCCTGCTCCATCTAAGCATTGGCATCCACCACCATCAGTGGGATGTGTGGCGCTCACTGTGGACGGATCTTTCTCGACAGCAAATCCTCTAACCAAATACTAGTAGCGTAGACTTAAAAAATACTAGTAGCCTATATTGGCAGTTTTCTAGGGGTGTACTCTTTTCTGAAAGAAGCACCAATCTATTTTTGTTTATTTGTACACAGTGTCACAACTTTGACCCAAAAGTCCAGAGCTATTTTAGGGTGATTGGCGTAGTACTCGGGGACTGATTGTAAGCATGATTTTTATTAGTTGTCACGGGTATCTTGGAATCGTTCCGATAGTCTTGTGACGAGAACATTGTTCTTGGTGCCTCCTGACATTCATGGGCTGTAGCAGTGTCCCGGGGAGTTGAGCTCTGAGGTGTTGTCATCATAATTTTATCGTTGCAGTTCTGGAATACCTGAGTTCACCGACAACGAAAATCTCTTTTGTGCAGTTGTTGGTGAGATAACCTCGACGCCACCTAGTACTGGGGCGGGAGTTCGAGAGTATTGCCATAACTCGTTTAACGGATGCTTTTCGAAGGTTGAGGTAAATGATTTTCGTAGGTTTCTTTGTTATGTGTTGAAGGATGGATACAGCTGGATGTAGGTATTGCTAGTTTTGGGTGAGATATTATGCTTCCCCTGTATCCCCAACACCTGATTGCATAACCAGAAAGTTTCGGGAGTTTATAAGTAGGAATTCAATTATCTCGTACGATATCCTTCCAATAGACACATAATACGATATGGGATCTATCATATGTTTGTTTATGGCTTATCTCCTAAGCCAATCCTTTGTTTTTTGTTTTGGTTTGTGGTATTCAAGTTCCTTCAAAGTCAAATGTTGATTCCATGCTTCTTTCTAAGCGGTTTCTAATATTTCTATGGGAATACCAATCCTTCGTGATAATCGAGATTGTCATGTCAATCCTTTTTAACCGGCGTATTTCTCTTCAAGTGGATCCGATAATTTCAACATCCGCAAGATCACCTCTCGGTTTTTCCCAATGTTGTTCGTTTCATCTGTCTCCAAGTTGCCTTGTTTTCCCACCCACCCACCCAGTTTCCTTCAAGGAATCAGATTTCTGAATCAAGTATCCATCTTATGGATGTGAAGTTTCTTCATTCTTTCCGTCAATGTTCTTATCTGGTGATTCTCAGGAAGATACTAACGGAGCTTCAAGTGTTTTATTCTTTGTTCTTTTCTTCTCTGATGGATTCAATTCAAGCTTTGTCGAGCATATCCTCTCCTCGTTTCAAATGCTTTCTTATGCCGGTGCACTTCTTAATTATTCACCTCTCGTTTTCCATTTGTTCCGTTGTGCTGAAGATATCTCGGAAGATTAGTGCTTCTATTCTTAATGAATCTAGGCTATTTTCGAGGTCTTACCTTATTCAAGCCATTTAATTCAACCGGCGCATTATATCTTTTAAATCGTTCAATTGTGTTTCTTTTGAGTGGGCCCTAACCCACAGGTCTTTTCCTAGGATCTTACCTGACTCTTCTTATTTTCCCGGAGTTACTCTCAAATTCTTTTCAAAGTTTGACGTAAGAATGAATTGTCATTAGTCAAATGTATTTCTCCAAGAACTTTCAAATTCTTTTCATTGTTGATTCAACCTTTATATTCTTCATTATTCCGGAGTGTCTCAACAATTCATGGTGGTGTTTCTCGTGTCATTTTCAGATTTTGAAGACCGAAGAAGAGTTCCTCTTAAATCTTGCTCCATTCTCTTCAAGATTCGTGATTCTAGCTTGATGCCATCCTCTCATTATTGTTTTCAATTGTGAGAATTCTTTTCACCCATCCGGAGCAATTTAGGAGTCTTTGCAGTTTGATTCTCCGGAGCCCATCATCTCAGAAGTATTCATTTTTACCTTTCAGCTCTCTTTCTCTAAATATTACCGGTGCATCATTCAAGGTTTCTCTAATCGGTTCGTGATCTATTCGTTCTCATGTATCTAAATTCTCTCAAGTATCTTCGTTCATTTTATAATTCTTCCCGGTGTTTCTTTATCTTTTGTTCGTTCTTTTTCAATTCTTACGGTGGTTCGTTCAACATTCCTCTTCCGTTGTTATCGTATCAATTCATTCGTTGTTTCCAAATCCTACCGGTGGTTCGTTGAAGAACTTCCCAAGTTTGCGCTATATCTCTCTTAATCCTTTCCATTGAGAATAAGTAGTATGCCAAATCCGTCACTTGTCATCAATTTATATTGGTGAAGGATGAGCATAACTTAATTCTTATTCTTGTTTCACCCAAATTATTAATTCCTTATTCCGAAGGTTCATCAAATTCTCGGTTTCAATCGTTTCATCTTTTCTTTTCCCGGAGTTTCAAGCTCTCTCAATTATATCACCAAAGATATTTAGCTAAATCATCGCAAGGCTTCACCTTGTGTTTTCAACTTCTCTTTCTTTTTATCATCATTTTGTTACCGGAGTTCTTCATGGAGGCTCTACATGGTGTTTCGTCAAGGATTCTTTTCATTCTTCAATTTCTCTTCAAGATCCCTCTCGAAGTTATGATCTTCCAAGCTACACTCTAAAATAAACATGGTGTTCAACACATGTGTTGTTTTGAGGGTTGCAAGCATTCTTCATCTTGCATTTCGAAGTGCAATTCTTTCATATCTCATCTTTTGAGGTGGTGTTATGTCATTGTTGACAATTTCCCTTCTTGTTTCATGATTCACAAGTTGTCCGGAATGACATATTTTAAACCCATCATTTTCAATTCGTTCTTGAGATCCTTTGCAACCAATCAATCTCTTCATTGGAGTTATCTTGGGTTATATTTCACCTAAAGCTTTCCCTAAGGGTTGTTGCTATTTATGGTGCTTATAAACGACCCAAGTTCTTCATTTATCCTCCCGATGAAATAAGTTTCTTGTCTCCTTGTTGATATCAATCTAATCTTGTTTCCATTTATGGCAGAATTTCACCTCAAGTTTTGAGATGTTTTCATAAGCCCACAAGCAGCTTATTGTTTTCATTGTTGATTTTTCAACAACTCCGTTCAATCCTACTTTGCAAGAATGCTTTTCAAATTCAATTATGGTAGAAGTTATCGTTTCCTTCTACATTCTCTTGTTCCGACAATCTAGCTTCTATTCATCCGCTCCGAAGGCATTGTGATGTTTTTCTTCGACCCATCATATCATTTCGGAGATCATGTTCTTTTCATACTTATCCATTTAACTGGATTGTTGTGTTCTCATTCTAATTCTCTCATCTTATTAAGTTTTGCCTTCCTTCTCAACCGGAGTGTAGTCTGAAATCTTTCTTACCCCTTGTGCCATTCTTTCAATAGTACCGGAGGCAGTGTGTTGTTGATCTCATCAAGTATCCTCTCATCTTGTCAAGTTCATGTTGAATTCTTTCCATTTACAGTGGGAATGCTGCCCAAATTATATCATTCCTTTTCCCTCTCTGTCTTGTTTTAACAGGAGTGTTGTCGTAATTGATCCTTATCGTTCCTTGTACATCTTGTTTCTACCGGAGTGCTTGCATGTACTTCTTGTCCATTGCAACCCTTTTCTTATGTCTTTCAACCTACAAGGTTCTCGTAATGGTCCTTGTTCCTCTTTTCTAACGGAGTGTTTTCAACTTTGTTAATCTTTGTTGTATTCTTTCTTTCAATTTGTACAACCTCTCAAGGTTCATGGTTTCACTCATTTGTCAAAGAAGCAACTTAGTTTTCCTCTTCCTTTTTCCCTCCTGTGCCATCCCAGATCTCGGGACGAGATACCCTCATAGTGGTGGAGTGTTGTGATGCCCCGAGACCGTTGCAACAGGTGTCTTCCAGTTATTCATTGTTGTTGCCTTCTCATTTGCATGCGTGTTGCATCTTGCCATGTCATCATGTGGATTGCATCATCATGTTTTCAAAACTTGCATCCATTCGGGTTCCCCCAGTTCCGTCCATTGTCCGTTCTGAGCCAAGACACACTCACACGCGCCCATGGCATGTCCGAAATATTATTTTATAAGTGGCCGGAAAATGTTCTCGGAATGGGTTGAAAGTTGGCATGCGGTGTTGTTTTGTTGTCAGTAGGTCTCCTGCCAAGTTTCATCGCATTCGGAGTTCGTTTAACACCCCAACGAATAACTATAGAGGTAATAGTAGCTGGTCTATCGTCGGACGTTTTCGGTCACTGGAAACAGTGGCCGGGCCTCTCTCTCTCTCCTCTCTTCTCAGCACATCTCTCTCTAGCACAGCCCACTAGCCCACCTATCTAACCCCCCTCCGCTCTGGATCGTCCGATCAAGATCGAACGGCTCCGAAACAGAGCAAATCCCCCCTAACCCTAAACCTGCCCTATATAACACCCCTCCCTTCCATTTTTGGCCTTCTCCTTCCTCCCCCTCAAAATCCCCGCCCCAATCATTTTCCAGCCGCCTCCCACCTCCTCTCCTCGAATTCTGGCACCGGCCAACCCATCAACTACCACTTGGCGTCGTCCAACTAGCCAGCCGCCGCGGGCCAGGAGCTCACCACCTCTCCCATAGCGCCACGTCGCCTCCCTAGTGCCCACTTCGCCGCGACCCGCCTGGCCCATTCGCGGCCCGCCCCGGGCCGCAACCGGGCCTGAGGCGCCCCGTCCTGCACTGCCGCCCGTCCCATCGCCTCCTTGATCGCGCCGCCCAGCTCCCGAGCAGTGCCTTCCGCGCCGAGCATCGCCGGCGCCTCGCCAGAACCCCGCCTCGCCGGATCCCCGCCGCTGGTGAGCAGCGCGCCGCCGCGCCCCTTCTCCTCCTTCCTCCCCTCGGTTCCCCTCACCTTGCTCTCTAGTTCCCGCGCAGGTGCCTCACCCCACCATGGATCCGATGCTCCCCGTCGGCCCTGTTTCGCCTCGCCCCGCCCGGATCCGGTGGTCCTCATCGTGGATCCGCCGTCCCCGCCATCAGATCGCGCTCCTTCGCCGTCCCGCCGCAAGTCCCGCGCCACCTCCCTGTTTCGCTCCTGATCGAGCAGGACGACGAGTGCTACCCCGATTGACCGCGAGCGTGGCTGGGCCGCAACCGCTCGCCCTCGCTCTGCCGCGTGGGCCTCTACAGCGGCACCGGCCCATGGGACAGCTTCGGCCTGCCTCCCAGCATCTCCAGCCGAGCCCAGCAGCCGGCCTGCAGCGAGCCTCTTCACCGACTAGGCCTAAGCCCATGGTGAGGACGCCCCCAACCCCTCTCCTATGCTTGTTGGGCTGGCCAGATTCGGCCCGCTATGTTTTTTCCTAGTCTTGCGAATTTTGCCAATATTCCAGAGTTGCCAGTTTTACAGTATAGCCCCTAAACTTCATGAATATCATATCTCACAAACCGTGCATCAGAATTAAACAAACTTAATATGTAAAATGCTTAGAATTTTGTGTAGTTTAATAATATCCAACTTTCATCTATGTTTAAAATGTTGTTTGTGTTTATTTTGCATAATGCCATGCTAAAATGATTTAATTCATAACTAAATAATCGTAGCCCCGTTTTAATAAACTTTATATGTAAATGGGGTAGAATAATGCCTAGTTTAACATGGTGTACTTGCTTTACATGTTTAACAACTCTAAAATTGTGTACAGGGTAGATCAGTACCATAACCAAAATATGCACATGAGGATTTTCTGGACTTGTTGCTTGTTGTTCCGGCCCCATTTAAACTTGCCTAGATGGGTAGCTTTCTTTTGCTTCACCCCTTTCCATGCTAACCAACATTTAATATTGTTGAGAACTTAAACGGGAGAGAACTAAATAATTGTTGTGGTGTTTCGTCAATATGCAACGAAGTTGCATATTGAGCTCCACTTAATTTGTAGGATTGCTTGTGCACTTTGTCATGCCATGCCTCTTTAAACCGGACATGCATCATACTTTGTTGTGCATCATGCCATGTTTATGTGGTGGTTGTTTTACTATGTTGTTTGCTTCTTTCCGGTGTTGCTTCTTTGGGTTAGTTCCGATAACATCGCGTTTGTGAGGATCCGTTCGACTACATCTGTTTTTCTTCTTTTTGGACTCGTTCTTCTTCCTTGCAGGATCTCAGGCAAGATGACCATACCCTCGAAATCACTTCTATCTTTGCTTTGCTAGTTGCTCGCTCTATTGCTATGCCGCGATGCCTACCACTTGCTATATCATGCCTGCCATATTGCCATGTCAAGCCTCTAACCCACCTTTCCTAGCAAACCGTTGTTTGGCTATGTTACCGGTTTTACTCAGCCCCTCTTATAGCATTGCTAGTTGTAGGTGAAGATGAAGTTTGTTCCATGTTGGAACATGGATATTGTTGGAATATCATTATTAGATCGTATTTACTTTAATGCATCTATATACTTGGTAAAGGGTGGAAGGCTCTGCCTTATGCCTGGCGTTTTGTTCCACTCTTGCCGCCCTAGTTTCTGACATACCGATGTTATGTTCCTTGATTTTGCGTTGCTTACACAGTTGGGTGTTATGTGAACCCCTTGAGAGTTCGCTTTGAATAAAACTCTCCAACAAAGCCCAACCTTGGTTTTACCATTTGCCACATAAGCATTTTTCCCTTGGGTTCTGCAGACTCAAGGGTCATCTTTATTTTAAACCCCCGGGCCAGTGTAGCTCCGAGTGTTGGTCCAAACTGGGCGATGTCCGGCGCCCCCTAGGCAACTAGGGTCTATGCCAAACCGACGTCTTGCCCATCCAATGTGCCCTGAGAATGAGATACGTGCAACTCCTATCGGGATTTGTCGGCACATCGGGTGGCTTTGCTGGTCTTGTTTTACCATTGTCGAAATGTCTTGTAACCGGGATTCCGAGACTGATCGGGTCTTCCCGGGAGAAGGAATATCCTTCGTTGACCGTGAGAGCCTGTGATGGGCTAAGTTGGGACACCCCTGCATGGTTTTGAACTTTCGAAAGTCATGCCCGCGGTTATGGGCAGATGGGAATTTGTTAATGTCCGGTTGTAGAGAACTTGACACTTAACTTAATTAAAATGAATCAACGACGTGTGTAGTCGTGATGGTCTCTTTCTGGCAGAGTCCGGGAAGTGAACACGGTTCTTGTGTTATGTTTGAACGTAAGTAGTTTCAGGATCACTTCTTGATCACTTCTAGTTCACGACCGTTGCGTTGCTTCTCTACTCGCTCTTATTTGTGTATGTTAGCCACCATATATGCTTATTGCTTGCTGCAGCTCCACCTCACTACCCCTTTTCTACCCATAAGCTTAATTAGTCTTGATCTCGCGGGTGTGATATTGCTGAGTCCTCGTGACTCACAGATACTTCCAAACAGTTGCAGGTGCCGATAATACCAGTGCAGGTGACGCACCCAGCTCAAGTGGGAGCTCGATGAAGATCGTGTTCATTGTGTTGTTTCATTTCCTGTTGATCAGTAGTGGAGCCCAGTTGGGATGATCGGGATCTAGCATTTGGGGTTGTCTTCCTTTATTTTGGTTTCGTAGTCGGACCTTGTTTGTATTCTGGATGATGTATGTTTAACTTGTATTTGTGTGAAGTGGCAATTGTAAACCAACTCTTTATCCCTTTCTTATTAAGTACATGGGATTGTGTGAAGATTACCCCTCTTGCGACAAACCTACCATGCGGCTATGCCTCTAAGTCATTCCCCGACACGTGGGAGATATAGCCGCTTTGTGGGTGTTACATTGGCGTACCGTGGAATGTAGGAAATGGCCTTGTGTTCGATCGGCCATGGTCGAAATAGGATCATGTTCATCGGGAGGGGTCTGGCGTACCGCAAAACGGAGGAAACGAACCTCCTATGGTCGAAACGGGTGTCCTATTGATCAGGAGGGTGTGGCGTACCGCAAAACAGAGGAAACTGACTTGTGTTGGAGCGCTACGGTTGAAACAGGGGTCCTGTTCATAGGGAGGGGTGTGGCGTATCGCAAAACCGGACTCCATGGGATACTGTTCATCTCCACCGTCGACCCCCTCTAGCCTCCACGGACTACTGTTCATCCACTGTCGACCTCCTCCAGCCTCGACCTACGACTGTTCATCCACGGGCTCTTGTTCATCCAGCCTCCACCGTGTGCTACTCCACCGGCTCCTGTTCAACCAGCCCTTCCCACAGGCTCCTGTTCAACCACCCCTCCACGGGCTACTGTTCATCCATCCCTCCACCATCTACTATTCATCCTGGCCTCCACTGGGTGGTCCTGTTCATCCAGCGATCGATCGGGGTCCTGTTCATCCAGACGCAATACCACGGGGTCCTGTTCATCCACCCCCACCAGGAACTGTTCATCCGAACCCCCCAGCAACGCTAACTATTCATCCAGAAGCAGCATCGATCGGCTTCAGTTAGCAGCAATAGCAAAGGAATCGCTCGATCGGGTTCATTTAACAGCCATCGATCGATCGCTCGGGTTCAGTAACGCGTAGGCTGCAGTGCAATCGCTCGGGTT
Source organism: Triticum dicoccoides (assembly GCF_002162155.2). Taxonomy (NCBI): domain Eukaryota; kingdom Viridiplantae; phylum Streptophyta; class Magnoliopsida; order Poales; family Poaceae; genus Triticum; species Triticum dicoccoides. The sequence goes on along the minus strand of NC_041382.1, from coordinate 306,955,737 downwards.
CAGTTAGAGCCCAATGCCTCGCTCGGTTTCAGTTAGAGGCCAATGCCTCGCACCCATGCGCATGCGTGTACGAGAGAAACGCGCATCGCTCATCCCTAACCACCCACCGTAACCCGGAACACCCTCGCTTATACCATGGTTTTTTCCGTCATGGATGGCCCAAAGAATATCATGCAGCTGCGTCTCCGACCCGCCTAGGACGAAAAGCCCATTTTCTGTCATGATTTTTTGTCATAGAAGTAGGACCCCACCACATCTATGATGATACCATGTTTTTTCACAATTATTGTCATAGAAGAGTCATAAGAATGACATAAAAAAATTCGCTCGGCCCAAAATGTCACGGATGTGTCTTTTTTTGTAGTGCGGATTGATACAACAAATAAACCAGGTGGTATTAATCCTAGTAATTGTTTCTTGCTTGGGTTTACTTTTTTCGAAGAATTATTACTCAGGTTTGGTCCATCATCTATACACAGGTCAAGTGATGGCCGCATTAACGATGGTTGCATGATGGTTCGGTCAATTTCCCGTCTAAAGTTCGGCAAACGCCTCATCGGGGACTCGGACCGCCCAGTGAATACATGCTTTGTCACGCCAGCGGCATGCCCCGACTTTAGCTTCGACGCCAGGCCACATCTCTTTAGAAAAAAATTATTTTGCGTAAATTAATTATGCGAGGTTTTTCTTCTATATTTATATTATTATTGTTTGGACTGCACTATTTTACGTGTGTAGGTAATCGACTTCGACTGCGTCATGCAATCAGTTCGGCAAGCCGACGCCGTCGTCCCAATTGGCGTAAATTGACTCGTGTGATCACCTTGTTGGTAAAATTTGTGAGTGTTCTAGGAACGGGCGTCCCCAGACTTGCCTGCCTGCGGCCCACAGCGTGGCTTTCCTGGTAGGCCTGTACGGCCCATCTTCATCAACAAGGAATCAAGACCCTCGCGAGGGTCCAAGCCTCGTGAGGCGGATGACAGAAGTCCTCCTCAGGAGGGGCCTCACCAGGCTGGCTCATGAGGGGCGGGGAGTTCAAGGTCAGGCAAACGTCGCGAGGTTCTCGTGATGTAAGTCATGACGATCGGTACCAGGCGGGCGCCAGCGCGCACAGCGTACTTGTTTCCTCTTTGGTGCTAAGGGGGCAAGCGCAGGCGCGGACTACCGAGGCATCAAGCAAAGGTTTCCATATTGCTGCAATGAGACCAAGACCAAAAGGACGGCAAGACGGAGGTTACCATGGAGCCCAGGACGGCGTCACCACCAGAACCTTTGGCAAGCGAAGACCACCTTTTGTTATGATAGCTTGTACTATCTGTCCCCCTTAAAACTGGCTGTTGTGGGATCCCTTCCCTCTCAATATTTGGGAATAGGACCAGGGCCCCTATAAATAGGACTAGCCACCACCATAGGGGGGTGGAAAAAGATCATCCTCAACCACACAAGTTCACCAAGCACAAGAACGCCTCAACCTCAGGAGGTTGTTCTTCCCCTCGTACTGTTCGACCTCACCCCAAGAGGCAATCCACTACCACCACACTGGAGTAGCTTATTACACCACAACGTTGTCCCGAACCAGAATAAATCTTGTGTCCTTTACATTGCGAGTTCGTGGAGGTAGTTCGTGAGATCTTAGCTAAGTTAGGACATGGATTGATAGGGGGGAGATCTTCGCGCGCACCCCAGTGTTTGAACCTTAAGGGTTTTGCTGGAACCCATGATCCAACATTTGGCGCGCTAGGGAGGGGTGTGCCGAAGCTTCCCTTCCGTCACTCCGTGTCACGTCGCTTCATCGTCTTCATGGCGGACGCACGTCACGCTCGTGCCGAGCTCCGGGCTGCCCTTGCCACCCACGTTGCTCAGACGACCCCCATAGGCGGGCCCCCCTGTCGCTCTCCGTTGCCTGCCGCCAACACCATCACCGGCCCGACGGGGAACATGCAGCAAGCACCCTCGCTGCACCCCTCGGCGTGACAGGACGGCTGCACCGCCACTCCATCACTGACTCCCGCAGGTTCGTCGTCTCACGCTCGTCGCTTTCCCACGGACGCACGGGCCGCACTCCTCATGGCGCACGAGCTTCTGCGCTGCCGCCCAGTCGACGACCTCTACGAGGACTGGCTTGACCGCATCGCCGAGCTTTTCTGCGCCACAGGGGGCTCCCCTGTGCCGTCCCACTCTCTGCCTCGCCCTCCGCCAGCCACAGGTGACGCAGCTCATGAAGCACCTCCACCAACTCTGCCCCAAGACGGCGCCCTAGCGCCAAGGCACGCGGCTCCACGGCATGACCAATCGCGTCCGGCGCCCGCGCGTGAAGAAAGAAGCTGTCAAGAAGTCCCTCGACCGCAAGCGAACGCTCCGCCACGCCTCGCTCCGCCATGCCAGGATCGTTTGTTGTGGCAAGGCCCCGCACCACTTGCCATAGCGGTGCGCGGGCGCCAAGACCAAGCTCCACCTCCAAGGAAGGCACTGGTGACCATGGCCGGCTACCGCGCCTTCACCCCCGAGCTGCGTAGAATCGCCTGGTCGGGCAAGTTCAAGCCAGATCTGCCTCCTCGCTACGACAGCACCCCCGACCCCGCGGAGTTCCTGCAGCTCTACGAGCTGAGCATCGAGGTGGCGAACGACGACGAGAAAGTCATAGCGCACTGGTTTCCCATGGCTCTCAAGGATGGCCCGCGCTCCTGGCTCCTGAACCTGCCTCCAGGCTCGATTTCCTCCTGGTACGAGATGTGTAACCACTTCATCGCCAACTTCCAGGGCACTCGTGACCGCCCCCCGGTCGCGGGTGACCTGCGGCGCATCAAGCAACAACCAGGAGAGACCCTGCAGAAGTAAATTCAGTGCTTCAACAACGCACGAATCAAGACCCCAAGGTGACTGACGAGGCCATCATCTCAGCGTTCTCCGACGGCGTCCGCGACGTCAAGATGAAGGAGGAGCTCGCCATCCATGAGTAGATGTGCACGACCCTGGAGCTGTTCAACATTGCGACCAAGTGTGCAAAAGCAGAGGAGGGGCGCTACTCCCTCCTCGAGCTCCCTAGTGCGGACCCAGAGGATAAGAAGACCAGGGCCAAGGACGTGAAGCGCAAAGGAGCAGCCGTGCTCGCGGCGGAGCCAGACACCAAGCGCGGCAGAGCCAGCCCGAGTCTTCCAAGGGTAGCTGACCGTTCTGCGCCTTCCATAACCTGCATTCCCACAACACCAGTGACTGTTAAGAGCTAAGAGCCATTCGAGAAGGAAGCTTCGGTCGATGCCCCGAGCGCAGCGACCGGGGCTACGGCCGAGGAGGAGGACGTGGCGGCGGACGATGGGACGACCGTGGCCCGTGCCAGGAGTGGCACGACCGGCCTCGTGAGGACCGCTGGTAGGATCAGCCTCGCAAGGCCGCCTGGAGGGACCGGCCTCGTGAGGCTCGTCCTCAAGGTAACGATGGCCGCCCTCCATTACCGCCACGACCCAGAAGGAATGACGACCACCATCAAGACGAGGGGGCTGGGGGCTTCCAGGAGCCATGTGCTATTGCCTGTATCTTGGTGGAGCTCAAGCCCCAGCCTCGTAGCGTATATTCAAACAATTTGCCCGTGAAGTGAATGCAGTTCTCCCCAAGCTCGAGGCCACATGCCCGCTTAGATGGTCCAGGTGCCCCATGACATTCAGTTCGGCAGATCAACTCAAGTGCACGGCTACTGCAGGCGTCCTCCCATTGCTCTGTTCACCAGTCATCAGCAACGTGCAAGTTACCAAGACCCTCATCGACGGTGGTGCATGGCTCAATTTCATGTCTGTCGATACGTTCGACATCCTGCAAGTGCCATATGACCACCTTCAGCCTACCAAGCCTTTCTCAGGAGTGATCGACGACACTACTACCCCGATCGGGCAGGTCCGCCTCCCCATTACCTTCGGAGAATGCAACAACTACCGCACCGAACTCATCGACTTCGACGTCGCCTACATCCACCTGCCATAAAACGCCATCCTCGGGTATCCAACCCTGGCCAAGGTCATGGCGGTGACCCATCACGACTACAATGTCCTCAAGATGCCAGGAAGCGGCTGAATCATCACGGTCCTGTGCGAAGAGAGAGACGCGGTGTGCTCCCTCGAGCGTGCCTTCCAAGCTGCAGCAATCGACGACCCCGACAGTCAGGGTGAGCGCCCTCCTGAGGCCACCCCCAAGAAGAAGAAGGAGCTACGTCACGCAGGGCCTCAAGCAAGCGGCACCTTGTCAGGATCGGCGCCCGCGCCTGGGCGCCTCCCTCCATCGCATAGGAAAGTGCACCCAGCGCCCCTCTTGGGCAGGGCTCAGGGGCTCTCTTCTGGAGGGTCTCAGACTTTGCCAGCATCACGAGGGAGGCGCTTGGGCACCACTTGGAGGCGTGCTTCGCGACACATTTCCGTTAGGAGAGCACAGGGCAAGGAGTGCCCACCACTCAGGAGTTCATCACCAAGACGCTCAGGAACTGCAAGATGCGAGGGCCATGCGCGGCCTCCGCCGCTCACCAGGCGCAGCTCCCCATCCAGGCGAGGATGCCAGGCTGCGCGTCTGCATCAACGTCTCAGGGCTCAATCGGGCCGCCTCTCAGGAGCTTCTCTGGCCTTCGCGCGTCGGACGGGGGTATTACACCACAACGGTGGCCCGGACCAGTATAAATCTTGTGTCCTTTGTGTTGCGAGTTCGTGGAGTTAGTTCGTGAGATCTTAGCTAACTTAGGACGTGGATCGATAGGGGGGAGATCTTCGCGCGCACCCCAGTTCTTGAACCTTAAGGGTTTTACCGGAACCCGTGATCCGACAGAATTGCCATACCGACATATTCGGTTGCCTCGGGGACTTCGGCATCGTGGAGAGATCTCTACCTCATTGAGTGTTCGGCACACGGGCCATATTTGTTTTAATACTCACTTTGCATAAATTATTAATTATGCAACGAATTTTTATTTTATTATTATTACTATTATCTCCGGCTTGCACTATTTCCTCTGCACAGGTAAATGATTCAGGTTGGGCAGTGCTATCACCTCGGCATACCGACGTACCAGGTCACCTCCGCTGGACCTGGGCTTCGTCATCTCCTCATTAACCCACACCACAGACTTCGGCGTCATACTGCCGGCCTGCTCCGTCGCCTGAGTTGGACTGGAGGTTCCACCCCGCCACATTAGCCGTGCTATGTCGCCACTTCGGAGTGCAGAGCTCTTCGCTCTGCCACCTCGGGACTGGCTTGGGGGCTGGGACCTCGTCCCGCTGTAAGCTCGGGCCGAGCATCGACACCGAGCACATTAACCAGCTAAGTCGCTTTCATGCTCAGTTTTTTTAATTATTGTTCGGTTTGACCAAACATCATATTTATGCTAAAATATGTTTGTCAAAAACGAGTTTCATCAAAAAATACTTTTCTTTGCCTGAGTTAACCGGGGCTCTTAAATTTATATGAGGCATTTTATAATAAGTGTTCTTCTTCTAAGTCGTTGCAATGTCTTTTTCTACCAGTCCTTTCTCGACTCAAGTGTGTGGTCAATAGCCGAATAGCCTGTTTTCTCTCTAGTCCCACTCGAGTTTAGTTTGCTCAACTAGCTTAACGAGTAGTACTCCACCTTTGGGATAGGAGGTTGCTGCTGTAGGCTGACCTACTTGAAGTCTTGAGATTGGATGTGTCATATTAATGCACGACATAAGCACACAAGTAAGACCAATTTTCGGATTGGCACCTAATGACTTGATTTAGTTCAGGCAAAAAGTTTTTACTGAAGTGTCTTGGTTTTCCAATCTTATGGCACTTTTAAACTATTTGTGTGTTTCCGGCGTAAGTCTTGTAGTGCAACACCAGACACCTTTAGAGATTCGGCAAAAACATTCTCGGATATTGCTATATATGCATCGGTTTGAAATTGTGTCTTTGGTCAATAGTTGGGTTGCCCGGAGCCTGTGCTTGCCTCCTATGTCCCGCTTTGTTCGGCTAGGTGTGCAAAGGGAGAACCACTACGACTGTGCCTCCAACTCAAATGGTTAAGCACCTCGGTGGATCAAGCCGAAAACTGACTGTCACAATGGGCTAAAACTGATCAACGATCCGATGATGTTGTCAAACTATAGACCGATACCGATTAGCCCGTGATAAAAGATGGGCCTTTCATAACATTGCCCGAAGTGTTAATGTCTAGACTTCGGTCAGTGCCGAACACTAACCGGGGGCTTGTAGCTAGCTTCCCAAATTTAAAGCTCCCATGACTAAGCAAAAGTTATAAAGTTCACATATCTGATTGCCTTGTTTCCCCTAACACAACCGCCTCCGGGCACCGAGACGTCGGCTAAAGGTTGTCTTGTTACTACAGAAACACCCTTCGTAGCATCTACAAATGGGTAGAAGGCGACGATGGGCCACTTTTAACTGATAAACGGTCGCAACGGAGTCAAAATAAACATATATCATCAGTGTTTGTATTTAGTATACAAGCGCTGCCTTTCGTAATTATCGTTATAAAGCCATAAATATGCATAAATTTGACTTAAGATTTTGGCCAAGCTGGGTTTCCTGGCTCCTTTACCCCTATTTTCCCGATTGTTCGGCTAGGCGGTAAAGGGAGCACCTCTGTGATTGTTACTACTGGGTTGTCACGCCCAATATGCGACTCTATCCAATAGGAACTCGAATGTCCCACTAAGGATAGAACCGCATATTGACACGCTTTTGCAAGGTTGATATCATTACATCAAACCATTACATAATAGATGGGGATACATAAAAGGCATACAATGCCACATGAATACAACAACATCATACATAGTACAACATCCGACTACGGATGAAACACAGACAAAAGCTCAAACGACATCCACCCTGCTAGCCCAGGCTGCCGACCAGGAACCTATCCCCCGAACGAGGAAGAAGTAGAAGAAGAACTCCAAAACAAGCAAACATCGCTCTCATGTCATGATCAACATTACCTGTACATGCAACTATTTGTGTAGTAATCTATGAGCCACGAGGACTCAACAATCCTATTACCATGAGTATCAAGACTAGCAAAGCTTAATGGGTAGGAAAGGGTAAGTGGTGAGGTTGCGGCAGCTACTAAGCAATGTATGTTGTCTAACTTGCGAGTACAAGAGTAAGATGAGAAAATGCGCAACAGTTGCCACCTATTAATGATCAATAACTGATCCTGAACTACTTACGCTCAAACATAACACAACCGTGTTCTCTTCTCGAACTCACTTGAAAATAGACGTTCATAGTTACGCACGCGGTTGGTGCATTTTAATTGACTTTACTTCAAGTATTCTACAACCGGTTATTAAAAAATACCCATCTGCAACATAACCGCGGGCACGGCTCTTGAAAGTTTAAACCCTGTAGGGGTGTCCCAACTTAGCCCATGACAAGCTCACGATCCGCAGAGACAATCCTCCATCGTGGGACTCTCCGATCAGACACGGAATCCCGGTGCACAAGACATTTTGACAATGCTAAAACAAGTCCGGCAAGACCTCCCGATGCACCGACCTAGCCTGATGGGTGTTGCACGAGCTCGTTCATAGGGTACACCAGATGGACCAAGCCACAAGTAAAACCAGCCCTCGAGTTTCCCCGAGCTGGCCACGCAGGCTGCCTGTTTGGGACCAACACCATCAGCACTGGCCCCCCTGCTATGTACAAGATCCTCGGGTTCATGACGCCCTATGCCAATTAATTATTTAGTTCTAGTATTATTATGTCAAATGTTAAAACCAATGTTGGGCCTTGCTAGAATAGTTTTATTCAAAGAAAACTGTCAAGAGGGCCCCATACTCCTCACCATGTTAGGGACGCAAAATCAAGGAACATAACACCGGTATGCCAGAAACTAGGGCAGCAAGAGTGGAACAGAACACCAGGCAAAATGCCGAGCCTTCCACCATATGCCATGTATATAGATGCATTAATTAAATAGGAGATATTGTGATGTCCCATGATATCCATCTCCCAGCATGGAACAACCTGCAACTGCCGTTGGTGTCCTGGGAATGGGGGTACCCAGACTTTCCTGCCTGCGGCCCAGGGCATGGCTCCACCAGTGGCCTGGTACGGCCCATCTTCATCAAGCAACACTAAAGACCCTCGTGAGGGGCCAAGCCTCACGAGGCAGACGACACAAGACCTCCTCAGGGGCAGCCTCACTAGGTTGGCTTGTGAGGAGCGGCGAGATCAAGGCGAGGGGTGACGGTGTCAAAACCCCTCGGGTAGGGGGTCCCGAACTATGCATCTAAGGATTGAAGGTAATAGGATACAGGGGACACGATGTTTACCCAGGTTCGGGCCCTCTTGATGGAGGTAATACCCTATGTCCTGCTTGATTGCTTTGATGAATATAGGGGTTACAATAGTTGATCCACCATGAGATCGTAATGGCTATGTCACAGCCCTAGATTAGTACTTGTTTGTCTTTGCTTTATCATCATGTCATCATGTTTAGATTCAAAGGAAATTTGAATTGGGGATGACCAAGTCCTGGCACTAAATCAATTCAATAGGTTCAACTATAAATATTTTCAATGAACCTAGAATGCCCTCCAAAAATGTTCATTATTTATGGAAAAGGGTGAAAACCTTAACCAGTGATGATTCACATTTTTCTATGGCATTTATGGTCTCTGAATTAATTCAATAAGTATTTGCGTTGGAGTTATAAATCCCTATAATTATATTTTTAGCTCCAATAATTCTAAAACATATTGTGGGTCTCAAGAATAACCCATCTAGCTCCCACAATATTTTTCAGAAGCAACAAAATTGAATTGGTTTCAAAACCAAATTCAAAATACATATGCAAAATAGAAAAACAGAAACCAAATTGGGGAAAGAGGGAACTAACCTGGCGACCCGCTGTTGTGCCTGCTGGCCTAGCCCACCTAGCCCTTCCGCCAGTCATCTTCCTCCTCTGCCAGTAGGCTGAGGCAGGACAAAGCTCGCCACGCCTCCACCTACTTGCCTGCCTCCCCGCCAGCGCAACACCGCGAGCCCTCTCCGCGGTGCCCTCTGGATCGAACCCTCCCTCTCTTTCGTTCTCTCTCTCTTTTCCTCGCCTCTGCACTGCCCCAGCCGAACACTGATGTCGCCGCTGCTCGTATTTGCCGTAGCCACAGCCTCCCTATCGCCTCTCCGACGTATCCAAGAGCTCCGCCGCCTCGTCTACGTCCTCCTCACCAATCCACGCGAACGGAAGGGCACCGAAGCGCCGTCCCCGACCTTTCTTCCCCGTCCACGGCCGCCGGATGCCGTCGTCCAATTCGCCGTCTCCGCCGCCTCCCCGGGCCCACTGAGCTGCTGTACGACCTTGCTGTGAGCCTCTGCTCCGAACCCCTCTCCCCCCGTGCTCTTTTGCTCTCTCTAGATCGTGGTTCCACCGGAGCTGAGAGCCGGCCGCCACCGTTCTTGTCGCCGCCGTAGCCAGAGCTAGCAAAGCTCGTGCCCGAGCACGACTACATGCTCAGCAGCTCCGCAGCAAGCTAACTCCGCCACTAGCTCGTCCTCCCGTGCACCATAGCACTGCACCGCTCGAACTCGAGCTCCGGTAGACGCCACGGGCTCCACTCCGGCGAGTTCCGGCCTCCCCGCGACCCAGCACATGCACCGTTCGACGCGCGGGAGCAAGGGCTTTCCAACGCACCCAGGCACGCTTTGAATGAGGCCCTGTAGCGTTTTCCCGAGCCGCGCCGCCGTATCAGCCCTCACCGGTGGCTAAACGCCGGTGGGTTTGACCTTTTTGACAGGGGGTTTGACCACCTCCAATCACTGACGTGTGGGCCCAAGCCTCTAACTAAATTAGGTTTAGTGTTAACCCAGTGCTAATTAACCCTGTTAATTAGACTAGACACTGACACACGGGTCCCGCCGGTCAGTATGACCTGGGCCGCCCCTGTTGACTTGCTGACGTCACACTGATGTCATGCTGACGCAGTTAATAATTTTCTGGATTTAAAATATTTCAGAAAATTCCAGAAAATAGCCAAAACTTCTAAAATTCATAGAAAATTATCTATAACTCCAAATAAGATAAATTATACATGAAAAATGATCAGAAAAATCCAATCTATCCATATGTACTGGTTTCATGCATGTTTAAACAAGTTAACTTGCTGTTTAGTTCAAAACATGATAATGCACTATTTGAATTCATAGTTTGAATTTGAATTTGAACCTTGAGTTCAAATCAACCCAAATCCTTCTGTTACTAGCTGCATTAGCTCAAGTCACAGCATATTGCCATGTCATGATCATGCATCATATTGTGCATTGCATTGATCGTGTTTCTTCTCTGTTTGCCGGTGTTGTGCCCCCTCGGTAGACGCTGTTCCGACATTGTGATCGATGACACTGATGAAGAACTATACTATCTTCAGAAGTGCCAGGCAAGCAAAATTCTGTTGTTCATTCCGATACAATCTCACTCTCTCACTCCTGCTCTCTTTTACTGCATTAGGACAACGATGATTCATTTGTTACTTGCTGCGGTAGTTGAACCCCTTATCATCTGCATGACCTGTCATTGCCATAGTAAATAGATGAAACCCACTAGCATGAGTAGGAGTTGTTTGAGCCCTGATGTGCCTACTCATTCATGCTTATTTGTCATGCCTGCTATTGCTTAGAGTTGTGTCAGGTCTGATTCATCGGGGATAAATTGGAAAGTTGTGAACATGTCCTACTGTGTGTGAGCTAAGTGTGTGAACACGATTTGGTAAAGGTAGCAGTGAGAGGCCATGTAGGAGTACATGGTGGGTTGTCTCATTGAAACCGTTCTTAGGAACTGAGTTCTGTGTCTGTGATCCATGAACAGCTACTACCACTCATTGGGGTCCTTAATTGACCCTCTCGGCTTCTTAATCACCCTAGTACTCTGTCCAGGAGTTGCAACTAGTTTCTGGTGTTTGTAGGTTATGTGCTGGCAGCCGTGCGTAGCGCTGACCCTAGGGGTGGGCTATGATGCGGTAGATAAACCATGGCACGGTGCACCGGGCGCCCGTTTGGTGTCTCGGGAACCCTATTCACATCGTTCGGGGTCGTATGTGGAAACCTCGGCCGGACTCCCTGCGGATGGAACCTGGATAGGCGATAAACCTGGACTAGAGACTTAAGTGTTTAGGTAGGCCATGGCCGACACCCTCGTTGGGCTTCCGCTTGAAGGTTGCCGAGTACATGTCGTGTAAACGACGGTAAGTGGTGGGAGCGTGTGTGAAGAAGTACACCCCTGCAGGGTTATCATTATCTATTCGAATAGCCGGATTTCTCGGATATGGAAACTTGGACCCCTTGCATAGTTCATAGACAAGTGAAAGTAGATACTCTAAAATGCGCAAGATAAGCGTGAGTGCTATGGATGGCGTTCCCGTAGGGAGATGGGAACAGATACATAGTGGTGCATTGAATGGTGAATATGTGGACTCATGTGCGCCACCTCAAAAGAGTTGCTTGCAGTCGTAGTTCATGTTAGCCACTGAGTCAAAGCTGGCTTGCTGCAGCTAAACTCCACCACACCCTTTGTTGATACCGATGCATATGTAGTTAGTTCTGATGTAAGTCTTGCTGGGTACATTTGTATTCACGTTTGCTTAATTTATGTTTTGTAGAGAGACCTCAGTCTTGCTAGTAGTTCCACGTGGACTTCAACGTTTAGCTTGATACCTCAGCTACGATCTTGTGCCCTCGGCAGGATCTGGTAGATAGTCAGGCTTCTTAGCCTCCTTCATTTGTAGATACTCAGACATGTTAATCTTCCGCATGTGCTTTGATTTGTATGCTATGATTGTCGGGTCATGAGACCCATGTTTGTAATATCTCACTCCTCGGAGCCTAATGAATAAATACTTGAGTCGTAGAGTTATGTTGTGATGCCATGTTGTATTTACACATATCGAGAATATTGTGTGTATGATTGAAATGCTTGGTGTCGGTGTCAAAACTGGCGGATCTCGGGTAGGGGGTACCGAACTGTGCGTCTAGGATCGATGGTAACAGAAGGCAGGGGACACGAAGTTTTACCCAGGTTTGGGCCCTCTTGATGGAGGTAAAACCCTACGTCCTGCTTGATTAATATTGATGATATGAGTAGTACAAGAGTTGATCTACCACGAGATCGTAGAGGCTAAACCCTAGAAGCTAGCCTATATATGATTGTATGTATATATGATCTATCGACTAGCCTGGCCCTGGTTTATATAATGCACTAGAGGCCCAGGTTAACAAGAGTCCTAGCCGAATACGCCGGTGGGGAGAAGTCCTTGTCTTGATTGCCAAGTCTTGTGGAATCTTCCTTGTATGCGGAAGTTGTCCGAACTGGCCCATGAGTATACGGCCACGGGGGTCCTCGGCCCAATCTATCAGATCAGGAGATGACGTGTTGAGTACCCCCTAGTCCAGGACACCATCAGTAGCCCCCTGAATCAGTCTTCAAGTTAGGGACGCTCCTCGATTCTTCCGAACTATTCTTCATCTTCGGTCGTCGGTCTTGAAAACTGGTTCAACAAATCTTCTCATCTTCGATCTTGAGGATCGCCGAAATGAATTCGACAAGTTTATACATCGGGTATCCGAGGAGCCCCTTTAAGTTTCCGGCCTTTATTAATGCCTTGTTATTTTTATGCCACACCTCGGGTTTGAAATTGTTCCCGGGCGGAAGCGTCCTCTTGCGCCCGAGCTCCAACGCCGGACTGCACTCGAGGTATCTTTTGCAGCCGAGCACCAACGCCGGACCGCTTCCCAGCTCTAACGCCGGAATGTATCCGAGCTCCAACGCCGGACTATGTAACCGAGCTCCAACGCCGGACTGTATCCGAGCTCCAACACCGGACTATGTATCCGAGCTCCAACGCCGGACTGTATCCGAGGTGTCGTAAATCACCTTGGTTCAAAGAAGTTTGAAGGAGTTTAGCCGAGCTTAATGCCGGAAATGCCCTCTATGGAGCCAGCCACTAACGCCCGAGCTTTATGCCGGACTGCTTCCGAGGTGGTGCACCACCCCGAATGTGGGCCGATTTTTGTTAATATTTTTTATTGGTGCAATTTATTATCTGCCGAGATATATAGCCAGTAGCCCTCAAGGCGTGTATCGGTCTAAGACCCGAGATGCACCTGAAGGATGACGTAAGACCGCTGATCCCAGTAGCCGCTGAGACTCTGGTTAATTTGCAAAATCGGCCTGAGGATCAAGTCCAAGCTCGGCAGAATAATTCAGGATACTAAAAGCGGCGTGCTCAGTCCTCGAGACTCAGGTTGGGTGCGGCCGACCAACCTGAGGATCAAAATCTCCTCGGAAACTATATTGCACATAAAATTTTCTGCATTGGACAAGCAATGCAGTAGCCCCCGAGACACTGGTCGGGTGGTAACACCAGATCAAGGGATCAATGTGCCCCTTTAATATTTGTAAATAATAAGCCCGAAGCCCAGTAGCCCCCGAGCCTTAATGCGGGCACGGGTGGCCGAATTAAGGATCAATATCCATAGTAAAATCACAAATTATGTGTAATGACTCTTATGTATCCAAGTACTTTACGTCATTAATGCTCGGATCCGCATTGTACAAAACTTTGTTGACCGACCATCGGCTTCCACCTCCTCGGCTAGTAGCTGAGGCGTGTTTGTCCTACTTTATAAAGCCTTTATGAGGGCAAATATTTACAATAAACAAGGCAATCTAGCCATACGATTTTATAAACAAAGGTACGCAGAGAGTTATATTACTATTTAACAGAAGAAATGTCTTCCAAAGAAAATAGTCCCGCTATCGGTTCCTTTCTTTGGGTTGTCATGCTAAGCGTGATCATTAAACCTCAGCTCTAATGTAAGAGCAAAATATTGAGGATTTAGTTTGGGAGGCCAGTTAATAGCCCCCGGTAATGTTCGGAGACAGTCGGGGTCAAGCCGTAAACACTTTGGCCAATGTTATGAATGGCCTATAATTTAACATAGTCATCGGATCGCTGACCAGTTTACGCTTATTGTGAAAGTCAGTTTTCGGTTTTCTCCACTGAGGTGCTTAACCATGTGAGCTGGAAGCACAATCGCAATGGTTCTCCCTTTGCACGCCTAGCCAAACAAAACGGAACGTTGGAAGCAAGTGCAGGAGCCGGGCAACCCAACTATTGACCGAAGACACAATTCGAAACCGATGCATATATAGCAATATCTGAGAATGTTTTTGCCAAATCCCTAAGGGTGTCCGGCGTTGCACTGCGAGACTAATGCTGGAAAAGCACAAATAGTTTAAAAGTGCCAAAAAGCTTGGAAAACCAAGAAACATTAGTAAAAACATGACGTCTGAAAAATATCAAGTGTTCGGTGCCAATCCGAAAGTTGGTCTTAGAAAAAAAAAGTGCTTCTGTCGTGCTTTAACATGATACATCCTATCTCAAGACTTCGAGCGGGTCAGCCTACGGCTTCAACCTCCTATCCCGAGGGCGGAGTACTTCTCATTAGGCCAGTTTAGCAAACTAAACTCTAGCGGCTTTGAGGGAGAAATTAGGCTCCCTGGCTAGTGACCGCACACTCGTGTCGAAAAAAGGAGTGATAAATAGTAATAATAAAACTTTGCAACGACTAAGAAGAAGAACACTTATTATAAAATGGCTCAAGTAAACTTACGAGCCCCCAAGTGAATTGGGTAGAAGAATGATTGCATGTACCGAAGTACTTATATCATATATATGTTCAACCGAACTTTAAACGCGTCTTAACCGACCGTCAGCTTCTCCCTCTTCGGTCAAGGACCGAAAATTGTTATGTACTCCATCGGTCGAGAATATCGACGGTGTTTCCAATAACCAGGCAATCAGGCCATAAGGCTGTAACAAATAAAGCACGCTCAGGGAACTTATGCTATATTACCGTGAAGTGTAAGAAGCATCTTCGAAGAAAATAGTACCCCCACCGATACCTTTCTTCGGTGCGCATTGTTATTATGAGACTTGTGCAATAGATTTTTTGTACTCATGAGTTCCGTTGTGTGCCGACCATCATTGAAAACTATAAGAGCGCTAGCTTTCGGCTTCACCCAGTCTGAGGTCCGGCTCGGGCGACCCGATCGTGACAATCGCAGAGGTGCTCCCTTTACTCCCTAGCCGAACAATCAGGAACATAGGGGTAAACACAGGAGTGAGGCAACCCAGCTTGCAAATTGCTTAAGTCAATATGGTGCATATTGTGGCATAATACACGAACAAGGAACGAAGCCGTACACGTATAATCACATGCAAGAGGAAAAGCTTCATAAAGGAAACCCCCAAGTGAATTGGGTCCTTGAATTTGTGTGTCACAAACAAAGTTTGGACAACGAAAAAAATTTTACAAGCAACTTTTTCCAAAAAAGTATAATGCTTGGTCGAACCGAACACAAGTTAGAAATTAAAGCTTTGAGCATGAAAGCGACTTAGCTGGTTAATGTGTTCGGTATTGATGACGCGGTCCGAGCTTGATGCGGGGCAAGGTTCCATCCCCCAAGCCGGTCCCGAGGTGGCGAAGTGGAGAGCTTGACACGACTAAGTGGTGACATAGCACGGTCAATGCAGACCGGCAGAGTGACGCCGAAGTCCCCGGATCGTCTTCCTGTGCACAAAAAATAGTGCAAACTGGAGATAATAGTAATAATGATAATTAAAAAAATGTTGCAAAATAAATAATTTATGCAAAGTGAGTAATAAAAGAAATATGGCCCGGCGCCAAAGTCAATGCCGATGCAGGGCGTCGGCGTGATGTGGTAAAGGCGTGGCAAAGCCTGAATTCACAGGTCGGTCCGAGTTCCGGATTGGGCATTCGTCAGACTATGTACGGAGACTGACCGGACCACCATGCGACCATCGTTAATGCGGACACCATTTGATAGACCTGTGTACATATGATGGACAAACCAGAGTAATAATTCCTTGGGAAAAAATTGAACCCAAACAAGTAAAAAATACTAGGATTAATAGCACCTGGTTTATTTGTTGTAGCAATCCGAAGGAAGGTGATTCCCAAAATTGGGACTCGATCCGCACACCCATTACCGGAGTAGGTTGATGAAGAGATGGCGAGGCCTCGATGTCAGCCGATGAGTCGAAGTAGGTCGGCGTGATGGACACAAGCTTGAAGAAGCAATAGTGCGGCCCTGCCGATGCAGGTCGTGACGTGATCGATGTCGGCTTGATGAAGCGACCATGCGGTGATGCCGGTAGGCCCGCTCCGTGTAATCCGTGGGGCAGCGATGTTGGTGATGATTTAACCTTCGCGATGCCGGACTCTTGTTCGGCTTGCCGAGATGATGATCTGAAGAAGTTGAGCTCGGCTCAACAAAGTGACGACGTGTCTAGCGCAGGTCGGCAGCCGTGGAGCAATATTGCCGGACTGGTTTGACACCAGCATGATGTTGAATATCATGTTTAAAAGATCTTAAAGATAGTGGGATGTGTTCGGGAACAAAACACAATACCCCATACAAAACTTCTTTCAAAAGGGATGTCCGAAATCCTGTTCATAAAAAAGACGAACTCGGGTCGGATTCGTTTTCGCGCAGAAAACAGATCCGAAAAGTGATGCACTAATCGGAAGGTTCCCGGAGTTTGGACGGTTGGATCGAGCTGAAATTTTGAGAGGTGCTAGATATAGGAATTCCGCAGCCGATTAACGGTTGGATCTTTGAAAGGACGTCCGAGCTAGAAGCTGGACACCACGCCCTAAACTCGTCCAGATTCCCGTCCAGATTTGACAGGGCTCCGGTATATCATAGATTGCCAGAGATTCCTCCATAGGAACTTGACGGAATTTTCCAGGGTTGTTGTAGACTCGATTCCGCACAATTCCACCAAAGCAATCGTTAAAGCAACACTCGAGGAGGCGGTGGCGGAGGATATGCGTTCGCTGTCCGGAAAAACAGAACAGTCGCCCGAGGGCAATGTTGACGTTGAGCCCCCGAGCTCCATGGACGATTCCTCCATGACCTTGATAGAGATCGGAGTTGGTGTTGATGAAGGCCCTCGTCCGAACATGGTGATCCGAACACGGGGCGCAGTTCTTGGTCGAACCAAGGTGACCAGTCGAGCTGGTGACGAGGATGCCGAAGTCAGAGTTGATCTGTAGGCGAGCCATTGATCCTTTTGTCGATCACACAGCGGAACTCTCAATGAAAACACCAATGTCGGTGTCAAAACCGGCGGATCTCGGGTAGGGGGTACCGAACTGTGCGTCTAGGATCGATGGTAACAGAAGGCAGGGGACACGAAGTTTTACCCAGGTTTGGGCCCTCTTGATGGAGGTAAAACCCTACGTCCTGCTTGATTAATATTGACGATATGAGTAGTACAAGAGTTGATCTACCACGAGATCGTAGAGGCTAAACCCTAGAAGCTAGCCTATATATGATTGTATGTATATATGATCTATCGACTAGCCTGGCCCTGGTTTATATAATGCACCAGAGGCCCAGGTTAACAAGAGTCCTAGCCGAATACGCCGGTGGGGAGAAGTCCTTGTCTTGATCGCCAAGTCTTGTGGAATCTTCCTTGTATGTGGCAGTTATCCGAACTGGCCCATGAGTATACGGCCACGGGGGTTCTCGGCCCAATCTATCAGATCGGGAGATGACGTGTTGAGTACCCCCTAGTCCAGGACACCATCACTTGGTATGTGTGGGATCCGACAACCTAGTTGTTTATCCTTGGTAGCCTCTCTTATGGGGAAATGTAGTCTTGTCCTTCCATGAGCCATAGTAGTCCGCTACAGCCCAGTTCACCGGAATCCTGCTAGCCCAGCACTACTGCTCAGGACACTTGACTGGCCGGCATATGTTTCACTTCGTTCCTGTGTCTGTCCCTTCGGGGAAATGTCACGCGGTGACATCCGGAGTCCTGCCTAGCCTGCTACAGCCCGGGTTCCCGGAATCCAGTTAGCCCAGTGCTACAGCCCGGATTCACACGCTGCTGACCGACATGCTCGATGTGCCGCTTTGGGTTCACGACTAGCCATGTCGGCCCGGGTTCTCTGTCACATGGATGCTAGCGACACTATCATATACGTGAACCAAAAGGCGCAAACGGTCCCGGGCCATGGTAAGGCGACACCCGTGGGAATACCGTGCGCGAGGCCGCAAAGTGATATGAGGTGTTACCCGCTAGACCAATGTGACTTGGAATCGGGGTCCTGACAGCTTTGGTATCAGAGCCTGACTGCCTGTAGGATTACCAAGCCAAACTGGTCGAAGTTGTGTCTATAAATGCTTTAGTTATGTAGGGGAATTGATTGTGGAAGGGAACGTAAGGATCTTTTTACTTCTTATACCCTATGCCTTCTGATCTGAGTCACCCTCTTCTTTTCTGCGGGGGTTAAGAACTAGGCTTCACTTCTATCTCTCAGGATGACGTGTTGTTAAACCGTAGTTGCCTAGGATTGTTGAGTTCAAGCCTTAGTTCAGTTCCTACTACTTCCATATGTCATAGCTGGCCTCAGAACCTTGATATTGTGATGTTGAGTGGTTATGCCACCATTTTGTAGGATGTCTCTAATTATTTTGAGCAATTACAGTCGTTATGCTGTCTGAGTCATCCCAGGTTTCTAAACAGTCTGATGCATTTGCAAATCTCTTCATCCTGTTTCCGATGTCCTTTTGGGCCAGATTAAGCACACTAATCGTTCTGTTGAGGTACTCCATTGCCTTGACATATATGTTGGAGCTATTACTATGACCATAGGTGTCTTAGAGGATCACCTAGTAATCTAGCCATGTTTTGTGTTCCAGTGTGATGATTCTGGCCATTATTCTCGGAAGCATCCCGTGATGCCATTTACTAGTAGGTATTCTATCATGGGTTCTTGAATCCGAGATTCACCCTACTTACCTCATGTTGATAGTGTTGATAGTTCCTTTAGGATATTAGTAACCTTTGCATTAGTCCTCGAGGTCCGTGGTATTTCCTTCTTCCAAATACTATGAACCACTTATGGCAGAAGTTTGTTGGATCAAAAGATCACAATCAGAGTGCTCTTGATGAGTTCTTCATTCTACATTGTGAATCTGCCTGTTCTACCTTTCTGCATAGGTTATCCGAAAGAAATGTTGAGCTTGCTCGACATACTAATCCATGCATCCACAACTCAGAAAGTTAATATGTTCCTTTGAGTTGTCCCTCTCTTTAGTTGTATTATGATCTCCGTCTATCACTTGATAGTTAAGAGCATGTCTTGCGTTCATGCTCATCAATACCTCTTATTCTTGTGGTCTGTCAAGCCATTCTATTCTAGAATGACTAGGAGAAACAAACTCCAGTACCTCATCCATACTTAGCATTGGGTCAAAGCAGTTGTATTCCACAGGTCAAAACGCCAATCCAGCTTTTGATTCTGTTCTACCCAGAAGTATTGCCCTCTTGATGTCAGGAATATCATGAGAATTGCACCATCTCTTATGAATTCTTGACACAGTGGTACTTCTTGCCATTATTGTTCATCCCTCGGTTCCCATGCTATTGTAACCGGAATACCGACAAGTGAACCGTGATGTGTGAAATCAATACTCCTAGCAACTAGTTGCTTGGTAGTTAATGGACAATATTCTCATTCTTAGCGTGTTGGTTATTGAATCATCATTCTATGATAGATTGTGCTACCTAGTCCTTATTTCTAGTGCACTCTTCGATCAATGAGATAGGATTGTGGCCATCCATCACTCTCTTGGTTCCATCGTCTTGCCCTGAAAAGCAAGAATGTTCTCGAGTTTAGTAACATATCGGTGGTTCGTGATTTTCCGAATATCTTCTCGGAAGTATCACCAGGTTGTTTCCAGACTTTTATGTTGAGCTCATGATCAAGTTGGTTTTCTTGTAAGCCTCCCTTTCTCCAAGTATCTGTGTCAGATACCCTGAGCTAGTTGGTTAAGCTAAACAACAACTTGGAGAGTTGGAAGATAAATCTTGTCTGACTTAGTTCATGTTAAGGGATATGTTTTGTGCGTGTGTGTGTTGAAGTAAGATGATATCTCCATTGATTGGTCCTCGTGATCAGTTGTTGGATCTATTGCCTTGTCAAGACTTTGACTTGAGTATGGGCTATTGCCAAGTCAAATCAGAACCAATGATTTTTGTAATGTTGTCTTACTCGTGGTTGATCCCTTGAGCATACACCATTACATCTTTTGGTCTGACCAATGCTATCACCGTGTTCACATGATGGTGGAAGTCCAGTGATATGGAAAATTCTGATGAGTTGTTGTTGAGCCCATCAGCAACTTTTTGTCCCCCCCATGATTCATGTTGAACATCAACCTAGTGTTGAAAACTTTGTAAGCAATGCCTTCGTGTTCCGTTCATGAAGCTTATGCTTGGATGAAAGAAGTGACTTTCTCCAAGTTCACGTGCATTGGGTGTAAGTTGCCGCCATGAATTTGAGAAAGGTTTGTTATGTTTTCCTTGGAATCATCCCAAATCAGCCATGCATACGTGCGAAGTATTCTATGGTTTGGTAGATTAATTACCTCCACTCCATATGTGTTCCTAGCACACCAAGCCACTGATTGGTTTGTTCAAGGAGAAGAAGTTTCTTCTTAGGAGCTAGACTTACACAAGGACTTCGATATCCTCGTTGATGGTTCCCTCCTGAACTCGGTAGTGTTTCGTTGTAAGACTACCAGGTGGCCATGCTTGTCTAGGATAGCGTGTTCACATGCTTGCAGCAGAACCGGCTCATGTTTTGGAGCTTACTATCGTAGTTCATTCCCCGAGAATCTCACAACGTCATCTCGCCAGTTTGTGTTGCAAACTTTCTTTTGCAGACATGCTGTCTGAAATATCCTGTTGCCAACCAGATCTGAATCTCAGGCAGATATGATGGTTGGAACTTTTCCAAGATCTATGATGTAAGTCCGGACAAGGTTGATGTTCTGGCCGACACACCTAGCCGGAAGATCTATCACTGTAGTATCTTGATTGATCTATTTGACCATCTTCTCCATGAGGATTTCGTGCAACCTATTCTAGAAGTTGTTCCTTAGGGGTCCTTGTACTCTTGGTTTCCTCGATCATGCTATAACCATTCAAACAGGGGAATCACTCTCGTGTGTTGAGCCTTTCCCCAGTCACTAGAATCATTCCCAGTATTTGCATCTTGTTCCCAGCTTGCACCCGTCAGTGTGTCAGTCTACCATGGGTCCCATCCATTTCCGATGATAAGAAAAAAGCATCGGTTGCGTTGTCTTCAGCAAGGTAGTCCACATCATCCATTCTAGTCTGAGTATGCCATTCTTTCGAACTCCGTCAAACGATCATTTGTGATTTGCCTTAGGCTGGTATAGAGACTTTCTATAATCTAGATATCAAAAGTAATTCTTTTTGCCACTTAAGGGAATAATTCTACGAGTCACCTCCCCAAGGTGCCCATTATGGAATCATGGCAATTCAGTCCTTGCTAAGTTGAAACGTACCCACCATCTACTTAAGCATGGAATTGTGGCCTACCAAATCAAACCTCATTATATGTTACCATCCATCCCTCTCGCTGTGTGTTTTATGTCTCAACTCAAGAGATGTTCCTACGTTTCACTCCATGAGCTGATCTTGAGTGCTCGATCTTTGAGGAGATCGATTCCTTAGAGTTTCTCTCTGTCGTCATCATGATGGATGAAGATCTTGGAAGCAAAGACGTCAAGATCAATTGGAGCAATGAATCAACATCCCCGAAGAGGGCAATTGGATCATGAAGATTATGTTACCTTGAGTCCCCTCAGTTTTCTTACCTCACGTCTTGAATCTCGGGACGAGATTCTTGTTTAGTGGGGGTGAGTTGTCATAGCCCTAGATTAGTATTTGTTTGTATTTGCTTGATCATCATGTCATCATGTTTAAATTCAAATAAATTTGAATTGGGGATGACCAAGCTCTGGCACTAAATCAATGCAATAGGTTCAACTAAAAATATTTTCAATGAACCTAGAATGCCCTCCAAAAATGTTCATTATTTAAGGAAAAGGGTGAAAACCTTAACCAGTGATGATTCACATTTTTCTATGGCATTTATGGTCTCTGAATTAATCCAATAAGTATTTGCATTGGAGTTATAAATCCCTATAATTATACTTTTAGCTCCAATAATTCTGAAACATTTTGTGGGTCTCCAGAATAACCCATCTAGCTCACACAATATTTTTCAAAAGCAACAAAATTGAATTGGTTTCAAAACCAAATTCAAAACACATATGCAAAATAGAAAAATAGAAACAGAATTGGGGAAAGAAGGAACTAACCTGGCGGCCCGCTGCTGTGCCTGCTGGCCCAGCCCACCTGGCCCTCCCGCCAGTCATCTTCCTCCTCTGCCAGTAGGCAGAGGCAGGACAAAGCGCGCACGCGCCCGAGCGCACCACGCCTCCACCTGCTTGCCTACCTCCCCGCCAGCGAACACCGCGAGCCCTCTCCGCGGTGCCGTCCGGATCAAACCCCCCCTCTCTTTCGTTCTCTCTCTCTTTTCCTCGCCTCTGCACCACCACGGTTGAATGCTGATGTCGCCGCCGCTCGTAGTTGCCGTAGCCACAGCCTCCCTATCGCCTCTCCGACGTATCCAAGAGCTCCACCGCCTCGTCTACGTCCTCCTCACCGATCCACGTGACCGGAAGGGCACCGAAGCGCCATCCCCGACCTTTCTTCCCCGTCCAAGCCCGCTGGATGCCTCCATCCAATTCGCCGTCTCCGCCGCCTCCCCGGGCCCACTGAGCTGCTCTACAACCTCGCTGTGAGCCTCTGCTCCGAACCCATCTCTCCCCGCGCTCTTTTGCTCTCTCTAGATCGTGGTTCCACCGGAGCTGAGAGCCGGCCGCCACCGTTCTTCTCGCCGCCATAGCCAGAGCTAGCAAAGCTCGTGCCCGAGCATGACTACGTGCTTAGCAGCTCTGCAGCAAGCTAACTCCGCCACCAGCTCGTCCTCCCGTGCACCATAGCACTGCGCCGCTCGAACCCGAGCTCCGGTAGCTGCCGCGTGCTCCACTCCGGCGAGCTCTGGCCTCCCCGCGACCCAGCGCATGCACCGTTCGACGCGCGGGAGCAAGGGCTTTCCAATGCACCTAGGCACGCTTTGAATGAGGCCCTGTAGCATTTTCCCGAGCCGCGCCGCCGTATCAGCCCTCGCCGGCGGCTAAACGCCGGTGGGTTTGACCTTTTTGACAGCGGGTTTGACCACCTCTGGTCACTGATGTGTGGGCCCAAGCCTCTAACTAAATTAGGTTTAGTGTTAACCCAGTGCTAATTAACCCTGTTAATTAGACTAGACACTGAGACGCGGGTCCCACCGGTCAGTTTGACATGGGCCGCCCCTGTTGACTTGCTGACATCACACTAACGTCATGCTGACACAGTTAATAATTTTCTGGATTTAAAATAATTCAGAAAATTCCAGAAAATAGACAAAACTTCTAAAATTCATAGAAAATTATCTATAACTCCAAATAAGATAAATTATATATGAAAAATGATCAGAAAAATCCAATCTCTCCATCTGTACTGGTCTCATGCATATTTAAACAAGTTAGCTTGCTGTTTAGTTCAAGATATGATAATGCACTATTTGAATTCATAGTTTGAATTTGAATTTGAACCTTGAGTTCAAATCAACCCAAATCCTTCTGTTACTAGCTGCATTAGCTCAAGTCACAGCATATTGCCATGTCATGATCATGCATCATATTATGCATTGCATTGATCATGTTTCTTCTCTGTTTGCCGGTGTTGTTCCCTCTCGGTAGACGATGTTCCGACATTGTGATCGATGACACCGATGAAGAACTATACTATCTTCAGAAGTGCCATGCAAGCAAAATTCCCTTGTTCATTCTGATACAATCCCACTCTCTCGCTCCTGCTCTCTTTTACTACATTAGGACAACAACGATTCATCTGTTACTTGTTGTGGTAGTTGAACCCCTTATCCTCTGCATGACCTGTCATTGCCAGAGTAAATAGATGAAACCCACTAGCATGAGTAGGAGTTGTTTGAGCCCTGATGTGCCTACTCATTCATGCTTGTTTGTCATGCCTGCTATTGCTTAGAGTTGTGTCAGGTCTGATTCATCGGGGATGAATTGGAAAGTTGTGAACATGTCCTACTGTGTGTGAGCTAAGTGTGTGAACACGATTTGGTAAAGGTAGCGGTGAGAGGCCATGTAGGAGTACATGGTGGGTTGTCTCATTGAAACCGTTCTTAGGAACTGAGTTCTGTGTCTGTGATCCATGAACAGCTACTACCACTCATTGGGATCCTTAATTGACCCTCTCGGCTTCTTAATCACCCAAGTACTCTATCCAGGAGTTGCAACTAGTTTCTGGTGTTTGTAGGTTATGTGTTGGCGGCCGTGCGTAGCGCTGACCCTTGGGGTGAGCTATGATGCGGTAGATACACCGTGGCATGGTGTACCGGGCGCCCGTTTGGTGTCTCGGGAATCCTGTTCACATTGTTCGGGGCCGTATGTGGAAACCTCGGCCGGACCCCCTGCGGATGGAACCTGGATAGGCGATAAACCTGGACTAGAGACTTAAAGGTTTAGGTAGGCCGTGGCCGACACCCTCGTTGGGCTTCCGCTTGAAGGTTGCCGAGTACATGTCGTGTAAACGACGGTAAGTGGTGGGAGCGTGTGTGAACAAGTACACCCCTGTAGGGTTGTCATTATCTATTCGAATAGCCAGATTCCCCGGATATGGAAACTTGGACCCCTTGCATAGTTCATGGACAAGTGAAAGTGGATACTCTAAAATGCGCAAGATAAGCATGAGTGCTATGGATGGCGTTCTTGTAGGGAGACAAGAGCAGATCCATAGTGGTGTATTGAATTGTGAATATGTGGACTCGTGCACGCCACCTCAAAAGAGTTGCTTGCAGTCGTAGTTCAGGTTAGCCACTGAGTCAAAGCTGGCTTGCTGCAGTTAAACTCCACCACCCCCTTTGTTGATACCGATGCTTATGTAGTTAGTTCTGATGTAAGTCTTGCTGGGTACATTTGTGCTCACGTTTGCTTAATTTTTGTTTTGCAGAGAGACTTCAGTCTCGTTAGTAGTTCCGCGTGGACTTCGACGTTTAGCTTGATACCTCAGCTATGATCTTGTGCCCTCGGCAGGATCTGGTAGATAGTCAGGCTTCTTAGCCTATTTCATTTGTAGATGTTTGTACTCAAACATGTTAAGCTTCCGCATGTGCTTTGATTTGTATGCTATGATTGTTGGGTCATGAGACCCATGTTTGTAATATCTCGCTCCTCGGAGCCGAATGAATAAATACTTGAGTCGTAGAGTTATGTTGTGATGCCATGTTGTATTTACACATATCGAGAATATTGTGTGTATGATTGAAATGCTTGATATGTGTGGGATCCGACAACCTAGTTGTTTATCCTTGGTAGCCTCTCTTATGGGGAAATGTAGTCTTGTCCTTCCATGAGCCATAGTAGTCCGCTGCAGCCCGATTCACCGGAGTCCTGCTAGCCCAGCACTACTGCTCAGGACACTTGACTGGCCGGCATGTGTTTCACTTCGTTCCTGTGTCTGTCCCATCGGGGAAATGTCACGCGGTGACATCCGGAGTCCTGCCTAGCCTGCTACAGCCCGGGTTCCCAGAGTCCAGTTAGCCTAGTGCTACAGCCCGGATTCACACGCTACTGACCGACATGCTCGATGTGATTCATGTATGCCTGTCCCCATAGGTTGGTGCCGCTTTGGGTTCACGACTAGCCATGTCGGCCTGGGTTCTCTGTCACATGGATGCTAGTGACACTATCATATACGTGAGCCAAAAGGCGCAAACGGTCCCGGGGCATGGTAAGGCGACACCCGTGGGAATACTGTGTGTGAGCCCGCAAAGTGATATGAGGTGTTACCGGCTAGACCAATGTGACTTGGAATCGGGGTCCTGACAGGCTAAACCCTAGATATCTAGCCTGTCTAATTATGATTGCCTCTACGAACTAAACCCTCCGGTTTATATAGACACCGGAGGGACCTAGGGTTGTACAGAGTCGGTTTACAGAAGGAGAAATCTTCATATCCGAACGCCAAGCTTGCCTTCCACGTAAAGGAGAGTCCCATCTGGACATAGGAGGAAGTCTTCTGTCTTGTATCTTTATGGCCCATTAGTCCGGCCCATGTCACATAGCCCGGACGCCCGAGGACCCCATAATCCAGGACTCCCTCAGTAGCCCCCGAACTAGGCTTCAATGACGATGTGTCCGGCGTGCAAATTGTCTTACATTGCAAGGCGGGTTCCTCCTCCGAATACTTCAACGCATCTGACCCGAAGAGTTATACTCGGACTTTCATTTAATGTAATATCCTTCATCTTCTGCGCCTCCGTTGCTTCCACTTCCACGTGTCGAGCGAGTACAAAAGGTCAGATTATTTTTTGCACATAACACCCCAGCCATGTAAAAACGCATCTATTTAGAGGGATTGGATCTCAGATGCCATTCCACACCAGGCAGAAAATCCTTAGAGCTCGCTAGGAGAAACCATTAAAACATGGATAGTGTCGTGTCAAAACTGGTGGATCTCGGGTAGGGGGTCCCGAACTGAGTGCCTAAGGATCGATGCTAACAAGAGACAAGGGACACGATGTTTTACCCAGGTTCGGGCCCTCTGGATGGAGGTAATACCCTACGTCTTGCTTGATTGACTTTGATGAGTATAGGGGTTACAAGAGTTGATCTACCATGATATCATAATAGCTAAACCCTAATTGTCTAGCCTAAATGATTATGATTGCCCCTACGGACTAAAACACTCTAGTTTATATAGACACCGGAGGGGGCTAGGGTTGTACAGAGTCGGTTTACAGAGAAAGGAATATTCATATCCGCACGCTAAGCTTGCCTTTCATGCCAAGGAGAGTCCCATCCGGACACGGGAGGAAGTTTTCTGTCCTGTATCTTCATGGCCTAGTAGTCTGGCCCATGTCATATAGTCCCGACGCCCGAGGACCCCTTAATACAGGACTCCCTCAGTACCTCTGAACCAGGCTTCAATGATGAGGTGTCCAACGTGTAGATTGTTTTTGGCATTGCAAGTCGGGTTCCTCCTCCGAATACTTCAAATTAGTCCTTGAACAGAGAACGTGTCCTGCTATGTGAAACAGACTCCACATACAACCACAACAGGATAGAACATTCAATAAGTCCCATCTACTGATGGCTTTCGGGGCGTGACGTGACGTCCCCTGGCTGGTTATTATTTCAAACCGTCTTTCAATCTCCCGTTCCATGTTATGAGACACGGTCTGTATTGGCACATCTTGTCAAAGCAAAGATCGTGCCCGTTTATCACAGGATCCCTAACAATACGAGCATGGGTAATCTAACCGCACCGTCCGCATGATCCTTGGGGAATAGGCGAGTTTCAAGGAGAGTGGGGAGGTGCTGGATATTCGCTGCCTTTATAAGAGGATAAAGATCCATTATTTCATCCTCACCCTCTTCCTCTCTGCCCATCTGTTCTCGAGCTCGAGCGCCCAAGCTTCCATCCTTTCTGCCTCCAAAAAGCACTCCGACCATGTCCGAATCCGGAACGCAAGGCAAGTGGATAGCCTCCTATGTCACGGAGGGGAACATTACGGAGCTCCGGGAAGCGGGGTACTTGGCCCAAGGAATCGCCCACAAGCTTCTGGCCAAGGGGCAGATCGTCCCCACCCCGGAGCCCAACAAGAGGGCGGTATTCATCCCTCACTTCATCCGCGGGTTAGGATTTCCCCTCCACCCCTTCATCCATGGACTCATGTTCTACTACGGGCTAGATTTCCATGATCTAGCCCCGAACTCTTTCATCAACATCTCGGCATTCGTTGTCTTGTGGAGGCCTTCCTCCGCATCCCACCCCACTTCGGATTATGGCTGAAGATCTTCAATGTGAAGCCGAAAGTGGTGGATGGTCAACATGCGGAGTGCGGAGTTGCCATGGTGAGCAAAGTATACAATGTCACATGGCCCACTGGCACCTTTGTGGAAACCGTCAGGGGGTGGCAAAAGCAGTGGTTCTATGTCACTGAGCCCCGCGACACCACCTGGGTCGTGGCTCCCGAATTCAAGTCTGAGCCCCTAATGTAGCTTACTTCCTTGCTAAAAAAGGGGTTGGACTGGTTGTCATCAGACGAGATACCGGCGCTGTAGGCGCGTGTCAAGAGCATGGTGGACAATAACATCAAGCTCGTCAATGTGATCCAGGTGTTGCTTTTTCGCCAGATCCTTCCCTGCAAAATCCGGACTTTCCATCTATGGGAGTTTCATCCAGCCAAGCACCAGACCTTGCGACAGTTCATCAGCACCATGCACGAAGATATCTAGAAGGTGCTTTTGAAGGCCAATCAGACGTGGCGCATACATCCGAGGACCGTGGATATGACCTGACCCATCTAACCAGTCTGGTGTATCACTTCCTGTGCATTCACGGAAGATGTCTAAGTTTCTCCATTTTTCTTTTCAGAGCTGGATAAAGTAGGCAGAGCGGATCCAGTGTCCGGCTCCGTTGCCCGAAAATCCAGCCATCCCGCTCCAGACGAAGATGATGGTTCCGGCACCTTACCAGGTGCTGGAGAAGAAGGCCAAGAAGAAGGCCAAGAAGAAGGGCCAAGAGGCACTTCGGACACAATATTCGAAGATGCTGAAACCCACTCCTCCCCTGCCGAGAACGAGGAGGAGGAGGAGGAGGAAAGCAATTCCCCTCCCCCCTCCCCCTGAGGGGGGAAGGAAGAAAAGGCGGCCTCGAAGGATTTAGAGGCAGAGGCATCCAAGAAAGGGAGGGCCTCCCCTGCGGACGATTCCGAAACAGACACCGACAGCAGTACTGAGTGGCATCCCAGGAAGAAGCCCCTGGCCGGATCGTAAGTACTCAAAGGCACTTACACGCATATATATCTAGCTTTTTGTTTTATGATTTTAATATGTTGAATCATGTGCTGCAGTCTGGCTCTCGCTCACCTCCAGCGATTCTCATCTTCGGGGAATTCGATGATCCAAAGGTGATGGACGGCAGGTCGCTTCCGCCAGCCTCCTCCCCCAAGACTACGGACGACGCCGAAGTGTTGTCCCGAAGGACCCTCCCAGGCCAAGGAGAGGTACAAGAGGCCGGTGAGGGGGTGCCAGAGGGTGAAACCTCGACCGACGGACACACGGGGGAGCAGACCCCCTAGAGAGTGGCGACCGGGGCCTTACCCAATTCGGCCCCCACCCGAATACTATTCCGGAGGACCGTACGGCTCTGGAATTAGGTAGGAAGCCTCCTTCCACCGGTGACCTCTGTCCATCCAGAGGCACCGGATACTCACCTAGAAGTTCTCTAAGGTGCTTCCATTATGGAGGAACACCGTATCCTTATGGGTACGGTGGTTGAGAGGGTTCAGTCCGCTAAGAGCGCACTGACCAAAGCCTGCGCCATCCTTCTAACTGGCTTTGAGGTACGTGACACAATTATGCAAAAAGAACGTCATAGTACAGATAGTAGCCGCTGAGACTCTGTCCGGTGTTCGGAAAGAAAAGCCAGATAGAGGATCGAATAATTTTTGCAGGGGACTAATCATATATGTCTATATGAAAAAGCAGGCGTCGATGCTAGCTGCTATCGGTGTCAAACCGGCGGATCTCGGGTAGGGGGTCCCAAACTGTGCGTCTAAGGTCGATGGTAACAGGAGGCATGGGACACGATGTTTTACCCAGGTTCGGGCCCTCTTGATGGAGGTAATACCTTACGTCCTGCTTGATTGATATTGATGAGTATGAGGATTACAAGAGTTGATCTACCACGAGATGATTGTGGCTAAGCCCTAGAAGTCTAGCCTGTATGATTGTGACTGCCTCTACGGACTAAACTCTTTGGTTTATATAGACAACGGAGGGGCCTAGGGTTGTACAGAGTCGGTTTACAAAGGAAGGAATCTACATATCCGAACGCCAAGCTTGCCATCCACACAAAGGAGAGTCCCATCCAGACAGGTGAGGAAGTATTTCGTCATGTATCTTCATAGCCCATCAGTGCGGCCAATGTTACATAGCCCAGACACCCGAGGACCACTTAATCCAAGACTCCCTCAGTAGCCCCTGAACCGCAAGGCAGGTTCCTCCTCCAAATACTCCAAAACAGCCTTCGAACACAGAAAACGTGTCCGGCTCTACAAAAGGAGTACCACACACACACAGAGAGAGTATAATATTTTACGAGTCCAATCCACTTACAAATTTTGTAGCGTGATAGCACCTCACTGCCCGGTCATTATTTCAAACCATTTTTTTAGCCTCCCGCTCCATGTTTCAAGATGTGGTTTTATTGGCACGTCTTGTCAAAGCACATATCGTGTCCGCTTATTGCGGGATTCTCATCAATACGGGCGTGGGTAATCCAACCGCACCGTCTGCACGACCCTTGGGGAATATGCGAGTTTTAAGGTGAGTGGGGAGGCGCTAGATATTCGCAGCCTTTATAAAGGGATAACGATTTTACCTTTTCACCCATGCCCTCTTCCTTTGTGCCCATCCATTCTTGATCTCGAGCACCCAAGATTTCATCCTTTCCACCTCAAAAAAGCACTCCAGCCATGTCCGATCTGGAGCGCCGGGC
Organism: Triticum dicoccoides; assembly: GCF_002162155.2. Lineage (NCBI taxonomy): Eukaryota > Viridiplantae > Streptophyta > Magnoliopsida > Poales > Poaceae > Triticum > Triticum dicoccoides. Next base: position 306,925,165 of record NC_041382.1, on the reverse strand, counting down.
AAGTGGATGGTTTCCTCCATCAAGGAGAAGGACATCACGAAGCTCCGGGAGGCTGGGTACTTAGCCCAGGAAATCGCCCACCGGCTTCCAGCAAAGGGGCAAATCATCCCTACCCCGGAGCCCCATGAGAGGGTGGTATTCATCCCCCAGTTTGTCCGCAGATTGGGATTCCCTCTCCACCCATTCGTCCGCGGACTCGTGTTCTACTACGGGCTAGATTTCCATGATCTGGCCCCCAACTCCTTCCTCAACATCTCGGCATTCATTGTCGTGTGCGAGGCCTTCCTCCACATCCCACTCAACTTCGGATTGTAGTTAAAGATCTTCAATGTGAAGCCGAAGGTGGTGGGTGGTCAACACGCAGAGTGCAGAGGCGCCATGGTGAGCAAGATCCCCAACGTCTCATGGCCCAAATGTACCTTCGCCAAGACCATCAAAGGGTGGCAACGATAATGGTTCTACGTCACAGAGCCTCGCGATGCCACCTAGGCCGCTACTCCCGATTACCAATCCGGCGCCCCGATGTGGCTCACCTCCTGGCTAGAGAAGGGCCTGGACTGGTCATCGTCGGACGAGCTGACAGAGCTTCAGACGTGCATCAGGAGCATGGTGGACAAGAAGATCAAGCTTGTCAAAGTGATCCAGGTGATGCTTGCTTGTCGGATCCTTCCGTGCCAAAGCCGGACTTGCCATTTGTGGGAGTTCAATCCGGCCAAGCACCAGACCTTGCAACAGTTCTTTGGCACTACGCACGAAGACATCTGGAAGGTGCTCTTTAAGGCCAACGAGACGTGGCCGGCGACGACCGAGGACCGTGGGCACGACCTGGCCCGTCCCACCAGTTCGGAAAGTTTTTTATATTTCAAGGTGTATCCTTTACTTGCATACTGACGGAGGACACCTAAGCTTCCCCATTTATTTTTCAGGGCTGGACAAAGAAGGCGGAGAGGATCCAATGTCCGGCTCCGCTGCCCGAAAACCCAAACATCCCTCTTCTGACAAAGATGATGGTTCCGGCGCCCTACCAAGCGCTAGAGAAGAAGGCTAAGGAGACGAGGAGTGGCCTCCACCGTAAGGGCACTTTGGACATGACATCCGAAGACGCCGAGACCCACTACTCCCACACCAGGGATGATGAGGAGGAGGAAAAAGCAACTCTCCCCTGGAGGGGGAGGAAGAAAAGGGCGGCCTCCACGCATCTGGAGGAAGAGGTGTCCAAGAAGGGGAAGGCCTCCCCCGCGGACAACTCCGCATGGGACGTCGATAGCAGCTCCGAGTGGCGCCCTAGGGATAAGCCCCTTTCTGAATCGTAAGAACTCAAACACGCACACATATATCCGTCTCCTTTACTTCATGTTTTTAACATGTTGAATTATGCGCTATAGTCCGGCTTGTTCCGACCTCCAGCGATCCTCATCTTCGGGGAATTCACTGGATCCGAAGGTGATGGATAGCGGGTCCCTTCCGGCGGCCTCTTCTCCCAAGGCCATGGATAACACGGAGGTGCTATCCCGAAGGACATCCCCAGGCCAGGGAGAGACGCAGGAGGCTGTCAGGGTGGCGCTAGAGGATGAACCCTTGGCCTCCGGACACATGGGGGAGCAAATCCCCATGGAGACCGGCGATGGGGGCCATGTCCAATCTGGGCCCCAGCCGAATACAATTCTGGAGACCTATACTGTCGGATTTCAGGTTCCGACAAAACCCTTGAGGTTTGAACACTGGGGTGCGCACGAAGATCTCTCCCCCCTCTAGCTCGCACACATCATGATCTCACGGGCTAGCTCGATGAACCCAAAGAACAAGAGACACAAGAGTTTATACTGGGTTGGGCCACCGATGTGTTGTAATACCATACTCCAGTGTGGTGTGGTGGATTGCCTCTTGGGCTAGGGATGAACAATTACAAGGGAAGAACAACTTCCTGAGTAGAGGCGTTCTTGTGCTTGGTGAACTCGTGTGGTTTAGGATGAACTGAATCCTCTCTCGATCAGTTGCCTCCTACTGTGGTGGCTAGTCCTATTTATAGAGGCCCTGGTCCTCTTCCCATATATTGAGCGGGAAGGGATCCCACAACGGCCAAATTCGAAGGGAGACAACTAGTACAAGTTATCCTGACAAAAGGAGTATTTTCCTGCTAAAGGCTCTGATGGTGACGCCTTCTTGGGCTCCACGGTGACCTCCATCATGTTGTCCTGCTGGTCTTGGCCTTGTTTCACCGATATGGAAACCTTTGCCTGATGCCTCGGGACTCCTCGCCTGCACATTCCTCTTTAGCACCAAAGAGGAAACGAGGAGACTACGCGCGCTAGCGCCCGCCTAGCTCCAGTCATCATGGCTTGCGTCATAGAAACCTCGTGAGGTGTCCCTTGCCTTCATCTCTCCGCCCCTCGCGAACCAGCCTGGTGAGGCTGCCCCCAAGGAGTTCTTGTGTCATCTACCTCGCGAGGCTTGGCCCCTCGCAGGGTCCTAAGTGTTTGCTAGTGAAGATGGGCAGTACAGGGACACTGGTGGAGCCACGCTGTGGGCCGCAGGCAGGCAAGTCTGGGGACCCTCATTCACATAACGCTGACAGTAGACCCGGGCCCAAGGCACGCTCGCACTTGTCTTTGAGGCAAAGCCAAAGGGCAAGTGCGGAGCGCCGCTGGCCCCAACAGCCTGAAGCCCCGCTTGACGCGTGGCGATTGATTGGACGTGGGCAGCCCCGCTTCCACACGCAGCCTTGATATCCGCCTAGCTAGGCGGCCACAGTGTCCCACATAGTTATTTCCCCATTGTTGGCAATGCGCTCCCTGACTCCTTTGCTTCTTCGAACCTCAGCTTTCACTCCTTGTCCGTCCTGAGCTCGATCCTCTCCAATGCCATGGCGCCGAACCAAACGGAGAAAGGGAGAAGCCCCTGTCCTCGGCCAGCCCGCCTCTGGCCATTGAGCCCGCCGTCGGCCAATCACGGGTGCTCAATCAGGAGGTCATGGACAAGGTCTGCCCTACGCTCACCGCCGGCTTCAATGAATGGGGAGCGATGGTGGCCTAGCCTGTGTTCCGAGCTTCTGTCAATAGAACGGCCACCGAGGTCCAATTCTTCATCGACGCCCTGTGGGCCGGCCTGGTCCCTCCCTTCTCCGCCTTCTTCAACGCCATGATTTCCCACTACCAGATTCATATGCTGCACCTAGATACCCAATTTGTCTCTCTTCTTGCCGTCTTTGCCTTTGTCTGCGAGGCCATGGTGGGCATCGCCCCCTCCATGGCCTTTCTGTGCCATTTCTTCTCGCTGCACCTGACCAACCCCTGGCAATGCTCGGGGTGCCTGAGCTTCCAGGCCGTGGCAGTGACGGCCGGCTCGAGGATTGACTTTGAACTCCCGCCGTCTGCGAGCGGGTTCCGGACGCGGTGGGTGTATGTGGATGTCGGAGTGCTCAATCCTTTGCTCTTGCCTCCGTTAGCGCCCGCTGTCCCCAGCTCCGGCTGGGCTCACGAGAAGCTTACGAGCCCCTGCCTCGCCTTCGTTTGGCTCCGGTTAAAGAGGTTGAAAAATCTTGGGTTGATCGCACCCATGGCGATGAAGGAGTTCCTCCGACGCCGCGTCGCCCCACTCCAGCGCCATTCCCAGCCGATGTGGTCCCTATCTGTCTGCCAGAATCGCATGAGGCTTCAGGAGTCAGGGCTTCCATTGGAGGCACGAAGAACGATGCTCGAGGTCCTGGCGGGCGACACCTCGCCAGCCGATATGCCACTTGAGGGCTGTCTCTTGTATTGCTGCTCAAACAGAGTGGAGTTCGCCGGGCAGATGCCCCCTTTGACAAATGGGGGCTGCGTCCGGATGACCTTGAGGGGTCCCGCGAGAACCCCATCACCGTGGTTCCCCTCCTTGTCGCCGGCGCCGAACTTGCCCCAAGAGTGGACGCAGGGGGGCAAGCACCACTGGAGGCTGGAGCCATGGGTGCCGAGGTGTCCACGCCGCCCATGCCTCCTGAGGCGCCATCTCCGGGAGCCCGCGACTCTCGCTCTGGGGTGGCAGTTGAGGGGGCGACGCAATCTGCTGCTCTTGAGGTCAAAGATCCCGATGCCTTAGGAGGTCATCGCGAGGCGGAACCCGATGGCTCTCCCCAGCTTGGCGCTCCTGAAGTCTCCTCCTCGGGAGCTTCACATGCCGCGCCCTGCGCTGGTCGCCACGTCCAATGCTTCGGCCGGCTCCGTGTAGACTTCGATGCGCTCCGCAAAAGGAAGGGGTCCCCAAGCTGAAGCAGTGGCGCCTTCCGTCCATTGAAATAGAGGAAGTACATTGCCATAGATGAGTAAGTACCCTATCTTTCTAATTCCTCGAGTGCTGCTTCCCTTCCTGATGGTGGATCTTCAGGATCCCATCTGCTAAAGCCGTGAACCCTCCCGGGAAGCAACCTCCTCCTGCCTCGAATCTCCCGCTGGCCTTGAGCATCACAAGCCAGCATGCTTCCCCCAGTTCGGGGTCAGCCGGAGAGGTAGACACGCTAGCTTGGTGCCTCGAGACCACGCTCCTGCCATCTCTTCTTCGTGGCCTTGCCGGAAGTGCGACGAGCGTGCCAAGGGCTCCTCCACTGGTTGTAACCGGGCTCCCGCTGAAGCCCGGTAAGCGACCGGGGGCGGCAGCCCCCAGTCCCCTGCGGAAGGGGAGCGAGCCGCTTCGGATCCCGTCGGCGACCCCCGCTGTGGAAGACGGAATCGGCCGCGTGCTAAAGTTTGCGCACGAACGGAGTGTCATCCTCCATGAGATCATTCGGGACGCGATGGGCGCGATGAGACGGCTTGGCTGAGAACTCGTGGATGTAGATGCGTGCCTCAAGGCCGAGGGTCTTCGGCTGATGGAGGAGCGGCATAAGCTGAAGGTGCCATCAACCTCAAGCGCCACCAGCGCGAGCTTGATAATGCGAAGGCTGAGGCGTCTCTTGCGACCTCGCGTGAGGCCTGCGCTCGAGCCTTGGAAGAAGCCTGGGAAGCTGATCGTCACCGTGAGATCGCAGAGAAACACGCGTGAGAGCCCCAAACCTGGACTGCCTCCTTGGAGCAGCAAGTGGAGGCGTGCAAGGCCGCCCTAGCGTTGATGAAGGGGACGCCTGCCCAGGAGGAAGAGATCCTAGAGCTCGAGGAAGCGCTGGCGCTGTAAGCCACGGAGCACAGCCTTGAGCTTGAGTGGTTGGAGACGAGGGAGCGCCAAGTAACCCAGGTGGAGGATGCTACCGGCGCGTGCGAGCCCAAGGCCCAGGAGGAGGTCCATAGTCTGGTGTCCGAGGCTCACGTGGATCTTATGGGCAGGTTCGACCTGAAGCTGAAGCTCGTGGAAGCTGCAGCTTTGGGCAGGACTACTGCCCTCAAGTTCGGATTGGCTGAGGCGAGACAACGCGAGGAAACCGCCGCAGCCACCCTTATCTCAGTGCAAGCTGACCTGGCTTCCGCACGTGCCGAGCTTCTTTCTCTTTAGCAGCGGGTCACCAACTTCGAGTCCTCCATGAAGCAGAGCAGGGAGGAAGCGCTCCAGCAGAGAATGCTAGAGCGCGAGCGCGCCCCCATGCTCCAAAGCCTCAAGATCAGAGCCAACGTGGCGCTAGGCACCATCTGCGACGAAGATGCCCTCATCCCCACTCGAACGATTGCGCCAGGCACCTCCTCTTCTTCACCGATGTGGTGACACGCCTGAGAATCGATCGGAGAGGGCTCGCGAGCTTGTCGAAGAGAGGAGCCGCGGCATTCTCAGGCGCGCGTTCTCCCGCGTCTTAAGCCACCTCCAGAACACCTACCCCAACTTCGATTTTGACGCCGCCATTGCCCCTGTGCCTGAGGCCATCCGGGGCGACCTGGCGCGCTTGGTAGAAGACAATGTGGATGCTCTAGTCAGGGCCTTCTCCTCCAAGGACGACACGGTGGTGGTCGCGGCAGATGAAGGTGACGTGGTCGACGATGGAGTGGGCGACGCTGGAAATGGTGATGGTGATGCTGGTGATGATGATGGTGATGCCAGCGATGGTGATGGCGACGCCAGCGACGCGTCTAAGGGCGACCCAGAGGACGCGGTGAGCGATATGTCCGATTTGAGCCTGTGCTTCCTTGTCATTGACCCTGCATGTGAAAGCTCGGGCACGGCCCTAAAAGTTGTAAGAGCATTTTGGGAGGGGGAGCCCCTCATGTAAACAGATTACTGCCTCTATTCCTTAGGCCAAGCTGGAGACATGTTTTTATGAGCACGCGAGTCTCGCCGCGAGCTTACTACTGCAGTTTACCTTAGTCAGGGCCAGTTCCCGACCGACTCGTGAGGTCGGGAGCTTCCGAGGGGCCTGTCAATCCGTCTGAGAGGGCCTCATGAGAAGCAAGCGCCAGCAATGGAAGGACGTGCGCGCAGCGCGTGCACCGTGTTCAGCCCCCGCTCGCGAGGAGCTCGCGAGGGGGGAGGCAGCAGGTGCCAACTCCGAATCAAGGCTAGGAACTAGATTGCAAGAAATCGCACGAACGAGAAAAGGCACCCCCCGCGCACACCAATGAAAATTCAACTTCAAACTTAAATCCAAAGCTAGAAAACAGGGCTACAAAAAAGAGATTAATAGCAAGTGGCCGTGTCCGGCACCTAGTCTAGTCTTCTTGTCTTCACACCAGTCTGGAGGTAAGTGTTGCCACTAGCACGTGGGACGGAGCCCCCGAGGCCCGAGGACGGCACTCCTGAGACTCCAGGGCATGTACATCCCCACTCATTATTAAGTGAGAGTGAGACGAGCAGAGATCTTCACAGGCGCGAGCCTTACATCATATCATCAGACGAGGGCCCCGCCTTGCGCCACCCTCGACCACCTTTGGTGCGTCCGGAAACCAGGACGAATCCAACAGGCAAAGGGGACGCCAGCGGTGCCCTCGGTGACCACGGGTCCTCTACCAGGGGAAGGCTCACCATCACCTCCCCGGCAGAGGGCCTACCTCCGGGGGACGCCCTGCTCCGCGCGGTGCAAGGAGGGACCTTGCTCCCGGCTCCTTCCTTGCAGCCCCTAGTGCGCTCCTCCTGGTGGAAGGGAGGCCGCTGAGGTGGGGCCACCGTCCGCCGCTGTGACCTGACCCTCCTATGACCCATGGTTAGCGTAAGCTTGCTCCTAAGAGATTAGTGGTACCCTATAGCTGTTGTCGCCGGCGTGGTTGGCGAGGCTCCCGGGGGGGCTCCTGGAAGGCCTCAGCTTCTATTGCCTCCTCCTCCCAGCCTGGCTCGAGGAACGAGCCAGGGTCGTCTTCTAGCGCATACTCCTGGTCCATCAAGCGGGGCACCTAGGCCTCCGAGGCTGCCGCCCCGAAGACCTTGCCGAAGTGCCCCACGCTCCACGTTGCCAGGCCCAGCGCGCCACCCTAAGGATGGTAGGGTGGCACTCCGCTGGGGCCGCGGGTGGCAAAGCTCGTGCATGTGCTCATCGGAGGTGGCACGGGCGTGACTAGGCGTCCTGTGCTGCTGGTCACGCCGGTGTCGAGGAAACCTCCTAGCGCGCCGTGGGCACGCGGGCGTGGCGAGGCCCACCATGCGATCCGGCCGTGGCCTGAGGCGTAAGCAGGGAGCAGAAGGGCCGTGCTCCTGAGGCTGCAGCGTCCAGTAGCTCGGCGACGCGCTCCAGCAATGCATCTCGGCTGCTCTCCATCAGCCGGCATCGCATCAGTTCTCGAGCCACCGTGAGTGCTTCCCTCATGTTTGCTTGTTCCCGTTGGGTGTGCGGCGCCATGGCCGTACTGTAGCTTGAGTTCCTTGTGGCTGCCCGCGCTTGTCGTGGAGTAAGGGTGGATGGCATCTGACTGCGCCGCCCACGCCCCGCAGTGTTTGGCGGTTCGTATGCTGCCTAGGGCGTAGGGTTGAGGTCTTCTTGGGCAGGTGGCGCCGCCGGGATAGCCAAGCTGCCCAGCGGTCGGCGTTGGTCCTCGGGTTGCCGGACATTGGAACCGCGGAGTGTCAGCAGATCAACTAGCAGAAGAGAAGCTCCGACGCACCCCTACCTGGCGCGCCAAATGTTGGATTTTGGGTTCTAGCAAAACCCTTGAGGTTCGAACACCGGGGTGCGCACGAAGATCTCTGCCCCCTCTAGCTCGCACACATCATGATCTCACGACCTAGCTCGACGAACCCAAAGAACATGATACACAAGTGTTTATACTGGTTCGGGCCACCGATGTGGTGTAATACCCTACTCAAGTGTGGTGTGGTGGATTTCCTCTTGGGCTGGGGATGAACAGTTACAAGGTAAGAACAACCTCCTGAGGAGAGGTGTTTTTCTGCTTGGTGAACTTGTGTGGTTGAGGATGAACTGAATCCTCTCTCTCTATCCATTGATTTTTTACCTCCTACTGTGGTGGCTAGTCCTATTTATAGAGGCCATGGTCCTCTTCCCAGATATTGAGCGGGAAGGGATTCCACAACGGCCAAATTCGAAGGGAGACAACTAGTACAAGTTACCCTGACAAAAGTACTCTTCGCCTGCCAAAGGGTCTGATGGTGACGCCGTCTTGGGCTCCACGCTGACCTCCGTCTTGCTGTCCTGCTAGTCTTGGTCTTGTTGCACCGATATGGAAACCTTTGCTTGATGACTCGGGACTCCTTGCCCGCGCTTGCCTCTTTAGCACTAAAGAGGAAATGAGGACATTACACACTCTGGCGCCCGCCTGGCACCCGCCTGGCTCCAGTCATCATGGCTTGCGTCACAGAAACCTCGCGAGGTGTCCCTTGCCTTGATCTCTCTGCCCCTCGTGAGCCAGCATGGTGAGGCTGCCCCCGAGGAGGTCTTGTGTCGTTCGCCTCGCAAGGCTTGGCCCCTCGCGAGGGTCTTAAGTGTTCGCTGGTGAAGATGGGTCGTACAGGGCCGCTGGTGGAGCCACGCTGTGGGCCGCAAGCAGGCATCTCTGGGGACCCCTGTTCCCAGAATGCCAACATATACGGCTCTGGAATCTGGCAAGCAGGCTCCTTTGAAAGGAGGAGGTCCACCAATTCCACCGGTGACCTCTGTCCATCCAGAGGGACCGGATACTCTACTAGAAGCGTTGTGAAGTGCTTCCATTGCTGAGGAACACCGTACCCTCATGGGTACGGTGGTTGAGAGGATTCAGTCTGCTAAGAGCGGACTGACTGAATCCTGCACAAGCCTTCTAACAGGCTTTGAGGTATGAAAATGCAATTTATGCAAACGGAATGTCATAGTATAGATAGTAGCCCCTGAGACACTGTCCAGTGTTCGAAAAGAAAAGCCGGACAGATGATCAACTTAACCACCACAGGAGACTAACCATACGTTTCTATGTTGATAAGGAGGTGTCTTTGCTGGCTACGACCTCTCATGCTGCTGAGGTTTCCGGATTGAAGCAGAGTCTAGAGCGGACTGAGGATGAGCTCGGCCACGTGAAAAAATAGCTGGAAGACCATCAAGGTATGCAATGACCTTGTGTAGATTCAGAAAGGATGAATGATTTGTGTTGACCATAGTGCCATAATTTTTTTTTGTAGGAGCACTGACCGAGGTCGAGACCCTCGAGAAGGCGCTGAACGAAGCCCAGGAGGGAGCGGCAAAGGAACAAGACGCTCGCGAGAAACACGAGGCCAGGGTTGGTGAGGTCCAGCAGGAGCTCCAAGATGACGTGAAGAAATGCAAGTCCTTGGAGCACAATATTGCAGATCAAGAGTCTGAACTTGCCAAGGCCCGCCAAAGTGCACACGATGCCCGGGTTGAAGCCTAGGCACCCTCGAGGAAATCCAGGAGGCCAGAAAAATCGTGGCGGGTAAGGCCTTTATTATGTAGAGCAAGTTTGTGAAGAAAAGGTTCCTCTTACTGACCCAAATTTTGAGTTCTCCAGGGGCGTTTGTGGATCTGTCGCGCAGTGTTGCCAATGTTGTGGAATTCTTCCGAGCCGAAGAGGGGAGCTCAACGAAGAAGTTGTTCTCGTCGCAATACATTGCGCCAGAGCATCCGGTGCCCTTTAGCGATCAGCTGAAACAGCTGACCGAACTACATATGGTGGCCGAACTGGCCATGAAGGATTTGATAATCCGTCTAGGGCCTCCCGACGCCATACCCAGCAACTACATCGAGCTCGTGAAGCGGTTGCTCGATGCCTGCCCTCGGCTTGATGCCATCAAGCGGTCGGTCTGCATAGAAGGTGCGCGGATGGCCTTTGCCCGTGTCAAGGTGCAGTGGATGAAGATGGACGCCGTCAAGCTCGCCACCGAGGGACCAACCACGGGCAAGGAGTACCGCACGCCCGAGCGGTATTTTGATGATGTCCTGAAGGGATCCCGCATTGTAGAGGCCAGTGTTCAAAAGATATTATCTTTGAATTAAGTCATTCATGTTATCCCTTCCAGAATTATGAAACAATGTCTTATGTAATATAACGTTTGTTGTTTGAAAATTTTACCTCCTGTGCGTCCGTTTGTTAAATCTGAGAGTTGGCCAGTCGTCGGCTTCATCCCCCATGTAGGTAATACGGGGGTGTTCGGTACGGAATATAAACAATCTTGATCCAAGAGTTTGGTCCTTGTAACACCCACGATGCGGCTATATCTCCCACGTGTCGGAGCACGACTTAGAGGCGCAGGGAGCTAGGAGACTGCAAATTGAGCACGGTTTGCGGCCATGCGATCGTGATCGAACGACCTAGATGATGGAGGACGTTTAGGTGGGTTTTGGGCCACTTTGGAGGGGTGTTGGGCTGCAACACACACGAGGACTTTTCGGTCCCTCGATTAACCGTTGGAGTATCAAACGAAGTCCAAATGGCACGAAACTTGACAGGCGGTCTACTGACAACAAAACAACATCGCACGTCAACTTTCATCCAATTCCGAGAACATTTTCCGGCCACTTATAAAATAATATTTCGGACGTGTCGTGGGCGCGTGCAAGTGTGGTTGGGCTCAGAACGGACAAAGTAGAGAACGAGGAGACCGGGACGGATGCAAGTTTCAAAAACATGATGAAATGCAACACGCAAGAAAATGACATGGCAACGCCGGCGAATAACTGGAAGACACCTGGCGCATCAGTCTCAGGGCGTCACAACACTCCATCACTAGGAGAGGATCTCGTCCCGAGATCTAGGATGGCACCAGGGAAAACGGAAGAGGAAGGGGAAAAGGTAAAGCTAAGTTGCTCCTTTGACAAACGAGTGAAACCAAAGAACCTTGAGAGGTTGAACAACTTGAAAGAAATAATACAATGGAGATGAACGAAGGTGAAAGCACTCTGTTAAGAAAAGGAAAAGAAAGAACTGATTTGGGTAGCACTCCGGTCCAAAATTGATAGTAAACTTTATAAGATGAAAAGAACATGAGCAGTGGGCACGCAGACCGGTTAAAAGGATAACCAAGAAAAGATCACGATCTTGACAAAACAAAAAGATGGGTTGAAGAGAGCAACATCACAATGCCTCCGAAAGAAAGAAATAGAAGACCGATAATTGAAAGAAAAGAATGGAGAAGAAAATGCCAGCTTTTGCCCCAAAAGAGCTAGAAAAGGCATCCTTAGGAGAAGGGTCGAACGGAGTTGTTGGAAAAACCCACAAAAGAGTAAGCTTGATATGGGCTTAAGGAATACATCTCAAAATTATGAGGTGACAACCTGCCACTCATGGGAAAAAGAATTAGATTGATATGAACAAGGATACGAGAAACTTATTTCACCGGAAGGATAAATGAAGAACTTGGATCATATATGAGCACCATAAGTAGCAACAATCCTTAGGGAAGGCTTTAGGTGAAACATGACACAAGATAACTCCAACGAAGAGGTTGATTGAAATGAAAAGATGTCTTGAATGAAGAGAAAATGATGGATTTAGATATGTCACTTTTGAAAACATATGAATCATGAAACATGAACTCAAATTATCAAGAATGACATAATACCACCTCCAATGATACGGAAGAAAGAATTGCACTCCGGATTGCACGATGAAGAATGCTTGAGATCCTATGAAAATAATCTCAACGAACACTTCGAGAATGAATTAAATCCTTGATGAAACAACATGTAGAGTCTACATGAAGAAACTCCGGTAACAAAAGGATAACGAAAAGAAGTTGAAAACGCAAGGTGAAACCTTGTAATGATTTAGATGGATCTCCGTGATAATTAGAGCTTGGAACTCCTAGAAAGAAAAGATGAACAAAAGAAAAATCAAGAATTTGATGAGTCTCCAGAATAAAGAATTAAATTCACTCGATGAAACAAGAATAAGCATTACATTATGCTTATCCTTCACCAATTAAATTGATGACGAGCAAACAGATTTGGCACACTACTTAATCTCGCAGAAAGGATTAAGATAGATATAGCGCCAACTTGGGAAGTTCTTCAACAAGCCACCGATAGGATTTGGAAAGCATGAATGCATTGATATGATAAACGAAGGAAGAAGAATCTTAGAAGAACCACCGCAAGAATTGAAAATGAACAAATAAAGATGAAGAAACACCAGGAAGGATTAGCAAATAAACGAAGATGCTTGAGAGAATTTAGATACATGATAACAAAGAGATGATGAGCTTATTAGAGAACACTTGAATGAAGCACCGGTAAGATTTGGAGAAATGAGAGCTGAAAACTGGAAAGATCTACGTTTTTAGTATTTTTCCAGAGTCAGCAGTTTTTCCAGAAAACCCACTAGACTTCATACATCTAATAACTAATTAACCATGCATCGGATTAAAACAATTTATATATGAAATATGCTTAGTTTTTCATCTAGTTTCATAATATGTCATTTTCATCCATGTTTAAAATGTTGTTTGTTTAAATTTGTATAAATAACTTGCTAAAATGGTTTAATTCATAACTATTTAACCGTAACTCGGTTTGTAACAAACTTTATATGTAAATGGGGTGGAAAATGCCTAGTTTAACATGGTGTACATGCTTTGCATGTTAAACAACTCTAAAATATGGTTTAGGGCGGAATAGTACCAAATCCATAATTATGCTTATGAGAATTTTCCGGACTTGTTGCTTGTTGTTCCGGCCTCATTTAAACTTGCCTAGATAGGTAGTTTTACTTTGCTTCACCTCTTGACATGCTTAACAACATTTAATATTGTTGGGTACATAAACGAGAGAGAACTAAATAAGTGATGTGGTGTTTTCTTCAATATGCAACTCCGTTGCATATTGAGCTCCACTTAACTTGTAGTGTTGTTTGTTGCACTTTGCCATGCCATGCTTCATTAAACTGGACATGCATCATACTTGGTTGTGCATCATGCCATGTTTATGTGGTGGTTGTTTACTATGTTGTTTGCTTCTTTCCGATGTTGCCTCTTCAGGTTAATTCCGATAACATCGCGATTGTGAGGATCCGTTCGACTTCGTCCGTTTGGCTTCTTCATGGACTCGTTCTTCTGCCTTGCGGGATCTCAGGCAAGGTGACCATACCCTCGAAATCACTTCTATCTTTGCTTGCTAGTTGCTTGCTCTATTTCTATGCCGCGATACCTAAAACTTGCTATATCATGCCTCCCATATTGCCATGTCAACCCTCTAACCCACCTTGTCCTAGCAAACCGTTGTTTGGCTATGTTACCGCTTTGCTCAGCCCCTCTTATAGCGTTGCTAGCTGCACGTGAAGATTGGAGTTGTTCCTTGTTGGAACATGTTTATTGTTGGGATATCACAATATCTCTTATTTAATTAATGCATCTTTTATACTTGGTAAAGAGTGGAAGGCTCGGCCTTATGCCTGGTGTTCAAAGGCTCCGCCGACGAGCACAACCGTGGCCATCGCCTCTCCCTCGCCTCTCCGTGCTGGCCAGAGGCTCCGCCTCGACGCCACTGAGCCCTAAGATGAAGCACGCGCCCGTGGGACGCTCGAAGCGACGCCATCATCCTCATCCTCGCCGTCGAACGCCGGAGATCCCCCTCGCCGCCTCCCTCATTTCAGCACCTCCCTGAGCTCGCCAACTCGCTCCTCGTGTTCACTGTGAGCTGCTGATCATCCTCCCCCTCTCCGTTTTCTCTCTTGCACTCCGTAGCCACCGCGCCCCTCTCGCCCGACTGTGCCGCCGCCTGCGCTCGTCGCCGATGACGCTCCGGTGACCATTTGGTCCCGGGCGCACGTCCATCCTACTCGCCACATCGCGTAGATGGCTTAGGCTCCGCGCACGCATCGCCTAGGCCACCCCAGCTGCATTTCCGTGCACACCCGAACGCCGGCCGCCGCTGCCGAGCTCGCCGCCGTCAGCTCCGTCCACCACACGGCCGTCTACCACCCTCATCCGTTACGCGATGGCAAGAGCTCTCCGACGAGCCTAGCCGCGCATTGAACGGGGCACCGCAGCCCAATCCCGAGCCTCGCCGCCATGTCTGGCCTCACGGGCGTTGAGTCGCCGGCAGGTTTGAACCGAGTTGACCAGGGTTTGACCCCCCCCCTAACTCCTTGGAGAGCTCTTGATAATTTAGTTTAGATGCTAATTAACTTTTAGTTAACCCTTGACTCACTGACAAGTGGGCACAGGCCCTAATTAACCTAGCTTAGTGCTAACGTAACACTAACTAACTCTATTAGTTAGTTGTTACACTGACATGTGGGTCCCAGCCGTCAGGTTTGACCTGGTCTGGCGCCTTTGACCTGCTGACGTCACAATGACGCATCGTTGACGCAGTAATGCCCTTTTCTGGATTTATTCTTATTCAAAAAATTCCAGAAATTGTTACAAACTTTAAAAAAATCATAGAAAAATAAACTGTAACTCCAAATGAAATAATTTATATATGAAAAATGATCAGAAAAATCCAAAGTATCTGTTTATCGCGTTTTCATGCATGTTAGAGCAACTTATATCCTCTGTTTAGGACAATTCAATTAAATGGCATGAGTAGGAGTTGTTTGAGCCCTGATGTGCCTTCTCATTCATGCTTGTTTGTCATGCCTGCTACTGCTTAGAGTTGAGTCAGGTCTGATTCATCGGGGATGAATTGGAATGTGGTGAACATGTCCTACCGTTGAGAGCTAAGTGTGTGAACACAACTTGGTAAAGGTAGCGGTGACAAGCCATGTAGGAGTACATGGTGGGTTGTCTCATTGCAACCGTTCTTAGGAATTGAGTTCTGTGTTTGTGATCCATGAACAGTTACTACCACACATTGGGTTCCGGTAACTCGGCCCCTCTAGGCTTATTAATCAACTCGATCTCTGTCCAGGTGTTGCAACTAGTTTCTGGTGTTTGTAGGTAGTGTTAGTAGTCTACCAAGTGGCACCCGGTACAGGTGGGCTTGGTAGAGACTAGGCACAGTGGCACGGTGTACCAAGTGGCACCCGGAAGGCGGGCTTGGGAACCCCGCACACATTGTTTGGAGCCGTCAGCAACACCCCGGACGGATCTCCTTCCGGATGGAACCCGAATAGGCGATAAACCTGGACGAGAGACTTGTATGGTTAGTTAGGTCGTGGCCGACTCCCTCGCCAGACTTCCGCTTGAAGGTTGCCGAGGTACACGACGTGTGCATGGTGGTAAGTGGCGAGAGGGTGTGTGAAGAAGTACACCCCTGTAGGGTTATCATTATATATTTGAATAGTCGGATTCCTCGGATATGGAAACTTGGACCCCTTGCATAATTCATAGACAAGTGAAAGTGGATACTCTAAAATGCGCAAGATAAGCGTGAGTGCTATGGATGGCGTTCTCGTAGGGAGACAGGAGCGGATCCATAGTGGTGTATTGATATGCAGAATATGTGGACTCGTGTGCGCCACCTCAAAAGAGTTACTTGCAGTCGTAGTTCAGGATAGCCACCGGGTCAAAGCTGGCTTGCTGCAGCTAAACTCCACCACCCCTTTGTTGATACCAATGCATATGTAGATAGTTCTGATGTAAGTCTTGTTGGGTACATTTGTACTCACGTTTGCTTATTTTATGTTTTTGCAGAGAGACTTCAGTCTTGCTAGTAGTTCCACGTGGACTTCGACGTTTATCTTGTTACCTCAGCTACGATCTTGTACCCTTGGGAGGGTCTTGTAGATAGTCAGGCTTCTCAGCCTTTTTCATTTGTAGAAGTGTGTACTCAGACAAGTTATGCTTCCACATGTGCTAGTTACTTGTATGCTCCATATGTTGGGTCATGAGACCCATGTTTGTATTATCTGGCTCTTCGGAGCCGAATGAATAAATACTTGAGTCGTAGAGTTATGTTGTGATGCCATGTTGTATTTACACATATCGAGCATATTGTCTGTATGATTGAAATGCTTGGTATGTGTGGGATCCGACAACTTAGTGGTTTATCCTTGGTAGCCTCTCTTATGGGGAAATGTAGTCTTGTGCTTCCATGAACCATAGTAGTCCGCTACAGCCCGGTTCACCGGAGTCCTGCTAGCCTAGCACTACTGCTCTGGAACAGTTGACTGGTCGGCATGTGATTCACTTCATTCCTGTGTCTGTCCCTTCGAGGAAATGTCACACGGTGACATCCGGAGTCCTGCCTAGCCTGCTACAGCCCAGTTCACCGGAGTCCTGTTAGCCCAGTGCTACTGCCCGGACTCGCACACTGCTGACCGACATGCTCGATGTTGATTCATGTATGCTTGTCCCCGTAAGTTAGTGCGACTTTGGGTTCACGACTAGTCATGTCGTCCCGGGTTCTTTGTCATATGGATGCTAGCGAAACTATCATATATGTGAGCCAAAAGGCGCACACGGTCCTGGGCCAGCTAAGGTGGCACCCGTGGGAATACCGTGCGTGAGGCCGCAAAGTGATATGATGTGTTACATGCTAGATCAGTGTGACTTAGGATCGGGGTCCTGATAGCTTTGGTATCAGAGCCTGACTGCCCGTAGGATTACCTAGCCAATCTGGTCGAAGTCGTGTCTTGAAATGCTTTAGTTATATAAGGGAATTGATTGTGGATGGGAACGTAAGGCTCTTTTTACACCTTATCCTCATGACCTTCTGATCTGAGTCATCTTATCTTTTCTATGGGGTTAAGAACTAGGCTTCTCTTCTATCTCTCAGGATGACGTGTTACTAAACCGTAGTTGCCTAGGATTGTAGGATTTAAGCCTCAGTTCAGTTCCTACTACTTCCATATGTTCATAGCTGGCCTCAGAACCTTGATATTGTGATGTTGAGTGGTTATCCACCATTTTTGCCGGATGTCTCAAATCATTTTGAGCATTTATAGCCATAATGTTATCCGAGTCATCCCAGGTTTCTAAATAGTCCGATGCATTTGCAACTCCCTTCTTTCTGTTCCGGATGTTCCTTTGGGCCAGATTAACCACACTAACCAGTGGGTTGAGATACTCCATTGCCTCGACATATATGTTGAAGCTATTATTATGACCCTAGGTGTCTTAGAGAACCACCCGGTACTCCGTCCATGTTTGGTGTTCTAGTGTGATGATTCTGGCCATCATTCTCGAAAGCATGCTGTGATGCCATTTGGTAATAGGTATTCTACTCCTGGGTTCCTGACCCAAGATTCCTCTACTTACCTCGTGTTAATAGTGTTGCTCGTACCTTTAGGATATTAGTAACTGTCGGTGTCAAAACCGGCGGATCTCGGGTAGGGGGTCCCGAACTGTGCGTCTAGGCCGGATGGTAACAAGAGGCAGGGAACATGATGTTTTACCCAGGTTCGGGCCCTCTTGATGGAGGTAAAACCCTACGTCCTGCTTGATTAATATTGATGATATGGGTAGTACAAGAGTAGATCTACCACCAGATCAAGGAGGCTAAACCCTAGAAGCTAGCCTACGGTATGATTGTTGTATATGGAGTTGATTGCCTACGGACTACAACCCTCCGGTTTATATAGACACCGGATAGGGTTAGGGTTACATAGAGTCGGTTACAATGGTAGGAGATCTTGAATATCCACATCGCCAAGCTTGCCTTCCACGCCAAGGAAAGTGCTATCCGGACACGGGACGAAGTCTTCAATCTTGTATATTCATAGTCCAGGAGTCCGGCTGAAGGTATAGTCCGGCTACCCGAACACCCCCTAATCTAGGACTCCCTCAGTAGCCCCTGAACCAGGCTTTCAATGACGACAAGTCCGGCGCGCAAATTGTCTTCGGCATTGCAAGGCGGGTTCCTCCTCCAAGTCCTTCATAGAAGATTGTAAACACCAAGAGTAGTGTCCGGCTCTGCAAAATAAGCTTCCACATATTGCCATAGAGAGAATAATATTAACACAAATCAACTCTGCTGACGTATTCCGCAGTGCGTCATCACACTACAGCCAAGTCCTTCTCTCGAATCATTTTCACTTTTCCACCTCAGCGTGTTTTGCGAGGCGGTTTCCTTGGCACGTCTTGTCAAAGCAGAGATCGTGTATCCCCCTTTTACGGGATTCTCATCAATACGGATGTGGGTAATCCAACCGCGCCACTTATCACGGCGCTTGGGAGGCAAGTGAATTTTACTAGGCAGGTGGGGACGCACAACCGCATCCACCCATATAAGGGGGCAAGGATCCACCTTTTTACCTACGCCTTCTTCCTCCTTTGCCTATCCATCTCCTGCGCACCCGAGCTCCAGAGCCCAAGCCCGCACTTCCCACCTCAACCTTCTCCAGCAATGTCCGGAGCGGGAGGCAAGTGGATGGTCTCCTCCGCTACGGAGGGCCAAGTCAAGAAGCTAAGGAAGGCCGGATACCTGTCTAAGGACATCGAGCACCGGCTTCCCGAAAAGGGGCAGCTTCTCCCCACCCCAAGGCCCCATGAGAGGGTACTATTTCTTCCCCACTTCCTCCGCGGACAGGGTTTTCCACTCCACCCATTTGTCCGGGGGCTCATGTTCTACTATGGCCTGGATTTCCACGATCTGGCCCCAAACTTCATCCTCAACATCTCGGAGTTTATCGTCATGTGCGAGGCTTTCCTCCGTGTCCGCCCTCATTTCGGCCTCTGGCTCAAGACCTTCAACGTCAAGCCCAAGGTGGTGCGCGGCAGCCAGGCGGAGTGCGGAGGCGCCATGGCGGGCAAGATGGCCAACGCCCTATGGTTCGAGGGCTCTTTTGTGGAGACCCTAAAGGGGTGGCAATCCGGGTGGTTTTACATCACCGAGCCACGCGATCCGAACTGGATCGCAGCCCCCGAGTTCCGATCCGGACCCCCCACGCGGCTTATGTCCTAGAAAGAGACGGGCCTGTCGTGGGGTGACGAAAAAGAGGTGACCGGATTGCAAACATGCATCCAGTCCCTGGTGAACAAGCCAATCCGGCTTGTTAATGTAATCCAGGTTATGCTCGTCTGTCGGATCCTCCCGTGCCAACAACGGGATTTTAATCTGTGGGAGTTCGACCCGGCGCAGCACCAAAACCTTAGCAGGCTCTTCGACATGACGTACAAAGATGCCTGGAAGGTGCTATTCAAGGGCGCCAGGGCTCCCGCATCCGCTTCCGAGGACCGCGGATACAGCTCGCAGCGTCACGCTAGCGAGGTAAGATATCTTCACCTTTTACAGGATGTTAATCTTTTTCCATAGTTTGACTCTATGCGGGATCTAAACTCCCTTACCTTTGACAGGCTGGGCGAGCGATATCCGGACCGATTAACTGTCTGGCTCCACTGCCCGAAGACCCAGCCCCAGCTCTACTAGTGAAGCTGCTCGTTCCGGCACCTTATGTGGTGCCGGAGAAGAAGGCCAAGAAGAAGAAGACCACGGGGACTCGAAAGAGTGCCCGTAACGTGGTGGTGTCAGACTCGTCATCCGACAAATCCGAGACGCCCTCTTCCCGTGAAAACGAGGAGGAGGAAGAAAAAACTCTCCCCCCCCCAGCGGAGGGAGGAGAGAAGAGGAAGGCCGCCCCAATGGGGGAGGCCGAGGGGTCTAGGAAAAGGAAGACCCCTCCGCCGGACTACGCCCCCAACGCCGAAGAGGGCAAAGAGGAGTGGCCAAACAGGGCCAAGCGTCCGGCGAAATCTTAAGTTCGGATATCAGAATAACTCATGATGTTCCTTTGTTGCACAGATTTCCCTAATGTCGAATGTAATTATGCAGTCCGCCTCAGGCCGAATTCGACGAATCGTCGGGCGGCTCCCTGGACTCATCGGACGTGAACTCAGTTCCGCCTGCTGTCTCCCCCTGCACTAGAGACGACGCCGAAGTGGCGTCGCGACAAGCTCCGGGGCAGGAGGAGGTGGTCCCGGAGGAGCCGCAAGGCAACCTCTCGGACTCCAGGAGTGAAGGGGATAAGGCCCACTAGGGCTCCAAGTCCGGCTTTGTGCCGGACACCGCGCCGGAATCTTCCACAGTTCCGGACCGCAGTAGGCGAACTCCTTTCAAGAGGAGCAAGCCTTCTGAGCCGGCGGCCTCGGTCCAACCGGAGGTGCCGGACAATCTGCTGGAGGTGCTTGACGGCGCCTCCATCGACGAGGGGCACCGTACTATTATGAGTACGGTGATCCAGAAGGTTCAGTCCGCCAAGAGTGGACTGGCTGAAGCTTGTGCTAGCCTTCTAACAGGCTTCGAGGTAAGTAAAAATATGTAAAAATATTACCGTATAGACAGTAGCCCCTGATGCTTTTGGTGTTCAGAAAGAAAAGCCGAATAGAGGATCTAGTAAATATCGCAGGAGTCTAACTAAAAAGGAGTCAATATACGTATGCAGGCTTCGCTGCTGGCCACCGCCACACTGACTTCAGAGTTGGGTGCCCTGAAGCAGGGCCTCGAGCGGACCGAGCAAGAGCTCGGCCTAGCCAAACGGTAGCTCGAGGAGAAAGAAGGTAAGAGATACCTTATAGAAAAATGCCTATGGGAAGGCGCAATTGCAAAAAATTATAGGAGTATACTACTTATTGTAGGGGCCACAACTGAGGTGGCGACCCTTAAGCAGGCGCTGTCTGAGGCCGAAAAGAAAACGGCCACAGAGCGCACCGAGCGAGACAGACTTGGGGTTCATGTCGGCGAGGTGCAGCAAGAGCTTCAGGCTCTTATGAAAAAACATGAGAGTTTGGAGCTTGAGTCAAAGACGCAAGCATCCGAGCTCGCGACGGCCCTTGAGACTGCCAAGTATGCCAAGGCCGAAGCCCAAAAGGCCCTCCAAGAGTTGGAGGAGATGAGGAAGATAGCAGCAGGTAAGGCATTCTTTACACAAAGCAGAAATATAAAAGTAAACTACTTTTTACTTACCCGAATCCGGAGCTCTCCAGGGGCATTCGCAGATCTTCCCTGCAGCGTATCTGATGCCGCCGCATTCTAATGAGCCGAGGAAGGCAGCTCGACGGAGAAGGTGTTCTGGTCTCAGTACGCTCAAGCCGGACACCCTGTGCCCTTGAGCGACCAGCTGAAGCAGCTGGTCGAGCTCCACAAGGCGGCCGAACAGGCCCTGAAGGGCTTCATAGTTCGGCTGTGGCCTAGAGAGGCCCTGCCTGGGAGCTACTTCGGACTGGTGCGGCGACTGGTGGAGGCTTGTCCAAGGCTCGAGGTTATCTAGCGCTCCGTATGCATCGAAGGTGCCCGTAGGGCCCTTGCCCGTGCAAAGGTGCATTGGGGTAAGTTGGACGGTGAGAAGCTTGTGAAGGACGGGCCGCCGCCGGGGAAGGAGCATCGCAAGCCCGAGAACTATTACAAGGATGTTCTTGCTGGTGCCCGCCTTGTGGCGGATGAATGTACCAAGGATGTAATTTTTGAATGAACTCGCTCGTGTTATCCTGTGCGCTGAAAACTTGTTCATATGCGCTAAGCAATGCTTGAATTTAAAATATTACTTTCTGTGCGGCCGTTTATCAAAAATTGAGAGATGGCCAGTCGTCGGCTTCTGCCCCCGTGCCACTAGTGCTGGGGTGTTCGGGATAAACCTGAGCGCTCTTTTTCCCATAGTTGGGTCCTTCGAGGGAGGCGCTCAGCACAACGAACCAGGCAATCGGACTATAATGGTTGAACACTCTCACTTAGCCATAGAACCAATGTATACTTCTCACATAGTCAGTCATGCATGTGCGAAGTATAGATTGGTTTGTGAGATTAGCTACCTCCATTCCAAATGTATTTCCAAGCACGCCAAGCCACTGATTGATTTGTTCGAGGTGAAGAAGTTCCTTCTTAAGAATCATGACTTATGTAAGGACTACGATATCCTCGATGATGGTTCCCAACCTGAACTCGGTAGTGTTTTATCATAAGACTACTACGTGGTCATGCTTGTCTGGGACAGCGTGTTCACATGTTGTAGCAAAACCCGCTCATGTTTTGGAGCTTGCTATCGTAGTTCATCTCCAAAGAGTCTCACAACATTGTCACGTTGATTTGTGTTGCAACTCTTCCTTTCATACATGTGAGTCTGAAGTATCCTGTTTCTATCCAGATCTGAATCTTAGGCAGATATGATGGTTGGAACATTCCCAACAGTTGCATTTTGTTCCCAGCTTGCACCACCATTGTGCCAATTCCCATGGGCTATCATCTCAGTAATTTTTGTTTAGGATGATCTTCAAAAGTGGTCCTACCATGGGTCCCATCCATCTCTGATGATACGCAAATCATCCATTACGTTGTCTTCAACAAGGTAGTCCACATCATCCATTCTAGTATGAGTAATCCATCCCTTCGAACTCTTTCAACAAATCGATTGTGATTGCCCTAGGCTAGCATAAAAAGTTTCAATGATCCTTGTATCAAAAGTAATTCTTTTTCCACTTAAGGGAATAGTTCTACGAGCCACTTCCCTAAGGTGCCCCGATATGGAATAATGGCAGTTGACTCCTCGCTACGTCGTGATCGAACTTGGAATTGTTTCCTACCAAATCGAGCCATCACCATTTATTTCCTTTCAACCCTAATGAGTGTCTTGTGTCTCAACTCAAGAGACATTCTTTCGTCTCACTTCGTGAGTCGATCCTGAGTTGCTCGATCTTTCAGGAGATCGATTTCTATAGAGTTTCTCTCTGTCATCATCGTGTTGGACAAAGATCTCAAAGGCAAAGATGTCAAGATCAATATGATGCAACGAATCAACATCTTCAGAAATGCAATGAATTTTGAAGTGCGTGCCAGTTCCATGTCCCATCAGTCTTCTTACCTCACGTCTTGAATCTCGGGACGAGATTGTTGTTTAGTGGGGATGAGTTGTTATAGCCCTAGCTTAGCTTTTGCTTCTCCCCGCAGGATCATCATGTCATCATGTCTAAATTCCATTTAAATATGAAATGGGGATTGGTAAACCCTAGCACCAAATGAAATTCAAATAGGTTCAAATAAAATATTTCTCAATGACCCAGAATGCCCTTTGGAAATGTTCATGATTTCTGATAAAGGTGAAAACCTCTGCCAAAAATGATGAATATATTTATAGGTCATTCCTGGATTTTTGAATTAAATCATAATGTATTTGAATTGGGGCATTCGAATTCTATATATTTTTTAGAATGCTCCAAATATTCTAGAGTAATTTGTGGGCCTTTGGAAAAAACCAACTAGTGTCCACAATTTGTCTCAGGAGTTTTGTAAATGAATTAGCATTTTTACTAATTCAAAATAGAGGACTGAAAATCGAAAACAGAAATGGAATCAGCAGAGAGAGAGAACAGTACCTGAGCTTAACTCCTGTGCAGCCCACTTGGATGGCCAGCTGGGTGGCCCAGCCCACCAGGGGCACGCCCGTCTTCTTCCTCCATGCCAGCGCAAGAAGCAGATCGGTGGCGAGCGCCGACGTCACGCTTGGCCACCTCCTACTTGCTGCAGCCTCCCCGACGTCGCCCTGGAGACGCCACGCACCCCCAGGCCCTCTCAGCCTCTCCCCGAGCTCCTCTCCTCCTCTCGCTCTCTCGCACGCAAACCACCGAGCGTTGTCGTCGTCGCTGACGAGCACAACCGCGGCCATCGCCTCTCCCTCGCCTCTCTGTGCTGTCCAGAGGCTCTACCTCGACGCCATCGAGCCCCAAGACGAAGCACGTGCCTGCGGGACGCCCGAAGCGACGCCATCATCCTCATCCTCGCCGTCGGACGCCGGAGATCCCCCTCACTGCCCCGCTTGTTTCAGCCCCTCCCCGAGCTTGCCGACTCGCTCCTCGTGTTCACCGCGAGCTGCTGATCATCCTCCCCCTCTCCGTTTTCTCTCTTGCACTCCGTAGCCACCGCGCCCCTCCAGCCCAACTGCGCCGCCGCCTGTTCTCGTCGTCGGTAACGCTCCGGTGACTATTTGGTCCCGGGAGCACGTCCATCCTACTCGCCGCATCGCGTAGCTGGCTTAGGCTCCGCGCACACATCGCCTAGGCCACCGCAGCTGCGTTTCCGTGCCCACTCGAACGCCGGCCGCCGCTACCGAGCTCGCCGTCATCAGCTCCGGCCACCACACGACCGTCTACCACCCCCATCCGTTACGTGATGGCAAGAGCTCTCCAACGAGCCTAGCCGCGCATCGAACGGGGCACCGCAGCCCAATCCCGAGCCTCGCCGCCATGTCTCGCCTCGCCGGCGTCGAGTCGCCGGCAGGTTTGAACTGAGTTGACCAGGGTTTGACCCCCCTGGGTCACTGACATGTGGGCCCGAGGCCCTGCTAATTTATTTTAGATGCTAATTAACTTTTAGTTAACCCTTGAATCACTGACAAGTGGGCCCAGGCCCTAATTAACCTAGCTTAGTGCTAACGTAACACTAAATAACTATGTTAGTTAGTTGTTACACTGACATGTGGGTCCCAGCCGCCAGGTTTGACCTGGGTTGGCGCCTTTGACCTGCAGACGTCACAGTGACGCAGCACTGACGCAGTAATGCACTTTTCTGGATTTATTCTTATTCAGAAAATTCCAGAAATTGTTACAAACTTCAAAAAAATCATAGAAAATAAACCGTAACTCCAAATGAAATAATTTATATATGAAAAATGATCAGAAAAATCCAAAGAATTTGTTTATGGCATTTTCATGCATGTTAGAGCAACTTATATCCTCTGTTTAGGACAATTCAATTAAATGGCATTTAAGAAAGCACATATGGAGTTTGATTTTGAACCTAGTGTTTAAACCAACTCCATTTAACTTGTCGCTAGTTGCATTAAGCCAATCAACATCATATTGCCATGTCACATTCATGCATCATATTGTTGTATTGCATTGATTGTGTCCTTCTCTATTTGCCGGTAACCATCCCCTCTTAATAGACGATGTTTCCGACGATGAGTTCGATGACACCGATGAAGAGCTATAATATCTTCAGAAGTGCCAGGCAAGCAAAACCCCCTTGTTCATTCCGATACAATCCCACTCTCTTGCTCCTGCTCTCTTTTAGTACATTAGGACAACACCGATTCAACTGTTACATGCTGCGGTAGTTGAACCCCTTTCCTCTGCATGACCTGTCATTGCCACAGTAAATAGATCAAACCCACTAGCATGAGTAGGAGTTGTTTGAGCCCTGATGTGCCTACTCATTCATGCTTGTTTGTCATTCCTACTACTGCTTAGAGTTGAGTCAGGTCTGATTCATCGGGGATGAATTGGAATGTGGTGAACATGTCCTACCATTGAGAGCTAAGTGTGTGAACACAACTTGGTAAAGGTAGCAGTGAGAGGCCATCTAGGAGTACATGGTGGGTTGTCTCATTGCAGGCATTCTCAGGAATTGAGTTCTGTGTTTGTGATCCATGAACAGTTACTACCACACATTGGGTTCCGGTAACTCAGCCCCTCTCGGCTTATTAATCAACTCGATCTCTGTCCAGGAGTTGCAACTAGTTTCTGGTGTTTGTAGGTAGTGTTAGTAGTCTACCAAGTGGCACCCGGTACAGGTGGGCTTGGGACAGACTAGGCACAGTGGCACGGTGTACCAAGTGGCACCTGGATGGTGGGCTTGGGAACCCTGCACACATCGTTTGGGGCCGTGAGCGACACCCCGGCCGGATCTCCTTGCGGATGGAACCCGAATAGGCGATAAACCTGGATGAGAGACTTGTGTGGTTAGTCAGGTCATGGCCGACTCCCTCGCCAGGCTTCCGCTTGAAGGTTGCCGAGGTACATAGTGGTAACTGGCGTGAGCGTGTGTGAAGAAGTACACCCCTGCAGGGTTATCATTATCTATTCGAATAGCCGGATTCCTCGGATATGGAAACTTGGACCCCTTTGATAGTTCATAGACAAGTGAAAGTGGATACTCTAAAATGCGCAAGATAAGCGTGAGTGCTATGGATGGCGTTCTCGTAGGGAGACATGAGGGGATCCATAATGGTGTATTGATATGGAGAATATGTGGACTCGTGTGCGCCACCTCAAAAGAGTTACCTGCAGTCGTAGTTCAGGATAGCCACCGGGTCAAAGCTGGCTTGCTGCAGTTAAACTCCACCACCCCTTTGTTGATACCAACGCATATGTAGATAGTTCTGATGTAAGTCTTGCTGGTTACATATATACTTATGTTTGCTTATTTTATGTTTTGCAGAGAGGCTTCAGTCTCGCTAGTAGTTCCGCATGCACTTCAACGTTTAGCTTGTTACCTCAGCTATGATCTTGTACCCTTGGGAGGGTCTTGTAGATAGTCAAGCTTCTCAGCCTTTTTCAATTGTAGAAGTCTGTACTCAGACAAGTTATGCTTCCGCATGTGCTTGTTGCTTGTATGCTCTGTATGTTGGGTCATGAGACCCATGTTTGTATTATCTGGCTCTTTGGAGCCTAATGAATAAATACTTGAGTCGTAGAGTTATGTTGTGATGCCATGTTGTATTTACACATATCGAGCATATTGTGTGTATGATTGAAATGCTTGGTATGTGTGGGATCTGACAACTTAGTGGTTTATCCTTGGTAGCTTCTCTTATGGGGAAATGTAGTCTTGTGCTTCCATGAGCCATAGTATTCCGCTAAAGCCCGGTTCACCGGAGTCCTGCTAGCCCAGCACTACTGCTCCGGAACACTTGACTGGCCGGCATGTGTTTCACTTCGTTCATGTGTATGTCCCTTTGGGGAAATGTCACGCGGTGACATCCGGAGTCCTGCCTAGCCTGCTACAGCCTGGTTCACCGGAGTCCTGTTAGCCCAGTGCTACAGCCCGGACTCGCACGCTGCTGACCAACATGCTCGATGTTGATTCATGTATTCATGTCCCCGTAAGAGTAGTGCCACTTTGATTTCACGACTAGTCATGTCGGCCCGGGTTCTTTGTCATATGGATGCTAGCGACACTATCATATACGTGAGCCAAAAGGCGCAAACGGTCTCGGGCCAGGTAAGGTGGCACCCGCAGGAATACCATGCATGAGGCCGCAAAGTGATATGATATGTTACATGCTAGATCAGTGTGACTTAGGATTGGGGTCCTGACATCGTCGTCCATACCATCGATGTCTTTGGAGCCGTAATAGAGAATGTCAGTTAAGTCCTCGACAGTGGAAATGAAGTGGGTGGTGGGTGGGACGTAAAATTCCCCGTTCTCAGCCCCTAGTCCAAGCTGGGTGTAGTTTGGATGTTCCTCCCTCGTAATGATGAGGGATCGCATCAAGTCCATAGCCTCGCTTGAAGGCGAGGTTTGGCCAGGGATTCCTCGGCCGAGCTCACACGATGCTAACTCCGAGAGTTCGGACCCAGTGTCCGAGGAAGAGTCCAGCTTTGTGATGGTTGCCAGCAACACTGCTTCCTTCGGCTCTCCCGTACTGGGCTTAGTAGCCACAGATAGTACGGCGGGTTTAGAAATCCCGTCTTCGGACCTGACAACGCGCTCTAGCTCTAAGGCCAGAGCAGAGGTTGGAGTCATGAATCCTTGGAATATCAAGTCTCCTCAGATGTCAGCGGCATAATCCGAGTTTCCAAAACTAATCTGGTGACCTGGGGTGTAGCTGTTGATCTACTCTAGATGGCCAAGCGAGTTGGTCCGAAGTGCTAAGCCGCTGAACACGAAGATCTTACCAGGGAGGAAAACCTCCCCTAGAGCAACGTTGTTGTAGATGATTGATTGAGCCCTCGAACCTTCTAGCGATGACGCAACGAAACTCTCAATGAAAGCACCAATGTCGGTGTCAAAACCGCGGATCTCGGGTTGGGGGTCCCAAACTGTGCGTCTAAGGTCGATGGTAACAAGAGGTAGGGGACACGATGTTTTACCCAGGTTCAGGCCCTCTTGACAGAGGTAATTCCCTATGTCCTGCTTGATTGATATTTATGAATATGAGGATTAGAAGAGTTGATCTACCACAAGGTCGTTGAGGCTAAACCCTAGAAGTCTAGCCTGTATGATTGTGATTGCCTCTACGGACTAAACCCTCCGGTTTATATAGACAAGGAGGGGCCTAGGGTTGTACAGAGTCGGTTTACAAATGAAGGAATCTACATACCGAACGCCAAGCTTGCCATCCACGCAAAGGAGAGTCCCATCCGGACATGGGAGGAAGTCTTCTGTCTTGTATCTTAATAGCCCATCAGTCCATCCCATGTTACATAATCCGGACACCCAAGGACCACTTAATCCAAGACTCCCTCAGCTACGACCTCCCATTCTACCGAATTGTCTGAAATGAAGCAGAGGCTGGAGGAGGCAAATGAAGAGCTCGGCCGCGTCAAGAAACATCTTGAGGACAAGCAAGGTATGTGCTACCCCTTGAGTACTGCGTTGGTTTTCCCCGAAGAGGAAGGGATGATGCAGCAAAGTAGCGTAAGTATTTCCCTCAGTTTTTGAGAACCAAGGTATCAATATAGTAGGAGGCTACACGTGAGTCCCTCGCACCTGCACAAAACAAATAAATCCTTGCAACCAACACAAATAGGGGTTGACAATCCCTATAGGGCCACTTACGAGAGTGAGATCTGATAGATATGATAAGATAATATTTTCGGTATTTTTATGATAAAGATGCAAAGTAAAATAAAGGCAAAGTAAATATCAAAGGAAATAACTAAGTAGTAGGAGATCAATATGATAAAGATAGACCTTGGGGCCATAGGTTTCACTAGTAGCTTCTATCAAGAGCATAAGTATTCTATGGTGGGTGAACAAATTACTGTTGAGCAATTGACAGAATTGAGCATAGTTATGAGAATATCTAGGTATGATCATGTATATAGGCATCACGTCCGAGACAAGTAGACCAACTCCTGCCTGCATCTACTACTATTACTCCACTCATCGACCGCTATCCAGCATGCATCTAGAGTATTAAGTTAAAAACAGAGTAACGCCTTAAGCAAGATGACATGATGTAGAGGGATAGACTCATGAAATATGAACAAAACCCCATCTTGTTATCCTCGATAGCAACAATACAATACGTGCCTTGCTGCCCTTACTGTCACCGGGAAAGGACACCGCAAGATTGAACCCAAAGCTCAACACTTCTCCCATTGCAAGAAAGATCAATCTGGTAGGCCAAACCAAATTGATAATTCGAAGAGACTTGCCAAGATAACCAATCATACATAAAATAATTCAGAGAAGATTCAAATAATATTCATAGATAGACTTGATCATAAACCCAGAATTCATCGGTCTCAACAAACACACCACAAAAAGAAGATTACACCGAATAGATCTCCACAAGAGAGGGGGAGAACATTGTATTGAGATCCAAAAAGAGAGAAGAAGCCATCTAGCTACTAATTATGGACCCGTAGGTCTGAGGTAAACTACTCACACTTCATCGGAGGGGCTATGGTGTTGATGTAGAAGCCCTCCGTGATCGATTCCCCCTCCGGCGGAGCTCCGGAACACGCCCCAAGATGGGATCTCGCGGATACAGAAAGTTACGGCGGTGGAATTAGGTTTTTGATTCCTGTTCTGATTGTTTGGGGTACGTGGATATATATAGGAGGAAGGAGTACGTCGGTGCAGCAACAGGGGGCCGACGAGGGTGGAGGGCGCGCCTGGTGGGGGTGGGCGCGCCCCCCTACCTCGTGGCCTCCTCTTTTCTTTCCTGACGTAGGGTCCAAGTCTCCCGGTCTTATTCGTTGAGAAAATAATGTTCCCGAAGGTTTCGTTCCGTTTGGACTCCGTTTGATATTCCTTTTCTTCAAAACCCTAATATAGCATGGAGCAATAAAAAAATATAGATATGTTGGAGACGTATTAGTATGCAATGGCCTATTCGGATCATTAAAATGAGGAGAATTGTTTGTGTTGATCACGTTAATATGATGCTTCATAGGAGCTGCGGCCGAGGTGGAGTCCCTCCAGAAGGCTGTGAGCGTGGCCCAGAAGATGGCGGAGAAGGAACAATCCGCCCACAAAAAACACGAATCAAGGGTCGGGGAGGTTCAGCAGGAGCTCGAGGACGCCGTAAAGAAGTGCGAATCCTTGGAGCGCAAGGTTGCGGACAGGAGTCTGAAGTTGCTAAGGCCAACCGAAGCATGCAAGAGGCCTGGGTTGAAGCCCAGGGCGCCTTCCGGGAGATCCAGGAGGCCAAGAAAATGGCAGTCGGTAAGACCTTCATTATGCAGAGCAAATTTGTGCAGAAGAGGTACCTCTTACTGAACCGGATTTGGAGTTCTCCAGGAGCATTTGCGGATCTGCCTCGCAGTGTGGCTGATGTTGCAGAGTTTTTTCGAGCCAAGGAGGGGAGCTCATCGGAGAAACTGTTCTAGTCGGAATACTTTGCACCAGAGCATCTGGTGGCCCTAAGCGATTAGCTAAAACAGCTGTCCGAACTGCATAGGGTGGCCCGATTGGTCATGAGGGATTTAGTAATCCGTCTATGGCCTGCCGACGCCATACTGAGCAGCCATTTCGGGCTCGTGAAGTGGTTGGTCGATACTTGTCCTTTGCTTGATGTCATAAAGCGTTCGGTCTGCATCGAAGGTGCGCGGATGGCCTTCGCCCGCATCAAGGTGCAGTGGGCGAAGTTGAACACCGTCAAGCCTGCGACCGAGGGGCTGCCTGAGGTCAAGGAGCACCGCACGCCCGAGCGCTATTTTGATGACCTACTGGAAGGTTCCCGCATTGTAGCAGGCCAGTGCGAAGGACATTATCTTTGAATGAATGTATTTGTGTTTATGGAACAAAGCCTATATGTAGTATATTGCTTATCGTTTTTTGAAAATATTTCCTCCTGTGCGGCCATTTATTTAAATATGAGAGTTGGCCAGTCATCGGCTTCGGCCCCCGCATCGAAAGTACGGGGGTGTTCGGATTGGAACCTAAACACACTTGACTCAAGAGTTTGGTCCTTGAAGGAGGTATTTAGTACATCGAACCAGGCAACCAGACTATGTGGCTTTATCACCCTCACTTAGCCATAGGAGTTTGACAAAATGGGAGTATAGACGCAGCCCCTAGTTTGTTTATCCGTACCAGGGTCTGTAAACACCTGATCGGGCGGAAGCCGATCCTTCGCGTAATGCGGAAAAATCGGAAGAGATTTGAGCCACTGAATAACTGACTAGCTATCGCCTCATCATGACAGTTAGTTTTTGGCTTTCTCTACTGAGGTGTTTATCCGGGTGAACCAGAAACACAATCATAGTAGTTCTCCTTTTACTACCCTAGCCAATAAAATGGAACGTAAGGTAGAAAGCACAGGAGCCGGGCAACCCAACTATTGACCAAAGACATGATTCGAAGCTGATGCATATAATGCAATATTCGGGGCGCCGAATTGTACTGTAAAAGTGTTCTGAATTGTTGCCAACATATGGAGCTCAAAGGAGCCCCTGGTGGGTTAAGTCGTACTAAAGTGTGTGGGTGCAATTGATAAAAATAGTTTGAGTATAATAAAGGAGTAAGCAAATGCCACATATGTTGGGCTGCAAACTGTTTCCATTGTAATCTTATTGATACATCAAAGCATATGTGTACAAATAATGCAATAAGCAACCGGGCTATTTAACATGCCGAGGCCAAGGGGAAGCTGTGTGCGGAACCTTCAAACAGGAAAAGTGATTGTCAAAAAGGTCATCTAGATGTTTCTGCCACACGTCTATGTTGCTTGCCTCCTTGGTGTGTTGATCCTTCGAAAGGATAGGTGACGAGGCCGTCATAAGGGGCTTGTGGAAAGGAAACCTGAAAAAAGTAAAAGGGAAAGTACGAGTGCCCGGATACGGTCGAGCCGTGTTGTCGACCATGATCGAGTTATGCCTCCGTATTTGCCCATGGTATTTTTAGTGAGTAATTATGTACGCATTGTACGTATGCCGTAATGCGGTCAGGACTGAGATGGAGGCCGAATTGCTAGTATGACTCCTGACAAGCCGTACTGTCACGCTGCAGAGTGATCTGGACTCGTTTGATAGTGTCCGGGGGCTTGGCCGTCGAATTGATGTTCTACTTGATAAGGTCGCCATGTACTTCCGCTGCCAGGGCTGCGGTGTGCTCCTCGATACGGAGGGAGCGTTCCATGTTTCCGTTGACAGTTATGACACCGCGTGGCCTGGTCATCTTAAGCTTGTGATAGGCATAATGTGGCACTGCATTGAAGTGAGTGAATGCGGTTCGTCCGAGCAGTGTGTGATAGCCGCTGTGGAAGGGGATGATGTCGAAGATCAAGTCTTCGCTTCGGAAGTTGTCCGGCGATCCGAAGATGACTTCCAATGTGATTGAGCACGTGAAGGGGGCCTCTACGCCTAGTATTACTCCTTTAAAGGTAGTTTTGGTGGGTTGGTCATTGACGGATCGATGCCCATTTTGCGGACTATGTCCAGATAGAGAAGGTTGAGGCTGCTGCCACCGTCCATGAGGACCCGCGTGAGGTGGAATACATCAATGATTGGGTCGAGGACCAGTGCGGCTGAGCCGCCGTGACAAATACTGGTCGGATGGTCCCTGCGATCGAAAGTGATCAGGCAAGATGACCATGGATTCAATTTTCGGGCGACTGGCTCTGTCCCATAGACGTCCCTGAGTGCGCGTTTGAGCTCCCTCTTGGGGATGTTTAACATATATCATGTTCACCGTTTTGACTTGGGGGGGATTTCTTTTGTTCCCCTGTGTTCGGTGGACGGGGCTCCTCGTCATCGTCCTCACTTGGCGACCCCTTCTCTTCGTCCTCGGTATGTAACTTACCGGCCTGTTTAAAGAACCAACAGCTTCTGTTGGTATGATTGGCAGGTTTATCGGGGGTGCCATGGATCTAACATGGTCGATCGAGGATTTGGTCCAAGCTGGATGAGCATGAATTGTTTCTTTTAAATGGCTTCTTCTGCTGACCGGGCTTGGAGCCGCTGAATCCGGCGTTAACCGCTGTGTCATCGGTATTATCACCATTGTTCCGACGCTTGTGCCTGTTGCGTCGGGGCTTGCCGTTGCTATTTCTGGCTTCATAAGTGCCAGGTTTGCTTGCATTCTTGCTGCTACGGGCTAGACAACTATCTTCGCTCACGTAAAAGAGGGTCATAAGTGCCGCGAGTGCTGCCATGGACTTCGACTTTTCATGGACAAGGTGCCGGGCGAGCCATTCATCGCGAATGTTGTGCTTAAAGGCTGCTGGGGCTTCGGCATCCGGACAATTGATGATCTGGTTCTTTTTAATTAGGAACCTAGTCCAGAATTTCCTGGCTGACTCTCCGGGCTGTTGGACTATATGACTTAAGTCATCGGCGTCCAGACGGCAAACGGATGTACCCTGGAAGTTGTCACAGAAGGCATCTTCGAGGTCCTCCCATCTGCCAATGGATTTTTCTGGCAGGCTATTTAACCAGCGCCGAGCTGCTCCCTTTAGCTTTAGCGAGAGGTATTTGATGGCGTGAAGATCATCACCGCGGGCCATATGAATATGGAGGAGAAAGTCCTCAAACCATACTGCGGGGTCCGTTGTTCCATAATATGATTCGACGTTCACGGGTTCAAACCCTTCTGGGAATTCATGTTCCATTACTTCCTTAGTGAAGCAGAGGGGGTGTGTGGCGCCTCTATAGCGGGCCACGTCGCGACGTAGCTCGGATGGAGTCCATCTGCGATTTTCGGCCCGGGCGTGGTTATGGCTGTCGTGCCCGGCTAGATAGTCGTCCTTGCAGGTCGGAGCACGCCCCCGCGATCCGTAGATTGATCTGGTCTAGCCCGTTTTCTTTTTCAAATCATGCCGCAGGTCATACGTATGTCCCCAAGCTGTTGTGTCTCTACTTATTCGGTGAGGTAGCGCGGGCTGGTGTTCGGCTTGAGTTGTCGTTTTGTCACGGCCACGTGGTTGCTGATCGGGTGCATTACGAGCTCATGGTACAGGCTCCAGCCCCTTGTTGTTGAATTGAGGTAGCAGCTTACGCTTCGGGTAACTCTTGGTTGGGGGCCGCCAGGACGTTATTCCAACTGCCATTGAGCAGATCTTGGTCGGCTTGGAGCTGCCGCTACTTCTTTTTCAGGCTCCTTGAAGTGGCTATTAGCCTGCGCCTAAAGCGCTCCTGCTCAAGGGGTTCCTCCAGCACGATAAAGTCTTCGTCGCCGAGGCTCACCTCCTCGTCGTAGGGTGGAATTTAATTACTATCCGACGAGTCTTCGTTTATAGCCTGGTCATCAGGTCTAATTTTCCCATCTTCCCGATCGTCTTGTTCGGAGGTTGGCTCGACGGGGTCTTCTTGTTCTTCGGCATCATCCGGAGTGTTGTTCTCTCCGATGTCAGTATTGCTATCTTTTCCACAACGTGATTTAGAGTGGTGCCTCTAACATCGGCGCTTTGGTTGAGTCTCACAAGGTATATCCTCAACTGGATTTTTCTCGTTATCGCCATTACTTTCTTTGGGTGTATCCGCCATATACACAATGTACAAAGAGGTGTCCGTCCATCGTTCGGTGAGCGATGTGTTTTGGGCTTTCTCTTCTTCGGCATCATCGTCTATACCGTCGATGACTTAGGAGTCGTAATCGAGCATGCCGGTTAAGTCCTCGATAGTGGCTATGAAGTTGTTGTGGGTGGGACGTGAAATCCCCTGCTCTCAGCCCCTAGTCCAGGTTGGGCATAGTTCGGACGTTGCTCCAGAGCCTCGCTTAAAGGCGAGGTTCGGTCAGGGAGAAGCGAGCTCGTGGAGTACAACGGGGAGGGAACTCCTTGGCCGAGCTCACACAATGATGACTCTGAGGGCTCGGTGTAAGTGTTAAGAGAAGGGTTCGGCTTCATAATGATCGCCAGTGACACTTTTTCCTCCGATTCTCCCGTACTAGGCTTAATAGCCGCAGAGAGTTCGGCGGGCTCGGTAATCCTGTCTTCGGACCTGGAGACGCGCTCCGGATTTAGAGCCGGAGTGGAGGTTGGGGTCATGAACCCTTGGAAGATCAAGTCTCCTCGGATATCAGCGACATAATCAAGATTTCCAAAACTAATCTGGTGACCTGGGGCATAGCTATCGATCTGCTCTAGATGGCCAATTGAGTTGGCCTGCAGGGCGAAGCCGCCGAACGTGAAGATCTGGCCAGCGAGAAAGACCTCCCTCATGGCAGCATTGTTGTAGATGATTGATGGGGCCATCGAACCTACTAGCAACGACATAGCGGAACTCTCAATGAAATCACCAATGTCTGTGTCAAAACCGGCGGATCTTGTGTAGGGGGTCCCGAACTGTGCGTCTAAGGATCGATGGTAATTAACATGAGACAAGGGGCACGATGTTTTACCCAGGTTCAGGCCCTCTTGATGGAGGTAATACCCTACGTCCTGCTTGATTGACTTTTATGAGTATACGGGTTACAAGAGTTGATCTACCACGAGATGGTAATAGCTAAACCGTAATAACTAGCTTGTATGATTATGATTGCCCCTACGGACTAAAACCCTCTGGTTTATATAGACACCAAAGGGGCTAGGGTTGTACAGAGTCGGTTTACAAAGAAAGGAATATTCATACCGCATGCTAAGCTTGCCTTCCACGCCAAGGAGAGTCACATCCGGACACGGGAGGAAGTCTTCTGTCTTGTATCTTCACGACCCATTAGTCCGGCCCATGTCATATAGTTCGGACGCCTGAGGACCCCTTAATCGAGGACTCCCTTAGCTAGCGCTCCCAGTTCCTCGTCCCGCCCTCATGGCTCCAAAAAAGGCTATTGGGAGAGATGTTCAATATCGCATGACCAGCTGGTTAAGCTCCAAACACAGGGATTCCTTCCCCTCGTGGATCTACTCCCTGCTCGAGGAGGATTAACCTCTTTCTCTGGCGAAGCCTTGGTTGAAAATTTACCCAATCCAACCAGGGGGGAACGAGTGTGCTTCATCTCTTCTTTAGTAAGAGGCATCAGATTTCCAATCTATGCTCTCCTCCGGGGTCTCCTGGAGTACTATGGCCTCCAACTGCACAATCTTACGCCGGCCTCTATCTTGCACATTGCGGGTTTTGTTGCTCTTTGCGAGCAATTCCTGGGCTACGAGGCCCATTTTGAGTTATGGAGGAATCTTTTCTGCCTTGTCCCCCGCTCCCAAAAGGGATCTATATTCGAGGTGGGCGGCACCGAGATATGGCCTATAGCCGGGATCGGATACTTGTCCGGCACACCAAAGAAGGCATCCAATGAGTGGCCCTCAGAGTGGTTTTATATTGAAGATGTCGTTCTCCCCGACCCAGTCCGAATGGGCCTTCCCGAATTTTCTAGCACTGCATTGAGGAAATGCCACAGCTAGCGCCCTTGGAGCCTTGAGGAGGAAGATAGCATGGAAGTTCAACAATTAATGGGCAAGACAAGGACACTCGCCCAGTCCGGATTATCTATAATCGAAGTTATGGCGACTTCCATAGCGCGAGGTGTTCAGCCACTCCAATTCAGAGGGCGCCCTATGTGGCATTACAACGGAGAAGATGACGCCTCACGCTGCGGATGAAATGGCCCGGACACCCCCCTAACTGGGTAATATTGGCCGATCTGTACAAAGGGGAGAAAGAGGAATTTACTCGTATTAAGCGACGAGTGTGATTCTCCATGTACAATCCCCCTAACTAGGTAAGTTTTAATCCCACCACCTTACTCAATCCTCTCCTTGAGTCATGTTTAATTGACATTAACCCATCCATTTTTGACAGGAATGGCGAAAGGTTATCACGGGGATCCATAGCTCCGCTCCACAGCCAGAGAACCACAACCGGGAACTCGATCCTGGATTCGAAGAGGATACGGACATATTTGTAGAGCTCAAGGAGGGAGTGTTCTACCAGGCAAGCTATGATGGCACAAAAGTGGCCATCATGGCTGATTATCCTAGTCTCCTTCCTGCCTCATATGCAAGTAGTCAGGACACATCTCCTCCGAAAGTTCTACCTCATTATGCCTCACCCACAACACTGTCTTGTGCTCCAAAGGGGAGGCGCTCGGCGCGCCATGCTACACCAGAGGCGTCTCATACGAGAGTGGCTCATGCGCCGGGCGGATCTTCGAAGAGGAAGGCAAATGACAACCCGGCAGAGCCTTCATCAAAGAGGTATGGCTTTGAATACGCCCCCTGGCAGTCACATTGAACTGTGACATTGTCCGCTGTGTTTTATCAGGAAGAGTGTTCGCCAGACTATGTCCGTGGATCCTACGGGTCGCGCCTCCCCCTATCAGGTTCTAGACCCTGCCTCTATGGTGGGGGCTGACATGGGAGTGATGCCGGATTGTCCTCCCTCAGAGGATTCATATGATGTATCCGTCATGTACTCTGAAGTAGAGAGCTCCATGAATCATCGGCGATGGAGGGCTGCTCTTCGCGACCCTAGCTTTACTAAAGAGGCATTCGATCTCTTCAGCTCGACTGATGCGTACATCCGAGCTGCTCAGGATGGGCTTGCCAGAGCCACTGACCAGTATTTGACGGATATGCGGGTAAGTATGCATTGTACAGATCTGGTAATCTTACACCAGTAGCCCCCGAGACGTGAAGCAGTTTAGACAACTGATTTAAGGATTATTGTATAATCAGGCACTCACGGAGAAGAAAAACATGTTGTCTCATGATTTGGAAAAGTGTCGGACCCAGCTAGCTGTTGCTACCGCCGAACTTGGGAAATCCAAAGAGGCGCCGCCTGGTAATGTTCTCCTCCGTTCAAAAAAATATCAATCATGTACCAGTAATGTCAACACTGTTGTATTTCCCGTGGCAGGATCGTTAGATCAAATGAAAGAGGAACTTAAGGTCGCACAGGCGGGGAAACATCAGGCCGAAAAGCAATTGGCCGCTGGCGAGCGTGTGTTGACACGGACCAGGGATGATAAGAACAAGCTGCGGGATTCCAACACCCTACTGGGCGAAGAGCTAAAAGACATGCGAGCCCAGCTAGTGGACGCTGTAAAAGAGAACAGGAAGCTGTGGGGAAGCTTATTCAGTATGCTTTTGAACTTACCTTCGTGTAGTCTATTAAAAAAACGAGTCAACAGATTTATGTCTGCAGGTATGCTCACTGGCCGGCCCGAAGAGGAAATGTCCGGAGCTCAATGCGATCTGCTGCAAGAGCTGTCACAAGTGCATGAGCGAGCTTGGAAAGCGATGCGGAGTGTTGCCAAGGCTTTATAGCCATCGGCGTCCCCTCTAGGAAGTATGGAGGAGCTTGTGAAGCTATTCAAGGGATTTCAGCGCCGCTTTGGATTATGGAAGATATCAGCTTGCCGGGAAGGCGCATGAGTGGCCTGGGCCATGGAGAAAACACGGTACACCGGACTTGATTCGAATCATATGGCCCGGGTTGGACCACGGGGGTTAGATGGACAAGAGATTCCAGTGAGCTTGGTATATGACCAAGTAAAGATAGCCGCCATGTTTTGACAACATGATTATAAGCTAGACAGCCTGTTAGATGGCATAGAGGAAGAAGCTTTTGAGTCCAAGTGACTATGTACTTCAATTGAAAATTTTATCCCTAGCCGAATTGTAAAACGATTGTCATGGCTGACCTTTTCACATTGACCTCCGGTCCCGAAGGTGAGGAGTGTTTCTGAATACCGGACCGGCGATGAATACCGGGGCATGCGTGGAAACTAGGCGTAGGGGTCATAGTTGCTTGAACAGACAAAGTGTATTTGGCTAGCTATGTTATATTACTTATTGATTGTAAGAAACATCACTACTAGGAAAAGGGCTATAGCTAATATGGACATTAATGGCGCACCATGTATGTGGTGCGCCACTGCTATATAGCAGTGGTGCACCAGATACAGATGCTCCATTAGTGTCCTCATTACTAATGGCGCACCACAACACGGTGCGCCATTACTAACATTTTTTTTATTATTTTTCCAAAACTATTAATGGCACACCAAAGCACAGTGCGCCATTACT
The DNA here is from genome assembly GCF_002162155.2 of Triticum dicoccoides. NCBI lineage: Eukaryota > Viridiplantae > Streptophyta > Magnoliopsida > Poales > Poaceae > Triticum > Triticum dicoccoides. The sequence goes on along the minus strand of NC_041382.1, from coordinate 306,886,124 downwards.
AGTTTTAACTAGTAAAGACGCACCACACACCCTGTGCGCCACTACTAACATTTTTTTTCAAAACTAGTAATGGCGCATCAGGCTACAGTGCGCCATTACTAGTTCAAACTAGTAATCGCGCACCACAACCACGGTGCGCCACTACTAACAATTTTTTTTGCAAAACTAGTAATGGCGCACCAGGTAACAGGTGCGCCATGGTTACTAATGCCGCATTGTTAGGTGGTGCGCCATTGGTAACCTGAGAGCAACTAGATATTTTGGACGACCACCTACCACACTCACTTTCCCCGCTTCATTCTCTCCACCTCCTCCTCCAAGCATGTCTCGGCTGCCTCCTCCTCCTCACCTCATTTACACCATAGATTCACCCAAATTAAGTGGTTAAATTACCTTTTTTTGATAGGTAAGTAAGGGGAAAGCTTTCTTTATGTTGTAGATCTACTTTTTTCTCCCTCCAACAACGTGGACATGCACTTTTTATGGCCTAGATCTACATATGTTTGTGGTGTTGCATATGTTTGTGGTGTTGCATATGTTTGTGGTGTTGCATATGTTTGTGTTTGCAGGTACCGGTATTTGAAATGCGATAGTTGCTAATATTTTGCCTCAATGTTGACTCATTTCTGTTTCGACGAGAATTTGGCACTATGCATTCTTTTTGGTCCTATTTTTAGGCAAATTCATGCCAAATTTTTTCTTGGTTCTAAAATATTGTTTTGCTCTACCCCGCAGGAGACCATGGTCCGCACGATGACCGAAGGCATCGTGAATAGATTTTTGAGCTCCGCGAAGGCCGAGATGCTTCAAAAGAACGAGACAGAGATAAGATGTCCGTGTCGAAGATGCAAGCTAAAGAGCCTTATTGCGGATCCGGATTCCGTAGAGGTGCGGGACCACCTTCTCTTGCGTGATTTCATGGATGGCTATCGGTGGCAAGGTGATGAAGATGACTATGAAGTCGTCCATGGGGGCCGGGCAAGAAATGAGGAAGGGAAGCAAGACAACCACCACAGCGAGGGCGAGCGAGAAGACGAAGAATCTCCAGGACATGATCACAATAGTGATGTAGTACACAATCATCATGTAGAAGATACCGGACATGATGATGAGGAAAATCGAGATGAAGGGTATGATCATGAAGATGAAGATGCCAGAGCAGACGACGATGGACCATCGATGGGCTGGGTGTAGGACCCTCATATTCAAGAGCTGCTTCTCAAGCAGACGGATAAGGCAAGAGCTGCCGCCCGAGAGAAAGCCAAGCTGGATCAACTGGAGATAGACGCGGTTACTCCATTGTATGAAGGATGCAGGCCCGAGGATACCCGTGTGAAAGTAACGCTCATGGCTCTGGAGATGAAGGTAAACCACAAAATAACCGATGCATGCTTCGACGAGAACATGTCATTCTGGAATGAATGTCTTCCCTAGGGGAACAAGTGCCCAACCAGTTTCGAGGAGGCAAAGAATATTGTGTGTCCTCTGGATTTACCGCACGTGAAATACCATGTGTGCATGAACAATTGCGTCATTTATCGGGACGAGCACGCGGAGTCTACCATATGTCCGGTGTGCGGTGCCACTCGATACCGGAAGAGGAAGAAAGCTCCTCGAAAAGTGGTGTGGTACTTTCCGATCACTCCTTCTCTGCAGCGGTATTTCGCGGACCCTAAGCTAGCAAAGCTCCTGTGTTGGCACGCAGATAGGGAGGAGAAGAAGCGTGAAGATGACAGAAATGATCTGGAGATAAATAAAAAGACAAGATGTTGAGTCACCTTAAGGATGCGATCCAGTGGCAAGCGTTGAACTTCGAGCACCCAGAATTTGGGGACGATCCAAGGAACATCGTGCTTGGTGCGAGCACCGATGGAGTCAATCCTTTTGGAAGCCAGAGAAGCACACATAGCACCTGGCCTGTGTTTGTGTGGATCTACAACCTTCCCCCCTGGTTGTGCATGAAGAGGAAGTACATTCACATGAGTATGCTAATTGAAGGGTCGAAACAACCAGGGAACGACATCAATCTGTATCTGGGGCTGCTGAAAGAGGAGCTAGACACGTTGTGGAAAACGCCAGCCAATACGTGGGACGCTACAGAGAAAGAATATTTCCCTATGAGAGCCGCACTGCTCACGACGGTTCACGACTGTCTCGGTTACGGATATGTCGCGGGGCACTGGATGCGTTAGGTGCATGGATGACACAACTATCACCAGCTAGATAGAGATCCCGGGTCTTCGAAAACCGTGTTCATGGGACATCGAAGGTGGCTTCGCGATGATGACTCATGGAGAAAACGCAAGGATCTGTTCGATGGTGAAACCAAACCCCGAAGACGCCCGCGTACGAGGAGCGGCAAGGAAAGAGACGAGCTGTTGAAAAATTGGAAAGATTGCCCACTGCCGGGAAAGAAGCAAAAGGCGCTAGAATCGGGAAAGAAGCGAAAGGTGCCACAGGTATGTTTTCTGGGACTTTCCATACTGGAAGATCCTCCGTGTGCCTCACAGCCTTGATGTCATGCATATCACGAAGAACGTGTGCGAGAGTCTGCTTGGTACCCTGCTCAACATGCCAGAGAGGACCAAAGATGGGCCTAAAGCAAGGGTAGACTTGAAATCAATGGTCATCAGGGAGGAGCTTCACGCTAATGATGATGATGATGATGATGATGAGGCGAAGCAGGACACAGAAAGTCATCGCAAAGGCAAAAAGGCCAAGAAGACCGGAAATGACTACCCTCCCGCGTGCTTCACTCTAAGACAGGAGGAGATTGAGCAGTTTTTCACCTGCCTCATAGGAGTAAAACTTCCTTACGGTTACGCGGGGAAGATAAGCAGATACCTAGACTCAGTGAAGCAGATGTTTAGCGGGATGAAGTCTCACGACTACTTGCATTAGAGTAGTGTAGCATGTTACTGCTTTCCGTTAAACCTATTCTGATGCATAGCCTGTCTTTGCTACTACTTTTGTTACCTCTACCTGCAATCCTAAATGCTTAGTATAGGATGCTAGTATTCCATCAGTGGCCCTACATTCTTGTCCGTCTGCCATGCTATACTATCGGGCCGTGACCACTCAGGAGGTGATTGCGGGTATATTACTTATATACATAATATATGATACATGTGGTGACTAAAGTCGGGTCGGCTCGTAGAGTACCCACGAGAAATTCACGAATTGGGGGCCGAAAGGATATACTTTCCCGACGGCCCTCTGTGTGGATCTTTGTGGCGGAGCGACATGCCAGGTTGTGACCACCTAGGTGAGAGGTGGGTCTGGCCCTGGTCGGCGTCCGCGGTTACATCAATTAACACGCTTAATGAAACAACTCCGTCGTATCTATAATTTTTGATTGTTCCATGCCAATATTATACAACTTTCACATACTTTTGGCAACTTTTTATACTATTTTTGGGAATAACATATTGATCTAGTGCCCAGTGCTAGTTCCTGTTTGTTGCATGTTTTTTGTTTCGCAAAAAATCCATATCAAACAGAGTCCAAACGGGATAACAACTTACGAAGATTTTTGTTGGAATATATGTTATTTTTGGGAAGAAGAATCAACGCGAGATGATACCCGAGGGGATCACGAGGCGGGGGTGTGCCCCTGACCCTTGTGGCCACCCCGTAAGGCGGTTGGTTCCCTTCTTTCGTTGTATGAAAGCCAATATCCGGATTCAAATCGTCTTAAAATTTCGGCCCAATCGGAGTTATAGATCTCCGGGAATATAAGAAACAGTGAAAGGCTAGAATCTGGAACGCAGAAATAGAGAGAGACAAAAAGACAGATCCAATCTCGGAGGGGCTCTCGCCCCTCCCCGCCATGGAAGCCATGGACCAGGGGGTAAACTCTTCTCCCATCTAGGGAGAATGTCAAGGAAGAACAATAAGGGGGGCTCTCCTGGTTGCGCCGGAACACCGCCGGGGCCATCATCATGACAACGATCTACACCAACACCTCCGTCATCTTCACCAACATCTTCATCACCTCCCCCCATCTATCTACATCGCTCCACTCTCCCGCAAACTGATGTACCCTCTACTTGAACATGGTGCTTTATGCTTCATATTATTATCCAATGATGTGTTGCCATCCTATGATGTCTGAGTAGATTTTCGTTGTCCTATCATTAATTGGTGAATTTCTATGATTGGTATAATTTGCTTGTGGTTATGTTGCTGTCCTTTGGTGCCCATCATATGAGCGCGCGTGTGGATCACACCATAGGGTTAGTTGTATGTTGATAGGACTATGTATTGGAGGGCAAGAGTGACAGAAGCTTCAACCAAGCATAGAAATTGATGCATACGGGGTTGAAGGGGGGCCAATATATCTTAATGTTATGGTTAGGTTTTACCTTAATGAACGTTAGTAGTTGCGCATGCTTGCTAATAGTTCCAACCATAAGTGCATAGAATTCCAAGTGAGGGATGACATGCTAGCAGTGGCCTCTCCCACATAAAACTTGCTATCGGTCTAGTAACATAGTCAACTGCTTAGGGACAATTTCACAACTCCGACCACCACTTTTCCACACTAGCTATACTAAATTTATTGCTTCTTTACCTAAAACAGGCCCTAGTTTTTATTTACGTGCTCTTTATATTCTTCCAAACCTATCCCGTTGCACCTACAAAGTACTTCTAGTTTGATACTTGTTCTAGGTAAAGCAAATGTTAAGCGTGCGTAGAGTTGTATCGGTGGTCGATAGAACTTGAGGGAATATTTGTTCTACCTTTAGATCCTCATTCGGTTCAACACTCTTACTTATCGAAAGAGGCTACAATTGATCACCTATACTTTTGGGTTATCACTTAACAAGATCTTGGTATTTGATCTGAGTCTGGCCACCAGCCTATACACACTAACCAACTACGTGGGAACAGTTATGGTCACTCGGCGTAGTGGTATCAGCCGAAGCCTTCTTGACGTCAACGACTGAGCGGCGTGCGTCGGATTGGCCTAGAATGCCTGCTCTTGTATTAGGGAGGCTACGACTGCTTCTGCCCACCCACACAATGTGCAGGTGTGCAATTGGCGATGGGCCCAGACCCCTGCACCCTTAGGATTTAGACCAGCGTGCTGACCCCTTTGTTGTGCCTAGGTGGGGCTGCGACGTGTTGATCTTTCAAGGCCGGACATGACCCAGAAAGTGTGCCCGGCTAGAGGGATCGAGCATGTTGGGTAATGTGGTGCACCCCTGCAGGGAAGTTTATCTATTCGAACAGCCATGTCCCTTGGTAAAAGGACGACCCGGAGTTGTACCTTGACCTACACCTAGAATCAGATACTTAATAAAATAGAACCTTTCAAGTGCCAGATACAACCTGTTGATCTCTCTCTCACAGGGTGATGAGGGGAGGATCGTCGGGTAGGATTATGTTATACGATGTTACTTGGTGAACTTACCATCTACTCTCTACTATATGCTTCAGGATGGAGGCTACTAGAAGCGTAGTCTTCGATAGGACTAGCTTTCCCCCCTCTTATTCTGGCATTCTGTAGTTCAGTCACAGGTACTACCCATTTCATTTATACCAATGCATATGTAGTGTAGACCTCGCTTGCGAGTACTTTGGATGAGTACTCATGGTTGCTTTGATCACCCTTTCCCCCATTTCCTTCCTTCCCGGTTGTTGCGACCAGATGCTGGAGCCCAGGAGCCGGACGCCACCGTCCATGATGACTCCTACTACACTGGAGGTGCCTACTACTACGAGCAGACCGCCGACGATGACCAGGAGTAGTTTAGGGGGATCCCAGGCAGGAGGCATGCGCCTCTTTCGATTTGTATCCCAGTTTGTGCTAGCCATCTTATGGCAACTTATTTAACTTATGTCTGTACTCAGATATTTGTGCTTTCGCTGATTCGTCTACGATCGAGCACTTGTATTCGAGCCCTCGAGGCCCCTGGCTTGAATTATGATGCTTGTGTGACTTATTTACTTTTAGAGTTGTGTTGTGATATCTTCCCGTATGTCCCTGATCTTGATCATACACGTTTGTGTGCATGATTAGTGTACGATTGAATTGGGGGCGTCACATATGATGACTAATCAAACAGGATCGCATGACATAATTCACATACATGTTCTCTTTGTAATCTGGATCACATGATTTAATTCACATATGTGATTTATATGCTAAGCAGAGGACATTCCCATATATGATGTCTGAACTAAGAACATGGTGTTGAATATTGTGTATATGATGTCTAAACTATGCAATGCAAGACACCATATACATGATATGAGCAGTATAACCGTGCCAAGTTAGAGAATACACCTCGGTGGGGGAATAGGACTGGTCATCTATATCTGAATCCATCTTTGAGGAGCTACCGGGATCCAGCAAGAGATCTGCATCAACAGGTAGCACTATCTGCTCTGAAGGCCTTGTTTTTAGTCCAGATTTTTCCATCACGCACTCAAATGGTTGATTCACAGGAAGAGTAGTTTAATGTACAAACATTGTCAACAAATGGAAATGTAATGAAGAAAAGGATGGCCATGATATCAGTCAAATATATGATGCCTGGTTAAACAGGATGGCATTGCACATTTCACATATATTATGGCTGGCTAAAAGACATGAGACTGCATAATTCCCATATATGATATAGAAACTAACAGGTGGCATTGCAGAACATGTCTAAACTAAGCAGATGACTTATATGATGTCAAAAGTAGGCACTGCAAGGCAACATATGCATGATATGACTAACATCATCATGCCAAGTTAGCGCAAACACCATGGGTGGGGGGTAAATAGGAGTGTTCATCTACGTCTGAATCCACCTAAAAACAAATATCTTCCTTTGGATCACAATCTAGAGAGGAGGGAGTGTTTTCCATTGAACCCACCATGGAGCGATGTCTGCATGACATTGTATTGCCGCGCAAAACTCTTCGCTTTTTCTCTAAATGTTCAGCATGACTGTGTACAATATCTGACATGCATACAAAAAAATATAGTGAGATTATGTAAGGAGATCATGCAGAAATCTAGAATGATGGTAACAACCAGTGGATGGATCCAAAAATAATGATAGCATGCTGATGATTGCTTTAATTTAATAAAAACCCAATGATGATTACTATACTATTTGCTTCCCACCCAAGATGAACAACATAGGCATACCCTAGGAGAACCAGATATTAGACAGAGCTACCATTCATTGTTGCCTCTATATATGCCCCACAACTAATTTAGAACTGATGTTTGAACATTAATTTGGACCAGACTTGGATTCTAAGAGGTGAACAGGACGATAAAGTAGCAAGTAATATTAAGCAATGCATAACATAAGCAGAAACAAAAGAGTGCGACCTCTCTTGTGGACCCATGTACTCCTCAGGTTCATCTGCTGACTCGATGATGGTGATGCCGTTGCGGTGGGTGCCAGCGGCAGGGAAGGAGATCTGAGACGGCGATGGAGCAACTCGGGTGAGGTGGACGACGTTGAGGGAGTCCTGAACTAAGTGGTCCTCGGGTGTCCGGCCTGTTAGCCATGGGCCGTACTGATGGGCTGTGAAGATACGAAGACCGAAGACTGCAACCGTATCCGGATGGGAATCTCCTTGGTGTGGAAGGCAAGCTTGACGACCGATATGTAGATTCCCTTCTTTGTAACCGACCTTGTGTAACCCTAGATCCTCCCAGTGTCTATATAAACTGGAGGACTTAGTCTGGATAGGAGACTCATTATCATAGCCATACAAGCTAGAACTCTAGGGTTTAGCCATTACAATCTCGAGGTAGATCAACTCTTGTCATACTCATATTCATCAATATCAATCAAGCAGGACGTAGGGTATTACCTCCATAGAGAGGGCCCGAACCTGGGTAAACATCGTGTCCCTTGTCTCCTGTTACCATCGACCTTAGACGCACAGTTCGGGACCCCCTACCCGAGATCCTCCGGTTTGACACCAACATTGGTGCTTTCATTGAGAGTTCCACTGTGCCGTCGACAACAAGATTGATGTCTCGCCTTGTTCTCAAGTATAATATCACCACCAGAGGAACCATGGCTCCAGGCCAAACCCTCCTGTTGGGCAGCTTTACCATGACCGCCCATTCGGTCATTAAGCCAACGATGAACTCTCGGGTCATCGAAAACCCCCTTCGTATCAACTTTGAATACTCCAAGCAGATGGATCCAGCAGAGCTTTCATCTTTAAATGAGCTCCTAGATCGCATCGCCGCCGATCACCCACCAGATAGCGGTAGTCGAGGAGCGAGTCGATAACTCTTCCTCCATATTGAGGACGGACTATGTCCGGATCTCCGGTCTCGAAGAGCCGGACACCTACCCGTGAGGTGAAGCATCCTACCCTCCGAACATAGAATCGGACGACGGGCCTAAGAAATTAGTGGACATCCAGGAGCCCGATCTGTTAAGTTCGGAAGACCTTCAGACTCCGGATCCAAAACTGGGGCAGGGTTCAGATTTAAATCCACCCACCCGAATACAAGCGCTCTCATGAAACAGTCCACCACTTCTGGGCCAGATTCCTTCTTGTCAAAAACAAGATTAAAGATTGCCGCGACGAGGAAGTGATCTCAGTGTTCCGCAACAATTGCAGGGACGAAGGAATCCTCAACGCCAACAACCACCGTCGCATCCTAGACTTCGCTGACTTGGCAACCATAGTACAGAAGTACAGTGCAATGGAAAGCGCCTGGAAAACTCAAGCAGCTCGTTGGGAATGATCGGTCCCCACTCAACCCTTCATTCAGGCGGAAAGGGTGCACCCTTCTAACACACCTTCAACCTCTTTTATCACTGCGTTGGTCTTCCCCAAAGAGGAAGGGATGATGTAGCAATGTAGCGAAAGTATTTCCCTCAGTTTTTGAGAACCAAGGTATCAATCCAGTAGGAGGGTACGCTCGAGTCACTCGTACCTGCACAAAACAAATAAATCCTCGCAACCAACGCAAATAGGGGTTGGCAATCCCTATAGGGCCACTTACGAGAGTGATATCTGATAGATATGATAAGATAATATTTTTGGTATTTTTATGATAAAGATGCAAAGTAAAATAAAGGCAAAGTAAATAACTAAGTAGTAGGAGATTAATATGATAAAGATAGACCAGGGGGCCATAGGTTTCACTAGTGGCTTCTCTCGAGAGCATAAGTATTCTATGGTGGGTGAACAAATTATTGTTTAGTAATTGACAGAATTGAGCATAGTTATGAGAATATCTATGAATGATCATATATATAGGCATCACGTCTGAGACAAGTAGACCGACTCTTGCCTGCATCTACTACTATTACTCCACTCATCGACCGCTATCTAGCATGCATATAGAGTATTAAGTTAAAAACAGAGTAACGCCTTAAGCAAGATGACATGATGTAGAGGGATAGACTCATGCAATATGAAGAAAACCCCATCTTGTTATCCTCGATGGCAACAATACAATACATGCCTTGCTGCCCTTACTATCACCGGGAAAGGACACTGCAAGATTGAACCCAAAGCTAAGCACTTCTCCCATTGCAAGACATATCAATCTAGTAGGCCAAACCAAACTGATAATTCGAAGAGACTTGCAAAGATAACCAATCATACATAAAAGCATTCAGAGAAGATTCAAATATTATTCATAGATAGAATTGATCATAAGCCCACAATTCATCGGTCCCAACAAACACACCGCAAAAAGAAGATTACATCGAATAGATCTCCACAAGAGAGGGGGAGAACATTGTATTGAGATCCAAAAAGAGAGAAGAAACCATCTAGCTACTAACTACGGACCCGTAGGTCTGAAGTAAACTACTCACACTTCATCGGAGAGGTTATGGTGTTGATATAGAAGCCCTCTATGATCGATTTCCCCTCTGACGGAGCTCCGGAACAGGTCCCAAGATGGGATCTCATGGATATAGAAAGTTACGGTGGTGGAATTAGTGTTTTGGCTCCGTATCTGATTGTTTGGGGGTACGTGGGTATATATAGGAGGAAGAAGTATCTCGGTGGAGCAACATGGCGCCCACGAGGGTGGAGGGCGCGCCCCCTACCTCGTGGCCTCCTGTTAGCTGGCTTGACGTAGGGTCCAAGTCTCCTGAGTTGTATTCGGTGAGAAAATCACGTTCCCGAAGGTTTCATTCCATTTGGACTCTGTTCGATCTTCCTTTTCTATGAAACCCTAAAATAGGCAAAAAAACAACAATTCTGGGCTGGGCCTCCGGTTAATAGGTTAGTCCCAAAAATAATATAAAAGTGGATAATAAAGCCCAGTAATGTCCCAAAATATAGATATGTTGGAGACGTATCAAGCATCCCCAAGCTTAATTCCTGCTCGTCCTCGAGTAGGTACATGATAAAAAAAAATTTGATGTGGAGTGCTACTTGGCATAATTTTAATGTAATTCTTCTTAATTGTGGTATGAATATTCAGATCTGAAAGATTCAAGACAAAAGATTATATTGACATAGAAAATAATAATACTTCAAGCATACTAACAAAGCAATTATGTCTTCTCAAAATAACATGGCTAAAGAAAGTTATCCCTACAAAATGATATAGTCTGGCTATGCTCTATCTTCACCACACAAAATATTTAAATCATGCACAATCCGGATGACAAGCCAAGCAATTGTTTCATACTTTTGACATTCTCAAAACTTTTTCAATCTTCACGCAATACATGAGCGTGAGACATGGATATAACACTATAGGTGGAATAGAGTGATGGTTGTGGAGAAGACAAAAAGGGGAAGATAGTCTCACATCAACTAGGCGTATCAACGGGCTATGGAGATGCCCATCAATAGATATCAATGTGAGTGAGTAGGGATTGCCATGCAACGGATGCACTAGAGCTATAAGTATATGAAAGCTCAAAAAGAAACTAAGTGGGTGTGCATCCAACTTGCTTGCTCATGAAGACATAAGGCATTTTGAGGAAGCCCATCATTGGAATATACAAGCCAAGTTATATAATGAAAAATTCCCACTAGTATATGAAAGTGATAATATGAGAGACTCTCTACTATGAAGATCATGGTGCTACTTTGAAGCACAAGTGTGGTAAAAGGATAGTAACATTGTTCCTTCTCTCTTTTTCTCTCATATTTTTTTTATTTGGGCCTCTTTTCTTTCTCTTTTATTTTTATTTTTGGTTCAGAGTCTCATCCCGACTAGTGGGGGAATCATAGTCTCCATCATCCTTTCCTCACATGGGACAATGCTCTAATAATGATGATCATCACACTTATTTTTCTTACAACTCAACAATTACAACTCAATACTTAGAACAAAATAGGACTCTATGTGAATGCCTCCGGTGGTGTACCGGGATATGCAATGATTCATAAGTGACATGTATGAAAGAATTATGAATGGTGGCTTTGCCACAAATACTATGTTAACTACATGATCATGCTAAGCAATATGACAATGATGGAGTGTGTCATAAATAGAACGGTGGAAAGTTGCATGGCAATATATCTCGGAATGGCTATGGAAATGCCATAATAGTTAGGTATGGTGGCTGTTTTGAGGAAGGTATATGGTGGGTGTATGATACCGGCGAAAGGTGCGCGGTATTAGAGAGGCTAGCAAAGGTGGAAGGGTGAGAGTGCGTATAATCCATGGACTCAACATTAGTTATAAAGAACTCATATACTTATTGCAAAAATATACAAGTTGTCAAAGTAAAGTATTACGCGCATGCTCCTAGGGGATAGATTGGTAGGAAAAGACCATCGCTCGTCCCGGAACACCACTCATATGGAAGACAATCAATAAATAAATCATGCTCTGACTTCATCACATAACGGTTGACCATACGTGCATGCTACGGGAATCACAAGCTTCAACACAAGTATTTCTCAAATTCACAACTACTCAACTAGCATGACTTTAATATCACCATCTCCATATCTCAAAATAATTATCAAGTACCAAACTTATCATAGTATTCAACACACTCATAAGAAAGTTTTTATTACTAATCTTGCATACCAAGCATATTAGAATTTTAAGCAAATTAGCATGCTATTTAAGACTCTCAAAATAATCTAAGTGAAGCATGAGAGATCAATAGTTTCTATAAAACGAATCCACCACCGTGCTCTAAAAGATATAAGTGAAGCACTAGAGCAAAATTATATAACTCAAAAGATATAAGCGAAGCACATAGAGTATTCTAACAAATTCCAAATCATGTATGGCTATCTCAAAAGGTGTGTACATCAAGGATGACTGTGGTAAACTAATAAGCAAAGAATCAAATCATACAAGACGCTCCAAGTAAAACACATATCATGTGGTAGATAAAAATATAGCTCCAAGTAAACTTACCGATAGAAGTAGATGAAAGAGGGGATGCCTTCCGGGGCATCCCCAAGATTTGGCTTTTAGGTGTCCTTAGATTATCTTGGGGGTGCCATGGGCATCCCCAAGCTTAGGCTCTTTCCACTCCTTGTTCCATACTCCATCAAATCTTTACCCAAAACATGAAAACTTCACAACACAAAACTTAAATTAGAAAATCCCGTGAGCTCCGTTAGCGAAAGAAAACAAAAGACCACTTCAAGGTAATGTAATGAACTCATTATTTATTTATATGGGTGTTATATCTACTGTATTCCAACTTCTCTATGGTTCATAAAATATTTTACTAGCCATAGATTCATCAAAATAAGCAAACAACACACGCAAAACAGAATCTGTCAAAAACAGAACTGTCTTTAGTAATTTGTAGCTAGCGCAAGATCTGGAACCCCAAAAATTCTAAAATAAATTGCTGGACGTTAGTAATTTATCTATTAATAATCTTAAAAAAGTAATAACTAAATATAAATTTCCAAATAAAAATGACAGCAGTTCTCATGAGCGCTAATGTTTCTGTTTTTACAGCAAGTTCAACAAGACTTTCCCCAAGTCTTCCCAACGGTTCTACTTGGCAAAAACACTAATTAAACACAAAAAAACAACCAAAACAGAGGCTAAATAATTTATTTATTAGTAAACAGGAGGAAAAAGCAAGGAATAAAAATAAAATTGGGTTGCCTCCCAACAAGCGCTATCGTTTAACGCCCCTAGCTAGGCATAACAAGCAAGAATAGATCTAGGTATTGCCATCTTTGGTAGGCAATCCATAAGTGGCTCTCATAATAGATTCATAAGGTAATTTAATTTTATTTCTAGGAAAGTGTTCCATTCCCTTCCTTAACAGAAATTGGAATATAATATTTCCTTCCTTCATATCAATAATTGCACCAATCGTTCTAAGGAAAGGTCTACCAAGAATAATAGGACATGAAGGATTGCAATCTATGTCAAGAACAAGAAAATCTATGGGCACATAATTCCTATTTGCAACAATAAGAACATCATTAATTCTTCCCATAGGTTTCTTAATAGTGGAATCCGCAAGGTGCCAGTTTAGAGAGCAATCATCCAAATCACGGAAACCTAACAAATCACACAAAGTCTTTGGAATCGTGGAAACACTAGCACCCAAATCACATAAAGCATATTATTCATGATCTTTAATTTTAATTTTAATAGTTGGTTCCCACTCATCATAAAGTTTTCTAGGGATAGAAACTTCCAATTCAAATTTTTCTTCATAAGATTGCATCAAGGCATCAACGATATGTTTAGTAAACGCTTTATTTTGACTATAAGCATGAGGAGAATTTAGCACTGATTGCAACAAGGAAATACAATCAATCAAAGAGAAATTTTCATAGTTAAATTCCTTGAAATCCATAATAGTGGGTTCAGCAACATCTAGGGTTTTAATTTCTTCAATCTCACTTTTATCAAATTTAGCATCAGGATCAAAAGATTTAGAATTCTTTGAACGCCATCTAGGTGAAGGTGGATCATATTCAGTCCCATCATTATCAAGATTCATATTGCAAAACAAAAAATTTAATAGGGGACACATCAATAACTTTTAGATCTTCATCATTATTTTCATAGGAACTAGAAGAACACGCTTTTATAAAGGCATCTTTCTTAGCACGCATCCTAGTTGTTCTTTCTTTGCACTCGTCAATGGAAATTCTCATGGCTTTGAGAGACTCATTGATATCATGCTTAGGTGGGATAGATCTAAGTTTCAAAGAATCAACTTCAAGAGCAATTCTATCAATGTTCCTAGCCAAATCATCAATCTTAAGCAATTTTTCTTCAATAATAGCATTAAAATTCTTTTGCAAAGTAATAAATTCTTTAATATTAGATTCAAAATTATAGGGAATCTTATTATAATTTCCATAAGAATTGTTGTAGGAATTACCATAATTATTAGAGGGATTACTAGGATAAGGCCTAGGATTGAAATTTCCTCTATACGCGTTGTTACCAAAATTGTTCCTACCAACAAAATTCACATCCATAGATTCATTATTATTCTCAATCAAAGTAGACAAGGGCATATCATTAGGATCAGAAGAAACACTCTTATTAGCAAATAATTTCATAAGTTCATCCATCTTTCCACTCAAAACATTAATTTCTTCTATCGCATGCACCTTTTATTAATAGATCTTTCAGTATGCCATTGAGAATAATTAACCATAATATTATCTAGGAGTTTAGTAGCTTCTACTAAGGTGATTTACATAAAAGTGCCTCCCGCGGCCGAATCTAAAAGATTTCTAGAAGCAAAATTCAATCCGACATAAAAATTTTGTATAACCATCCACAAATTTAAACCATGAGTAGGGCAATTACGTATGATTAGTTTCATTCTCTCCCAAGCTTGTGCAACATGTTCATGATCAAGTTGCTTAAAGTTCATAATATCGTTTCTAAGAGAGATGATCTTAGCGGGAGGAAAATACTTAGAGATAAAAGCATCTTTGCACTTATTCCAAGAATCAATACTATTTTTAGGCAAAGACGAAAACCAGGCTTTAGCATGATCTCTAAGCGAAAAAGGAAATAGCCTCAATTTAACAATATCATTATCCACATCTTTCTTCTTTTGCATGTCACACAAATCAACGAAGCTATTTAGATGGGTAGCGTTACATTCACTAGGAAGGCTAGAAAATGGATCTTTAATGACAAGATTCAGCAAAGCAGTATTAATTTCACAAGATTCAACATCGGTAAGAGGAGCAATCAGATTGCTAATAAAATCATTTTTGTTGGTATTGGTGAAGTCATGCAATTTAGTATTATCTTGAGCCATTGTGACATACAAGCAAACTAACACACAAGCAAACAAAAACCAACCAGACAAAAAGGGGCAAATAGAGAAAGAGAGGGAGGATAGAGAGAGAGAGAGGGCGAATAAAACGGCAAGGGTGAATTGGGGGGAGAGGAAAACGAGAGGCAAATGGCAAATAATGTAATGCGGGAGATAAGGGTATGTGATGGGTACTTGGTATGTTGACTTTTGCGTAGACCTCCCCGGCAACGGCGCCAGAAATCCTTCTTGCTACCTCTTTTAGCGTTGCGTTGGTTTTCCCTGAAGAGGAAGGGATGATGCAGCAAAGTATCATAAGTATTTCCCCTCAGTTTTTTAGAACCAAGGTATCAATCCAGTAGGAGGCTACGCGCGAGTCCCTCGCACCTGCACAAAACAAATAAATCCTCGCAACCAACGCAAATAGGGGTTGTCAATCCCTATAGGGCCACTTACGAGAGTGAGATCTGATAGATATGATAAGATAATATTTTTGGTATTTTTATGATAAAGATGCAAAGTAAAATAAAGGCAAAGTAAATAACTAAGTAGTAGGAGATTAATATGATAAAGATAGACCAGGGGGCCATAGGTTTCACTAGTGGCTTCTCTCGAGAGCATAAGTATTCTATGGTGGGTGAACAAATTATTGTTTAGTAATTGACAGAATTGAGCATAGTTATGAGAATATCTACGAATGATCATATATATAGGCATCACGTCTGAGACAAGTAGACCGACTCTTGCCTGCATCTACTACTATTACTCCACTCATCGACCGCTATCTAGCATGCATATAGAGTATTAAGTTAAAAACAGAGTAACGCCTTAAGCAAGATGACATGATGTAGAGGGATAGACTCATGCAATATGAAGAAAACCCCATCTTGTTATCCTCGATGGCAACAATACAATACGTGCCTTGCTGCCCTTACTGTCACCGGGAAAGGACACTGCAAGATTGAACCCAAAGCTAAGCACTTCTCCCATTGCAAGAAATATCAATCTAGTAGGCCAAACCAAACTGATAATTCGAAGAGACTTGCAAAGATAACCAATCATACATAAAAGCATTCAGAGAAGATTCAAATATTATTCATAGATAGAATTGATCATAAGCCCACAATTCATTGATCCCAACAAACACACCGCAAAAAGAAGATTACATCGAATAGATCTCCACAAGAGAGGGGGAGAACATTGTATTGAGATCCAAAAAGAGAGAAGAAACCATCTAGCTACTAACTATGGACCCGTAGGTCTGAAGTAAACTACTCACACTTCATCAGAGAGGTTATGGTGTTGATATAGAAGCCCTCTGTGATCGATGCCCCCTCCGGCGGAGCTCCGGAACAGGTCCCAAGATGGGATCTCGTGGATACAGAAAGTTACGGTGGTGGAATTAGTGTTTTGGCTCTGTATCTGATCGTTTGGGGGTACGTGGGTATATATAGGAGGAAGAAGTACGTCGGTGGAGCAACATGGCGCCCACGAGGGTGGAGGGCGTGCCCCCTACCTCGTGGCCTCCTGTTAGCTGGCTTGACGTAGGGTCCAAGTCTCCTGAGTTGTATTCGGTGAGAAAATCACGTTCCCGAAGGTTTCATTCCGTTTGGACTCTGTTCGATCTTCCTTTTCTACGAAACCCTAAAATAGGCAAAAAAAATAACAATTCTAGGTTGGGCCTCTGGTTAATAGGTTAGTCCCAAAAATAATATAAAAGTGGATAATAAAGCCCAGTAATGTCCAAAAATATAGATACGTTGGAGACGTATCAGGCATCCCCAAGCTTAATTCCTGCTCGTCCTCGAGTAGGTACATGATAAAAACAGAATTTTTGATGCCCTTACTGTCCCTTGCTTCCCTTACTGTCACCGGGAAAGGACACCGCAAGATTGAACCCAAAGCTAAGCACTTCTCCCATTGCAAGAAAGATCAATCTAGTAGGCCAAACCAAACTGATAATTCCAAGAGACTTGCAATTATAACCAATCATACATAAAAGAATTCAAAGAAGATTCAAATATTACTCATAGATAGACTTGATCATAAACCCACAATTCATCGGTCCCAATAAGCACACCGCAAAAAGAAGATTCCATCGAATAGATCTCCACAAGAGAGGGGGAGAACATTGTATTAAGATCCAAAAAGAGAGAAGAAGCCACTCACACTTCATCGGAGAGGCTATGGTGTTGATGTAGAAGCCCTGCGTGATCGATGCCCCCTCCGGCGGAGCTCCGTAACAGGCCCCAAGATGAGATCTCGTGGATACAGAAAGTTACAGTGGTGGAATTAGGGTTTTGGTTCCGTATCTGATCGTTTGGGGGTACGTGGGTATATATAGGAGGAAGAAGTACGTCGGTGGAGCAACAGGGGGCCCACAAGGGTGGAGGGCTCGCCCCCTACCTCGTGGCCTCCTGTTAGCTGGCTTGACGTAGGGTCCAAGTCTCCGGAGTTGTATTCGGTGAGAAAATCACGTTCCCGAAGGTTTCATTCCGTTTGGACTCCGTTTGATATTCCTTTTCTTTGAAACCCTAAATTACGCAAACAAAATAGCAATTCTGGGTTGGGCCTCCGGTTAATAGGTTGGTCCCAAAAATAATATAAAAGTGGATAATAAAGCCCAATAATGTCCAAAACAGTAGATAATATAGCATGGAGCAATCAAAAATTATAGATACATTGGAGACGTATCAAGCATCCCCAAGATTAATTCCTGTTCGTCCTCGAGTAGGTAAATAATAAAAACAGAATTTTTGATGCGGAGTGCTACTTGGCATGATTTTAATGTAATTCTTCTTAATTGTGGTACGAATATTCAGATCCGAAAGACTCAAGACAAAAGTTTATATTGACATAGAAAATAATAATACTTCAAGCATACGAACAAAGCAATTATTTCTTCTCAAAATAACATGGCTCGATGGGCCATGCAAAATACACGCAACACCAGATAACATACCAACACATAGCCTTAGAGCATGTTGGATACTCCGGCAAGTGGCCAAGAGCGGCGAGGATATCCTCACCAAGAATAACCTAGAACAACACCCCCAGAGGACAACGACCCCGAAGTACTGACGGTCTTCGAGACATTCACCTCCAACAATAGGCGCAAGAGAGCACTACGCGGACTCGCCGAAGTCTGTCCAATAGAAGCAATAAACCCTTGGAACGATACGGCTATAACTTTTCATGCCGGCGATGAACCAAAGTACAGAATAGTCCGAGCACCAGCCGCCTTGGTCCTTAGTCCAATTGTGGATGGCTTTCGTCTTACCAAGGTCCTTATGGATGGCGGCAGCGGACTAAACCTCATCTACGAAGATACACTCCACAAAATGGAAATAGATAGGAGCCGCATTGAGCAAAGCAGCACGACCTTCCAAGGAATTATCCCCAGTCGGGAGGCGCGGTGTGTGGGAAAAATAACACTCGACGTGGTATTCGGCATGCTGGACAATTATTGGTCTGAAGAAATAACCTTCCAAGTGTCCCCTTTCAACAGCGGGTATCACGCCCTCTTAGGGCGAGATGCATTTATGCGCTTCAAACTGGTACCCCATTATGGATACATGAAGCTTAAGATGCCTGGTCCCAACGATATAATCACTCTAGCTAGTGATACGGACACGGCACTCCGCTAAGAATAAAACCGCATCCTTGGCCCTCGAGGCATTATCTGAAGCCCTCACGGCCGAAGAATTAGCCACGCTGCACTCTACGATGGACAGGGAAGATGTCATCCTAGACAAACGACCCAAATCCACCTCCTTCAAACCAGCAGAAGAAATAGTCAAATTCCAAGTCCATCCAACGGACCCCAAGAAGACAGCATCCATCGAAGCACAATTAGATCCAATGGTTGACGCCGCGCTACGAGAGTTCCTATGCGAAAATTGGGATATATTCATCTGGCACCCTTTTGATATGCCAGGAATCCCACGCGAGTTGGCCGAACACAGCCTCAATATATTAAAAGGATATAAACCGGTCAAGCAAACACTGCGGCACTTTTCTGAACCCAAATGTCAAGCTATGGGGGAGGAGCTAGCCAAGTTAATGGAGGCCGGATTTATCATAGAAATAAAACATCCGAACTGGCTGGCAAACCTGGTGATGGTACCAAAGAAGGACAAATCCTAGCGGTTGTGTGTCGATTTCAAAGACCTTAATAAGGCTTGCCCTAAGGATCCCCTCCCCCTCCCCGCATTGATCAAATCATTGATGCTACCGTAGGACATGACTCACTGTCTTTCCTGGATACATATTCCGGATACCATCAAATCAAAATGAAGGAGTCCGATCAAGCTGCAACAGCATTCATTACCCCATATGGGCCATTCTGCTTCAACACCATGCCCTTTGGGCTCAAGAACACCGGCGCCAGATACCAACGCATGATTCAAACATGCCTGGAGAAGCAGACCGGCAAGACAGTTGAAGGTTACGTGGAAGACGTTGTCATCAAAACCAGGTGTGTTGAAACATTAATAGACAATTTATGTCTCACATTCGATAACCTCCGCGCGTATGGCATCAAGTTCAATACTAAAAAGTGCGTTTTCGGTGTCCCCGCCGGAAAACTATTGGGCTTCATCATTTCCAACAGAGGAATTGAAGCCAATCCAGCCAAAATCTAAGCCCTGTCACAATTGGCTACTCTGACAGACCTTAAGCAAGTCCAAAATCTTGCGGGTTGCATGGCAGCTCTAAGCCACTTTATCTCCAGATTCGGAGAAAAGGCACTGCTACTCTATCGTCTTCTAAGGTGAATCGATCACTTCGAGTGGATGGACACGGCAACAGCCGGACTGGAGGAAATAAAAACCCTTCTTGCGAGCAACCCAATCCTGGCCGCGCCAAACGTTGGCGAACTGATGTTGTTATACATATCGGCAACACATCAGGTGGTGAGCGTCGTGCTCGTCGTCGAACGAGAACAGGACGGACACAAATTCTCGCTTTAGAAGCCAGTATACTACGTATCCACTGTCCTTACACCATGCAAATCACGGTACCCCCATTATCAAAAGATAGCATACGCGATCTTCATGGCATCATGAAAGCTCCGTCACTACTTCGAGGAATGTTCGATCATGGTGGCTTCCAAAGTACCACTCAATGACATTATAAACAACCCCGATGCCACGGGCTGGATTGCCGAATGGGCCATTGAGCTCCTTCCATTTGATATTACATACAAACCACGTCGAGCTATTAAATTCCAAGTACTGGCTGACTTGTCGCCGAATGGACAGAAGCCGAACTCCCTAAAGAGTACGACACATATTCCAATTGGGTTATGTATTTTGATGGCTCAAAAATGCTGGCAGGGCTAGGAGTGGGCGTCGTTTTAACGTCCCCTACTGGAGACGTTGTTCGGTATGTACTCCAAATACTATACATAGACTCCAATAATGGAGCCGAATATGAGGCCTTATTAAATGGTCTCTGGATGGCTGTCTCTATGGGCATACAATTCCTAGCAGTGCGCGGGGACTCAAACCTCACAATATCTCAAAAAAATGGAAACTTCGATGCCAAAGATCCGAAGATGGCAGCTTATCGTAACGCAGTCATAAAAATGTCGGCCCGGTTCGAGGGGCTCGAGTTCCATCATGTGGCTCGAGAAAGTAATCAGGCGGCGGACGTTCTTGCTCGTACCGGTGCTAAGTGCGACCCGTCCCACCTAATATCTTTCTGGAAAGGCTTTTTAAGCCATCCGTGGTGTGGCAGGGGGAAAATGGCAATACTAGTCAGGATCCAAACATAACCCCAGATTCCGAAAACACCGACATCATCGAAGGCTCAGCCACTGAAATAACACCATCGATACATCTCATCATGGCAGTCATTGCCCCATGGACTAAACCCTTCCTGTCCTACCTGAACAGAAGGAGCTTCCTGAGGACCAGAATGACGCCCGCTTCATTGTCCAGCGTTTGAAGGCCTAGAAGGTTCATGATGGAGAGCTATATAAGAAAAGTGTTACCGGAGTTCTTCAAAGATGTATCTCCGAGGAAGAGGGGCGGAAGTTCTTCAAAGCATCACCACGCCGCAGCTCGAGCCCTTGTTAGCAAGGCCTTCCGTACAGGGTTTTATTGGCCGACAGCCCGAGCAGATGCACAAGACCTTGTCCAACGTTGCGTCGGATGCCAACTCTTCGCCAACCAAAGCCATATGCCCCCCATTGCCTTACAAACAATCCCCATCACTTGGCCTTTTTGCGGTCTGGGGACTCAATATGGTCGGACCCCTTAAAGGAGGAAGGCATAAGAGAAAGTACCTGCTGGTCATGGTGGATAAATTCACTAAGTGGATAGAGGCCAAACCAGTCAAAACGGTCGAAGCGGGGCCGATAATAGATTCCATATCGGGCGTGGTACACCATTATTGTGTCCCACACAGCATAATAACCGATAATGGCTCTAATTTCACAGCCGATGAAGTGAAAACTAGGTGTGCTAATCTAGGTATTAAACTCGATTACGGCTCGATCAGTCGCCCGCAGACAAACGGTCAAGTCGAACGGGATAATGGTCTTATTATGAGAGGCATCAAACCTAGATTAGTGTGGTATTTAAAAGAATCAGACAAGCACTAGGTGGAGGAACTTGAGTCCGTACTCTGGGGGCTACAGACCATGCCCAACCGCACTACTGGATGTACACCTTTCTTCATGGTGTACGGTGTAGAAGCAGTGTTACCCTGCGATATTATTCATGACTCACCTTGAGTGCGCACGTACAAAGAGAGAGAAGTCGAGCTTGATCGGCTGGACAACCTAGATGCCTTGGAGGAGGAGCGCGATGTCGCAAAAGCCCATTCCACATTTTATCAACAGCAGGCTAGTAGGTATCAAAGCAGAGAAGTGCGGGCCAAGACTTGTAACATTGGTGAACTCGTTCTATGCCTGCCGTAGAAGAAAAGGGACAAACTCAAGCCCAAGTGGGAGGGTCCCTTCATCATTGACGAAGTTCTCACCAGAGGAGCGTACCGCCTTCGTGATGCGTCAGACAATCACCTAGAGCCGAACCCTTGGAGTGTGGCCAGACTACGGCGATTTTATGCCTAGCGCCGAGCTCTGTGTTCGTCTCCTCCCTCTTGTTATTAACGTTATTTTTTCTATCTTTTTTTATCTTTTTCTTTCGTTTTTCTCTCTAGCCTTACGGTTTCAGTACAGCTAGACCGTCCTTACCTGATGCGTACATCTCTGCATATGTACGTTCATTATACCTGGGGGCTTCTCGTACAGAAGCTTGCTATTATCCTTTGAGCATCAAGCTCACCACATATTCGTTTTTCCATACGTACCTTCTCTTCGCCATTATGTGCATCGATAGGACTTAAGTTTTGGCCAAGATGGGTTGCCTGGCTCCTGTGCTTATGCCCTATGTTCCTGTTAGTTCGGCTAGGGCAGAAAGGGAGCACCTCTGAGATTGTTACTACCGGGTCATCAGGATGTGTACCTCAGACTGGGTGAAGCCAAAATCTAGTGTTCTTAAGGGAATATTCGGTCGGCGAATTAAAGATGCCCCGCATTCATTCCATTATGAAACCCCAGAAGTTACTTACTCTGTGATTTTTTCAATCACAGTTCAGACATGCACATCAAGCGCATGCACACCCAGGGAAAGGAACCCTTAACGCCTTAACGGAACTATTCTCTCTGGAAGATGTTTCTTACATAATGTAATATAACATAACTAGCTGGATACGCATTGTCTGTTCAAGCAACTATGACCCCTACGCCTGGTTCCCATGCATGCCCTGGTATATTCTACCGTTAGGGTACTCGGAAACACTCCGCACCTTCGGGTCCAGAGGTCGAAGCGAAAAGGTCGGCCATGACAATTGTTTTACTATCCAGCTAGAAGGAAAGTACATAGTCACTTAGGACTCAAAAACTTCCTCCTCTATACCGTCCAATAGGCGGTCTAACTTACAATCCTGTTGTGAGTATCTAGCAGCCACCTCAACTTGGCCATATACTAAAATAACGGGAATTTGTTCCCCATTTGACAATAGAGGTCCGACCCGGGCCATGTCATTTAGATCCATCTTGGTATACCGCATTTTTATCATGGCCCAGGCTTCTCGCGCACCCTCTCGGCAGGCCGGTATCTTCCACAGTCGGATACACTGTCGCGCTCCCTTGAACAGCTCTACAAGCTTCTCCATACTCCCTGGAGGGGAGTTGGATGGCCATAAGGCCTTGGCTACACTCCGCATTGCCTACTGAGCTTGCTCGTGCAACTACAACATCTCTTGCAGAAGATCACTTGATGATCCAGACAACTCTTTGGGGCAGCCCGTCAATACACCTGCAATCACAGCTATATCAGCTATGGTTACTTCCAAACTGTTATAAGATAAATGCGGCCACATGCTGAATATGCCGCCTCATAGTTTTTTGTTCTCCTTCACGGAGTCAGCTAGCTGAGCTCGCACGTCTTTCAGTTCTTCTCCCAGTTTGGTGTTCGAATCCTGGAGCTTCTTTTTCTCCTAAATGACTTTTGTTAACACACGTTCGCCCACTGCTAGTAGTTTTTTGGCTCCGTGTTCTTCACCTCGAGCGGCGTCCAGCTGCTCCCGTAGTTGGTCTAACGATCCAATACAACAATAAGCAACCAGTTTAGCATTGTTAGTGTACAATTATGATTTCTCGATGGAGGGAAACATTACCGAGGGATGCCTTCTTGGATTTCTCCAGTTCGGCATTGGCAGCAGACAGCTGGCGCTGACACTTTTCTAGTTCCTGAGTTAACATGGTGTTCTTTTCTGTAAGCACCTGGTTGTACATTGAACCTTAAGTCAGTTGTTTCAGCTACTTTATGTCTCGGGGGCTACTGGCATATGGTTATCATAGTCAGACAAAACAAACTTACCTGCACATCTTTTAAATGTTATTTTGTGGCTCTATTAAGCCCATCTCGAGCAGCTCGAATATATGCATCGGCCGAGCTGAAGGCGTTAAATGACTCTTCTGAAAAGCCAGGGTCTCGTAAAACGGCCCTCCGGCGCCGATGATTCATGGCGCTCTCCACTTCTGAGTTGGTGACGGATACATCATCCGAGTCCTCGGCTGGAGGACACTCCGGCGTCACCCTCGCATCAGCCCCCGTCTTCACGGTAGGATTTGAATCCTGGCTGTGGGAAGTATGACCGTCCAGACCCTCGGGTATAGTCCGACACACCTTTTTCCTAATGCAGGGTAAACGGAAAGGTCACAGTTGGACGTGATTGCAAAAGTGCATACTTGCAAATTCATACCTCTTTGATGAAGGCTCGGCCATATCTTGGTTTGCCTTCCTCTTAGAAGGCTTGCCTGGTATTGGGGGACGCTCTCTTCGGAGATGCTCCCGGGGCAGCATGGCGCGCCGAACGCTTCCCCTTCTAAAGCACATGACAGTGCAGTGGGTAAGGAGGAATGAGAAAACTCTTTTGGATAACGTGTCTTCGGATTACTTACACATGAAGCAGGAAGGAGGCCGGGGTAATCGGCGATAATGGGTACATATGTACCGTCGTAGCTCATCCTACAGAATATTCCCTCTTTAAGCTCCACAAATATGTCCGGATCTTCCTCATATCCTGGGTCGAGATCCCGGTTGCGATTCTCGGGCTGAGGGGCAGGGTCATAGATCCCCTCGACAGCCTTTCGCCATTCCTGTTATGAGCAAGATAAGATTCTGCATGTCAAGAATGATTTAGGGACAAGAATAAAATAGTGGAGCTGAGCCTTACCTAGCTAGGAGGAATATACATGGAAAACCCATCTCGAATTTGGAGATGGGTGAACTAGTCCTTCTCCCCTTTATACAGCTCGGCCAGTATTTTGGCTAGGGCGGCAGGAGTCTTTGGACCCTTTCGGCCATAGCGTGAGGCGTCGTCTTCTCCATTATAATGCCACATGGGCAGCCCTCTGTATTGAAGTGGCTGGACCCCTCGCTTTATTGAAATTTCCATCACCTCGGCTATTGATAATCCAGATTGGGAAAGCGTCTTAATCTTGCCTAGCAGCAGGCTAATCTTTGCACCATCCTCTTCCTCGAGGCTCCGAGGACGCCAGCTATGTTGTTTCTTCCGTGGAGCATTTGAAAACTCAGGGAGGCCCATATGGACGGGGTCGGGTAGAGCGACGTCGTCAGTGTAGAACCATTCGGAAGGCCACTCTTCGGGAGCTTTCTTCGGCGTGCCGGACAGTTATCCGATCCAGGCGATGCACCACACTTCAGCTCCTCCCACTTCAAAAGTTGACCCACCTTGATTGCGAGGGACGAGGCAGAACAATCCTCTCCACAATCTAAATGGGCCTCGCAACCCAGGAATAGTTCGCATAATGCGACATAACCCGCGATGTGTAGGACGGAGGCCGGGGTAAAATTATGCAGTTGGAGGCCGTAGTACTCCAAAAGCCCTCGGAGGAATGGGTGAATTGGAAATCCCACGCCCCTCAGCAGATAGGGGACGAAGCAAACTTGTTCTCCCGTAGACAGATTGGGGGAATCCTCTGCCTGGGTTTTGCCGTTGAAGGAGGCCAGTCCTGCTCGAACAGGGACCAGATCTACGGGAGGGAGAAATCCCTGCGTTTGCAGCATCACCAATTGGCTGTGGGGCACGGAGCACCTCTTCCACTCGCCTCTCTCTAGGTTGGAATGGGAAGAGGAGCTGGGAATGTTGGCCATGTTGGAATGGTTTCGCCTGGCAGTATTTGAGGATTTTCTCCGCGTGATGCCGAAAGGATCTGAGATCCAACCCCTTTAAAGAGACATTCTTTCTTGCAGGGCTAGGGTGTTATTTGCAAAAAATACCATGACCACCCACATTCGCTCGACATGTGGAGGATGAAGTCATGAATGCACAGAAGCCGAGTGGTGCGACATTGAACTGAAAGCCGAACACATTACTTGGAAGACGTTGGAGGAGGAACCCGCCTTGCAATGTCGAAGACAGTCTGAGCGCCGATCACCTCATCACTGAAGCCTGGTTCGGGGGCTACTGAGGGAGTCCTAGACTAAGGGGTCCTCGGGCGTCCGACCTGTTAGCCATGGGCCGGACTGATGGGCTGTGAAGATACGAAGACCGAAGACTGCAACCGTGTCCGGATGGGACTCTCCTTGGCGTGGAAGGCAAGCTTGATGACCGGATATGTAGATTCCCTTCTTTGTAACCGACCTTGTGTAACCCTAGATCCTCCCGGTGTCTATATAAACCGGAGGACTTAGTCCGGATAGGAGACTCATTATCATAGCCATACAAGCTAGACCTCTAGGGTTTAGCCATTACGATCTCGAGGTAGATCAACTCTTGTCATACTCCTATTCATCAATATCAATCAAGCAGGACGTAGGGTATTACCTCCATAGAGAGGGCCCGAACCTGGGTAAACATCGTGTCCCTTGTCTCCTGTTACCATCGACCTTGGACGCACAGTTCGGGACCCCTACCCGAGATCCGCCGGTTTTGACACCGATAGACATCGTGGCAGGAGCAGGACAAACCACACAAAGTTTTCTTCGACACCTACCTATAACTAAAGTAATTCTATAGGAGCTCATTTGGTTTGCATGATTCTAAAAACATGGGGATAGGAAAAACATGGGAATAGTATAGGAATGCACATGGGATATAGAGCATTTGTGAACACAGGATTTCTGTCAACTGGGTGTTTGGTTCACAAGAATTAGAAGAGAGGAGGAATGCAAAGAAACATGGCCAAAATAAAGTGAAACCATATGAAAGTGTGTAAAGTTAGAATGTTATTCTGCCACTAATGCACTTGGTCTTGTTTTCATGCATAGGATTTTGAAACATAGGTCCAGGTGGATGTTTTGCTCCATTCCTTTCAACAAAATGCATGAAAAATTGAATAGTAGAGTGCCATAGGAAAATTTCCTATTGCTATGTTTTTCCGTTCAACCAAAATATCCCTAATGGATCGACATGAATGTAGAGTAATAAGTGATGCGACAAGTGTACAACCTCTCTGCCGTAGTCGTGTCGACCTCAGCATCATTGGGTTGGTCATTGAAGAAGTTGACGTGGAGGTGGCTGTCGGAGGTGTGGAGGAAGATCTGAGGAATCTGTAGACAGCGCCCAGGGCACTGCTCTATTGGGATGGATCGTTTCGTCATTGGAGCAGCTCCGGTGAGCCCTAAGATGTCGAGGCTGAAGTAGCACAAGACAGACATCGTTTATCTCAAGTAGGATTCTAAAAGCATCTCCAATAGATGATGTAAAATACATTACCAAAAAGTGATAGACGTAAAATTGACATCACCAAAAACCACCTGACTGCAACAGATGAGGTAAAAACTGTTGACTCTGAATTTAACTGTCGAAACTGAAATTTACTGTGGAATCTGAATGTTACTGTCGAAACTGAATGCAATGGTAGCAGAGAGGCACTTCACATGTAGTTTAGGGAGGGTCTGCAGTTCATCTTCAACATGCACCCCCCTGAGCCGCCAGCCACCACCGGCCTCGCCGCCGGCCCCCGCCGCCTGCGGTCAGTGGCGCTCCCGCGCCACCTCGCCGCCCCAAAACAACTCCAAACCGCTGGTCCGCCGCCGCCCCGACCAGCCCTCTAGCCCCCCACCCCCGCGCCGAGCTTTTTCGCCGGTGATCCCCATGCCACCGCACCACCACCGCGCCCCTCACCGCTGGCGACCACCGCCCCCACCTTGAACCCTAAGATATATAGTG